>NW_024737697.1:599811-899811 GCF_018991925.1 Homarus americanus
AAGGCCTGAGTGGGTGTATAAAATCTGTTTGTACGTATTTAATGCAAAATATATATTGTTTTATATTCCATTAATCCTGAAATATAAAATTCAACGTATAAATTATATTCTGGCTGGTAATTTGTATAAGGTACATAGCTAAAACGAGCAGTCAGGCAGGGGTGGTGGGTGAAGTGCGTGCGAGAATCTATGGCTCTCGGGCGGGACACTTTCCCGTATATGATGAAAATGCTGGCGTTAATTGAGAAGTTCCCTTTGTGAGCATTTTAGTATATCTTGGCAGATTGATGGAAAGAGTTAAAATGATGACATATATATATGTATATATGTCAACATATGTATATATATGTATGTATGTGTATGTATATATATATATATATATATATATATATATATATATAATATAACACCTATATATATTTAAATTTACGTGAGGTCCTCATCTTAACACCTATGGGCGGTGCTTACACCGTAGACACCACCCTTTCGATGTCTTCATTACGTGAGGTTCTTGCAGTGGCGTACTAATGAGAGAGTCCACCAGACGACATGTAGAGGGGTGCCTGAGGCTCATAAATACGTAAATATCTGTCCTCTGTGGCCTTTTGCTGCAGCGGACTAAAGCTCAAAAACTGTTGATCATGAACAGTCAGCTGCAATGGACAAGAGGAAGAAATAGAGGTTGCCACTTCATAGTCTTTTGGATGTGACCTATGTTTCTAGCTCGACAGAACCTTCCTTTTTAAGTGGTCATAGGAGGACATGTTGTCAATAAACAAAGGCAATTTCCTGGAACTGGTGGAATTTTTATCAAACTATGATCCTGTTTGAACATCTTTTGGAGGTTAAGCAAACTAATCACATCTCAGACATCTGAGAGAAGTGAATGTATTTGTCACTAAATATTAAGAATAGATTCATCTATTCTTCCTAGGAAATAATGTTAGGAAAAAATTTGGCTGTCAAAGAGGCCAATTATTTTGGAATTCTTTTGACAATTTTGCAGAAATATTTCTCCTTACAGATCAGGTGTAGTGATTAGATATGATGTTCATATTGAAGGTGATTCTGTTGATAAGAGGAATCTTTCTTGGGTTTCTTTGTATTGCTGGAAAAAAGGCGCAAATGAAACAAGATATCCACCGGTAATATGAGAGTGATGGACTGGACATTAACTTTGCTGCAGTCAGGATGTGATAATGCTGTAACTTGTATTGTAGTGATTCTAATAGGTATTCAGAGAAAATCAAGAAATAAATCGAATTTTGTATGTACAACATAATCATTTCTGAATTGCTAATGAAATTTTGCTCTTTTGGAGCCAATCCTTTATGTGTAACATTCTTTGGAACTGTAGAGAAACTTTATTGCTTTTTTTCACTTTCAACTCACCGATGGGAAGTACTGAAAGAAAATATGAACCTGACAGTCAAAAGACTGTCTCAGACTAGATGGAGTGCACATCATGATGCCGTAAAGTCCTCTCAAGAAACAATTTGAGAAGCTGATCATAACCCTGGAAACATTGACGGATCAAAGAGAAAATGTTGACACAAGAGGATCAGCTGAAGTTTTGCTTAAAGCTGTGATTTTATTTTTTGGGTTATCTTTCTTTTTGGTGTGATGTACTGGAAGAAGTGAATCTCACACACAAGTATTTGCAAACAGAAGGAATAAGTCTTGAAAAGTGCACTGTAAAGCTCAATGGTTTGAAATTGTTTCTTCGAGGTCAGCGGAATGAAATTGTGGAGAGAGCGATTCAATATGCAACTACACAATGTGAAGAAATGGGCATCTCCATGGAAACAAGAGGAAGGATAAGACGTAAGAAAATGATGCCAGGAGAGATGGCGAGGGATGCTGGACTGACAATGCAAGAGGAAATGAGGAGATCAATGTTTGAATGCTTAGATCGATTTAGTCTAGAATTGGATGCTCATTCAGAGGCCATGGATAACATCTTGTCAATATTTGCAGCTATTCAGCCAAGCTACTTGCTTTCTGCAAAAGAAGAACAACTTCAGGGGAGTATTTCAAATTCAAGCATGACCAAGATTTTTAATGAAATTTCTGCTGAGGATGTCATGGTAGAAATTATGCGACTTCGCAGAGACATGGAGGCTACCAAAATCACACCTGAAGAAGCAAATAAATGGACAGTCTTGCAGTTCCTGAAGTTTATTGTCAAATGAGACTTTTGTTAAACCTTGCCACACTTGTCATTGTGCCTGAGATTCTTTTTAACAATATGTGTGTCTGTTGCACCATGTGAAAAAAGTTTCTCTAAACTGAAACTCATCAAGAATTATCTTCGTTCTAGCATGACTCAGGCAAGATTGAACAGCCTAGCTATGATCTCTATCGAAAATGAATGTGCCAAGACAGTTAATTTTGATGAAATAATTGGTAAGTTTGCTGAAGCTAAGTCACGAATGATGAGGCTGTAAAACTAATATATATATATATATTTTTTTGCGTCAGATGAAAGTATACCGCTTGTATCTCGTGGTTTCCTATGTTTTTAGAACAATCTAGTGCTATTGGTCATGTTTCTCATAAAAGTGAGTTGAAGAAGGCTGCGCCCTTCTCATTGTGTAATACTTTATTTAATGTGTAACTTGTAGTTATATACAGTATGGCTTCTGTACTTTGTATATTTGAATTACTTGTATGTGCTTTGTTGTATCGTGTAAATTTTGTTGAAATTAGGAAATACATTTGTTTACATATATACTGTAGATTTCCTAGATATCATCCACATTTACACACCTGCTTTTTATTTACGAATATTACACTTGATGTAGGCTACATTATACTTCAGTAAAAAAAAAATAATAATTCTCAATACAGTGAACCCTCACTTTACGCGGTCAATTGAACCCACGGAGGCCCGCATAAAGCGAGAAACGCGTAAAGTGAACAACATAACATATGGGATTAAATAAAATAGAGACTGGCTGACCCCCAAACTCCACTTTTTCCGACACAATACCTATGTTCTAGTAAAAATAACATCTTAATTTTATGATGGTACATGCACACAATTAATACTTAAGAGAAATAGAGAAATACAGTCGCCAAGTTAATGTCCATTCAAATAATGGACTCAACTCCCTCCCCCTCTTCTCACACTCCTGGCTCTTCCCTCTCTGAGAAATGTTTGGGGGAAAACCACTAGATTTTAAGGTATAGTAATAAATAATACCTCAAACTAAAGTTAGGATAATATTGCTGGATTCCTTGTAAGACCAGGAATATTTTGAATATAAATGTCATATATTTTGCACAAAAGATCACATATTTACTCAGAGTAAACAAAATACTTAAAGTAGATATAAAATTTGTATGTCTAATGCAAAATCTATGATGTTTATATTCAAAGTGATCATCAAATTGTAAGAATTCCAGCAATGCAAATTATATTCTGGCAGGGTAATTTGTATGAATTTTATGAGCTAAAACAAATATCTTCAGTTAATAAAAAAAAAAAATATTCTTCACGACAGTATCTGTCAATCAAAGAATGGACCGCATGGGTAAAAAATGGCGCGGCGGTCTGGACCTCTCCAGCCGCTCGCCGCGTAAATGACCAAATTTACCGCGTAATGAAAGCATTTTCATTCTGGCAAGGCACCGCATAAATGACCAAACGCGTAAACAAAAGCCACGTAAATGCAGACTATACTGTATAGAGAGACAAGTCTTTCTCCATCCATGTATTATGCAAAAACAGGAAAAATCCAAACCCACTAAAAACTCAGTTGAAAACATTAACACAAGATGGTAAAAATCTCCTCCTTTCATAGAATGGAAAAAAAACCCACAAGAACAATCAAATATGAAGCACACCCCCAAAGTGAGGCTGCAAAGCTGTGCTCATTTACAGACTTTGCTCAGCTAATATGAAGGAGGATAATAACAAACTGTGGACTCAAATTCAACATATTAGATCAGAGTACTGTAATTATTAAATAAGATGGGTGGAACAGCTCAACATTACTGTACTAACATAGACAAGAAAAAACAATGACCAAACAGCTTAAAACATTAATGAGAGTAATTTCCATGAGTCAGTCCCTGTTTCCTCCAGGAATCTTTCCTGTGTGAACAAAATATCAGAGCTGAAAACTCCCACATAGATGAACACCATCTGGGGATGCACCTCAATTCTGCAAGTTAAAATATGAGAACAGTACAGTACTTCCTCATGGTTTGCCCCTTTACACTACTGTACAGTATTTGACCAACCCCACCTATCAGTTAACATTCACTGTATTGTTCACTGCCTTGTTAGATGGATTACCTCATGGTAGTGTTTATAAATTTACACTTCCATTGTAATGGAACCTCTTTGTTAGATGTGTTAGCCATTCTCAAGTCATAACAGAGAGTTGAGGGATAAATACAGTATTTATTCACAGACCCACTAAGTAACCTTGCTTTATTTACATGATAAAACATACAGTAATGGCAATGTGAGCAAGAGATAAAACCATTAAATATTAAATATATATAATATTGTAATACTGTATTAGTACAGAATTAACTAATTCATTCTATAATCAATAAATATCCTTGTTATATTTACAAAACAAAAAATGGTACTGTGGGGAACAACAACAACAAACAATCCTATACTGTATTCTATAGGTACCTTACTTTGGAAGGGTGTGAAGGGTGCTCGTGGAGGCACACCTCCAACTGCTTGAAAATAGCTGGGTGGGGCATATGGCGGCGGCGCCGACATAGGAGGACAACTCGCTTTTGACATGTTCTTTTCTGAAATTATTAAAAGAGATAAGAAAACATTGAACAATTCCACAGACACCAACAATATACATTATTCAGGTTTTATTCTTTTTCATTTGGCAATGAAAAATGCCTTGCTCATATGGCTTACAGACTAATTATGGTACCTGCTCCACACACACACACACACACACATTGTTTATGAGTTAATATAATGGTGACTTTGGACAAAATTCGGAAGATTGAAGAGGTGATAGTTTGGACAGTTACAGCAAGCAAAGTTTTCTTGGTATCAAAATGTTGCCCTAACTATGTACAGTAGTATTCATATGTGAGTATCATTTGCTAGTTTAAAGTGTAAGTAATAAATAGAAATCAATAAAAAATAAACAAAATAAATTATCTGGCAGGAAAGCACCCGAGTCCATAGAATAAAATAACTTGTGAAAAATATTAGAAACATTTCTATCTTGAAAATTTTGAAGCAATCTGAGGTGCTTGACTCTTTACTTTTATTTTTAAGCTCTTCTCCACCAAAAGGCTCGTAAGCCGCTTGGTCACATCTCTGTTATGTACTGGGCATGCACTGGCTCCTGAATATATTGAACCTGCTCCAGTGTTGGTCAAGTCTGGTCTTGAAAGAGCTCACACTCGGTGCCATCACAACACACCCTGGCAGGTTGTTCCAAGAGATCACAATTCCCACTCCAAAAAAGTTTGCTCTCACAGTTTTCTGGGCTTGTGAGGGGCAGGAGAAAGCCAGCTCCAGGTATGAACATTTGACTGAGTAGTGCTCTCTGAGATGTTTATAAACTTCAATTTGGTCACTCTTTGCCCATCTGTAGTATAAGCTAGGTAGTTGCAGCATTCTAATCTCTCTGGATAATTGAGGTGCTGTAGTGCAGGCACCAGTCTGGTGGCCCTACTTTGAACATTTTCAATCAACTGACAGTCTCTAGTAGGAAGTAGGCAGCTACCAAACAGGGAGGTACTGTACTACCGCCTGGGAATTGGAAGCATAATGTGTTGTCTAATGGTAGACCCTGCTGCCATATGGCATCACGAACATTGTGACCAAGTCCCAGGTTGCTCATCTAACTTTCTGCCTCATTTACACACAATTGCAGGGTCTCAATTGTTTCTCTTACTTTGACAACACAACATACATACTGTATATTGTTTCTCACTCTTGATTTTTTCATTACTGTATTCATTTATGGTTATCATTATTTTATATACTGTATTGTATTTCTTATTAAATGTTTTACTGTAAATATTTTTATTAACCCTCTGGTGCACGAGATAAGTTTTAAGTTTTCCAGTTCCAAGATCACATCTCTAAGTCCCCCAGGGGAGGCGAGACAGTGTATGGTGAATATATTTATTTCGCTCTAGCAATTTTCACACCAAAACTTTTATTTGCATAAACCATATATCTTTGGCTTTATAACTGATTGCTCTGTAACATAACCCCCCCCCCCTCTAAAAAAGAAATTAACAATAATACAAGTACAGTGAACCCTCGAAGGTCCGGACTAAAAGGGGGGACCACCCGCCACCCACCACAGCCGGCCCAAGTCAGTGATAGTCATAATTATAGTGAGGATATGGACTTATATGGACTTTGAGGGGTTTGACAAAGAGGCCCTGCAAGCCTCTGTGGTGGATAGTGATACAATTGATACAAGTGATACAGGTGAGGGCCAATAATCTGCCCTCTGCCTCGGAACCAACCCCCCATCCCCGTGTGCCCAGCCATCTTTTCTACTAATGTAAGTGTTAAAAAACCTAATATTATTGATATTTCTCTTAATTATTAATTGTGTGTGCATACCATCATACAGTTAAGATAATATTTTTACTACAACATAGTTGTGTCATCAAAAAGTGGAGTTTGGGGGTTGGGCCAGTCTCTATTGGAATTAATCCCATATGTTCTGTTGTTCACTTAACGCGGTACCCTGTGGGTTCAATTGACCACGTAAAGCGGGGTACAACTGTACAGTATTATTATTATTATTATCATTATTATTATTATTACATTATCGCCCCCCAGGCCCCGATGTGGGTCAGTGACCTGTGCCCGGGTGGGCTAATCCCCGTAAAAAAAATAAAAAATAAAAAAAAAAATTTAAAAATTAAAATTTAGGAGTTCGGGATTGACGGTTAATCCGAAAGTCGGTTATTCGAGGGTCGGTTAATCAAGGTTTTATTGTATATATATTTTGATAAAATCACACAGAAAAAGGGAAACAACGTAGCACCTTAGCTTTCGTCTTTATTCGCCTCTGAAGATGTCTTGAATAAAGACGAAAGCTAAGGTGCTCCGTTGTTTCCCTTTTTCCGTGTGATTTTATCAAGATTTATCTTATCCATGTTTTCATTGTGGATCTACATTATATATATATATATATATATATATATATATATATATATATATATATATATATATATATATATATATATATATATATATATATATATATATATATATATATATATATATATATATATATATATATATATATATATATATATATATATATATATATATATATATATATATATATATATATATATATATATATATATATATATAGAACTAACCCCAAGCCCACCCATGACCATAAGAATATCTTAATATTACCATTTCACAAAAATTTCTCACACATTCCTGCACAGCTAAAAACCTGGAACGTCAATGTGGCATTTAAAAACTCATGCACTGTTAAACAAATGTTAATCAAGAACTCCCCCAACAACACAATTGGTTGCATTTATAAAGTTCCTTGCAAGGAATGTAATATGTTTTACTTAGGCCAGACAGGTAAAGATCTTGCAACTAGAATTAAACAACACAAATACAGTGTTAGGACAGGCCAGGAATCCAATGCTCTGTTTGTTCATTTGAGGGATAACAAGCATTGCATTGACTGGGATAATGCCTCCTCAATATTACCATGTAAGTCAATTGACAGTAGGAACATCATAGAATCTAGTCTTATTAAACATACCGAAGCATTCAACATGAATTTGAGTAACGGCATGTACAAGCTGGACAATTTTGTAATTAAGAAGATTTGTGATCAGGTGAGAAGGCCGGGTCACTTGACCATCTGACCTGACCACCAACCGTTGTGTGCTATTTAAAGATTAGTAGGGTCATTACCTAATACCTGACCATTGTGGACCTGGTCTCACCCTCCTCTGTATATATACACCTTGATTTGTATTACTCTCTCTAGTCTGTACTCACCCCTGAAGATGTGAATTACACGAAAGCGCTTGGGAACTTCGTGTTTTCTTCTTTCCTTGTGGTTATCAGCATATATATATATATATATATATATATATATATATATATATATATATATATATATATATATATATATATACTGTCAAATATATATTGTCAAATTACGTATTTTCGAGTCCCAACGTTAGTGATTGCGTTGTGAACTGACAAAATTTTCGTTTGTATTTCACTTTAAAATTAAAATGGCTGGCAAGCTTAAAAGTGAGAGTTTTGTGGTGCTGAGAAGAAAAAGAGACACCCATTTTAGATTTTCTATGTACAGTATTACTTAAGCATTTTCGACTTACAACCTGGATTTGGGTCCCTAACCCCGTCGTAAGTCGGGGAGGAGCTGTAGATACCTGCTTTACATCTACAGTAGGCTCTCGCCAATAACGTTTAATAGGTGCCTGAAAAACGCCGTTATTAGCGAAAACGTTATTTGTGTGACATTAAAATACATGTAAAAAGGGTTTATTGGTGCCGCCGCCCCAAGACTTTCACCCAATTTTTCCCCTTAGAAGCCCTGCCTAACACTTATTGTTAGCTGAAATAAAAAGAATTGTTATTCAATCATCAAAATAAAGAGTTTGAGTATTATAACACTTAGCTTGGGGGAGTTTTTGAGGTGCTTGGTGTGATGATTGTTCCATATCTGAGGGCTGGTAAGACTTGCACTGTCTTTCATTCTACAAGCTAACCATTTCAAAAGAAAATGCTCTGTTATCACTAACAACCTGTTTCAATCACTTATATCATTCATAGCTCGCCTCGCATTTCCATCACTACCGAAATATTTCTTAATATTTCTCACTGTAGACTCAGGACAGTTCAGTTTCCTCACAATATCAATGTTCCGTGCACCACTTTCAATGAGCTCAACAATCTGTTCTTTATCCTTGACCGAGTAGGCACACTTCTTGTGGCTTTGTCTCTTAGCTTTGGGATCTTTTTTCTCAATCACTTTAAAAGTTCCCGGGCGTTCAGGCGGCAAATCACTCCCTCCACCACCTCCCCTAACCCCCACAGGCAAAAATGCGGCAGCCATTATTGATCACCGACCCTAGCAACCACTAGTTATAGAGGCTAAAATCTCACACGTGGGCGCAGCGCTGTATTCCATGGAGCGTGTGTGAGAGTGAGGCAGAGCGGACAACTACTTCATCAACATGGCGGTAAACAAACGCTATCGTTGATGCGCTCGGACACTTCCCACAAAATCTCCGTTATTCAAGAGAATTCAGACGTTATTATCGAAAATGGGTATCTGTTGTAACTTACAGTTATTGTCGAAAACGTTATTGTGGAAGTCGTTATTGGCGAGAGCCTACTGTAAGATGGAATTATATAAAGCATTTTAGAATCACAGCCTCTTTGAAATTCATTTTAGGTACAGTACAGGTATATGAAAAGAGCAATTGATGTCTAACTGGATGACCAAGCCTCTGAAGGAAAGGTGGGGGAGAAGAGAGGAGACTCGATGGGGGAGGGGGGATAAGAGGGTAGGCTACCTGACCTGACGTCACCTTACCTCACGAGACCTCTAGTCATGTGACAGCGTGGTGTCTCCCCACACCGTACCCTTCGTGGATCCACCCACACAACTCTTTTACTATGGTTAATAATTAATTAAAAAATATATTATTAGTTTGCATGTAATGAGTGACGAATTTTATTCTTTCAATTGTATTAGAGTAAAAGTATTAGAAAACCAAACTTAAGTAAAAGTACTGTACTAAAAAATTGGAGTACTTTTTACAATAAATACACCCAAAAATGTTACTTGAGTACAGTACAACAATCAAGTAAATTTATTTAGTTACTTTACAACTTTCCTCAAGTCTCCCCACCTTCATGTTTATACAGTACATATCCACCTTAATTACCTAATGGTCACCCAAAATATAGACGACCATGTCGAGGGAAAGAGGCTTTTGGCCTGTGTAGGATCCTCCATTGTTCTTCATAGCTTTGTCAAGGGCTATTTTGAAGCCCAATATTATTCTCAATGCCACAGCTTCAGCTGGTAGACCATTCCATAGGTCTACTAACCTCTGTGTGAAGAAGTATTTCCTAATGTTCATTCTGCATGATAACTTGGCAAGCTTGAAGTAATGTCCCTTCGTGGTGGTGCTGGTGCGTGACATCACGAAAAAATGGCCCAGGTTCATCTTTTCTATCCGTTTAAGATTTTGAATGTCTGGTCTGAAGAGTTGTTAGTCCTAAGGCCTGCAGTCTATTTGGATATTTTTGCATTTACACACTGCACATTCCTACCACTAATCTATTATCATATTCTAATAAGACGTCTAATTATAAGATAATTTTCATCGATTACATTACCGGCGGAAATGTATAATAACGGAGATGGCGTATCCAAAATTTTCTCTATTTTCTTCCATTAATCGTCCGCCATTATCGCCTGCCTCACCTCCAACACTGCGTGTCTCCTTCATAAATCATCATGCACATGCGTTCCCGTATACGTCACGCGGCCAATCAAAAGCGTTTTTGTTTTTGCAACCAATTAAAATGATTTAGGGTTTAATTTGCAGTATCTTTGGCCCAATGAAATTCGAGTTTTATTTTGGGTCTCTCATATTTCGAAATTCAAGTTCAGTTCCGACCATGGAAGTCTGCGATGGGTGTCACTTAAATTATATGGAGTTGATTGCGAGTTTTTTGGGGAAAAAACGAAGAAACTATAGCATTTTTTCGATCACATGGTGCTCTTCCAACCTCAGTAAAGTGTACTAAGAGCAAGACTGAATGTAAATATGTGGCGTTGTGTAAGAATCTCAGAATCCAACGACAAACAAGAACCAGGCCAATAAGGTAAGAAATAGGTGATTCCATAATATGGTGAGAGTCAGCTAGGTTAGGTTAGGTTAAGTTTGGTTTTTGTTTTTCTAGTGTTTTTGGTGCATTTTGCCATGATTTTTTCT
Organism: Homarus americanus; assembly: GCF_018991925.1. Taxonomy (NCBI): domain Eukaryota; kingdom Metazoa; phylum Arthropoda; class Malacostraca; order Decapoda; family Nephropidae; genus Homarus; species Homarus americanus. The sequence continues at coordinate 610,801 of NW_024737697.1, forward strand.
GGGGAGGAAAACGTCCAACGAAAAAATTTTGAGAAAAAGACCCGGCTAATTTCCACCATAAATGAAGGTCATATTCGGTCTAAACACACAAATACATTAGAAAAATATATTTTTGACTTTCTAACAGAGTGCGGTGTGACAGTGCAAATTTACCCACATACACCCACACCTACAAATAAACATACACCCACATTAACACCTATAAACATACACCCACATTAACACCTATAAACATACACCCATACTCACACACATACACCCACACTCACGCCCACACACCCACACTCACGCCCACACACACACTAGGCTGAGGGCCAAGATGACAAAAAAATGTAGGGCATGATATTAAGTTAATTAATAAACTGTGCCAAACATACAGTAAACCAAAACAAATATAGACCACACAAATCCTTTTTTACACCATAATGTTTTAATGTTTTAATGTTTTAATCATCACAAGACACTAGACAGTTGTTGAGAAGTAGCTGTGATAAGTCTCCACATTTCCTTCCTCCTATACTGGTGGTTTACTGACAATAACGATTTTTCTCAGCTGCTCTATCAGTAAGACGTCATTAAATGTGATAAGAGAGATAAAGGGTCTTACTTTAGTGGAGGATGCTGGTGAAGGTTACGTGGCCAGGCAGCTCCTACCTCTGACTTACTCTCAGGAACCAGATGGACAGTGACGTCATCGATGAATCAAAATAGCTTTATTTGTCTTTACATTCATGTATGATGTTCTATACTCTGAGGATAGTTATAATGAGGCACTATATTATACCAAAGTTTGTATAATATATATTTATTTTTTTTAATTTAGATATATTGTTGAACTTTGTAAGACTATCTGCTCATTGGTCGGAAATTAACTACCAATCAAAAGCGTGGGAACTGACGTCATCATTACGTCAGTATAGATGCCATCGTTCACTACATTAAACAATTAAAGGTTACAACTACTGACGTCATAATATTACAAACTCGTACTAACTTACTCAGGACACTTAAGAGTAATACGCAGGTTGAATTATTCTTTACTTTTTTACTAAGGAATGTTGTCGTTGTCTGTTACTTTACCCCCTCAATAACATGTATCAAAACAATATTAAGGTGCCTCCATGCAACACATTCCTTCATTAGGTAATAACTGCTCAGAGAAACATCATCTTTAGTGACAAACATACAAACATCCACAACATTAAGATGTCTTTGTAATGGTTGCAATTTGTTTATGTGTTTCAAGTGGAGATAGTATTACGAGTGCAGTGGTTTAACAGGGAATTTAATAAGGGGGGAGGGGACAATTTTTATCTTTACTTATTTATCTAATAGCCACACAAACTATTGGTGGTGTGGGGTATGGCGTGTTTGGTTCACACTCAGGATGGGATGGAGAAAGGAAACTCACAATGTGCTCTCATGTATACATGTTGTATTGGATGTACAATGCAGCTTGGTGCTGGGAAGGCAGCATGGTTACAAGCGTGATGTAGAGAGAGCTGGTTGGTGAGGGTGCTCAGAGGAGGACAGCTTGTGGGTAGCCATGCTCGCCGGCTGGAGCGGAGGAGGAGGTGTTGCTTGCTGGTGGCTGTAGGTAGAAAGGGCTTGGTCACCACGAGGTGAGGTCTTATATAGCGGAGGTAGGCGTGGCTTAATAGTTGACCTCAAGTCATGTAAGGCGGCGCTGGTTGCTGACCTAGACACGAGGGCAGGCTGGTGAAATCGTGGGTCGGCTAGTCAGTGAGCACCCTCACCAACCAGCTCTCTCTACATTACGCTTGTAAACATGGTGCCTTCCCAGCACCAAGCTGCATTGTACATCCAATACAACATGTATACAGTGAGCACATTGTGAGTTTCCTTTCTCCATCCCATCCTGAGTGTGAACCAAACATGCCATACCCCACAAATGGTGACCCCCGGAGATTCGCACTCACACAGGATGGAGGAGAAACTGATCACGCTCCCAGTCTTCAAGCAACATGGAAGACTGGCTTATCCACACAGAGGCAGCTCTCATTGGCTCTACAGCTACTGTCTCTACACTGCAGGTTAGACACCCTAGAGCAGCTCTGCTACTCTAAGCAGACAGCCGCTCCTCTTCCTGCCCCAAGCACCACGTCCTACCGACCCCAACACTCCCGTCCTGCCTCAGACGCCGCCCCCGGCCCAGCAGTACCCCTGCCACTGTCCTGGACCCTCCTCCGCTCCTGCCTGGCAGCCCCTGCTCCTGACTCGGCCCCTGCGCCTGACGCGGCCCCACAGCCTGACGCGGCCCCACACACCCCTCTTTTCTCCCTCAGGTACTCCCTGCTACTGTCGTGGACCCTGCTGCTGTCATGCACCCTGCTGCTGTCATGGACCCTCTTCCTGACGCAGCCCCTGCTCCTTACCCAGACCCACACACCCCAGCAGGCGCATCTGAGGACTCTGTACCTGCCGCGAGAGAAGCACAACATTCATCGCCTCCACAACCTTCCTTCTCCCTCTCTTCTCCCACAGATCTCGTGTATCTAGACAAAGTTGTCTCCCCTAGCGGCCGGCTCATCCACGCCCTCGCCGTTGTCTCACATGTGGCATACAACCCAGCCGACAACAAGTCTCCTGCACTGCCTGTTCTGCCTCACATGTGGGATGCAACCCTGCAGACAACAAGTCTCCTGCACTGCCTGGAGGGAAAGGGGAGTATTGTAGTGGATTCCTATCCTACAAACGCTGTGTCGCTGACTAGCCATCCCACGATTTCACCAGCCTGCCCTCGTGTCTAGGTCAGCAACCAGCGCCGCCTTACATGACTGAGGTCAACTATTAAGCCACGCCTACCTCCGCTATATAAGACCTCACCTCGTGGTAACCAAGCCCTTTCTACCTACAGCCACCAGCAAGCAACACCTCCTCCGCTCCTGCCTGGCGGCTCCCGCTCCAGCCGGCGAGCATGGCAACCCACAAGCTGGTCCTCCTCTGAGCACCCTCACCAACCAGCTCTCTCTACATCACGCTTGTAAACATGGTGCCTTCCCAGCACCAAGCTGCATTGTACATCCAATACAATATGTATACAGAGAGCACATTGTGAGTTTCCTTTCTCCATCCCATCCCGAGTGTGAACCAATATCCCGTACCCCACAATACTGTATTATGGAGTCGCACGTCATCATATCTGTCCTGTTCTTATTTGTAACTTGACCTTCGTGTGAATGTGATAACACAGATTTTCTTGATATTTGACAAGTAATTGATCCCTCCAAGGGTTTGGGAGAGTTTAATATAAGGTGTCCCAATTAAAACTAACAATTTGGCTGCCTTTTTCTTCATAATTTTCCATAAAAGTATCAATATCTAGTGTATGGCAGTGGAATGATGTTCGTATAAAGTGACCCATTTCATCGATAAATATATACCCAAGACCAAACCCAGTGCTTCTAGGAATACGAGGGGATCCCTACACAGAATTAAGAAAACCCAGAAATTCAAGACGTGGGTTGGGTCAAACAATGAGCAAGACAGGAGGATGTATGCGAGAGTCAGAAACCAAGCAAAGATAGAGTGTAGAAGGGCTGAAAAGGAGTTCCAGAGGCTGGTTGCAAGCGAGGTCAAGTCAGACCCAAAGGCGTTTTACCGCTATGCAAAGTCGAAATTGAAAACGCGAGTAGGAGTATCAGACCTGAGGCTTGAGGATGGTAGTTACGCAGATTCTGACCAGGATAAAGCTGAGGCATTGAACAGCTTCTTTTCCTCGGTGTTCACAGGAGAGGATGCAACTAACCTTCCTGAGTTTGAGGAAACGGTTCAACACAGCACTGACCCACATTGTGTTCACAAAAGAGGGTATTAGAAATAAACTGTCCAGGCTGAAAGTCCATAAGAGTCCTGGCCCTGATATGGTGCATCCTAGTGCTAAGAGAGTTGTGCAACGAGCTTGCCGAGCCCCTGAAGATCCTGTTTTGTAAATGCCTGGATGAACAAAAGGTCCCCAGTGAATGGAAAGTGGCTTATGTGAGTCCTATCTTCAAGAAGGGCGATTGTCACTCCATGAACAACTATAGACCGGTGAGCCTGACCAGCATAATATGTAAAGTACTTGAGAGTATTATCAGAGATGCCACAATGGAACATCTAATACGAAACAACCTTGTAAAGGATTGCCAACACGGTTTTATGCCAGGGCGCTCCTGCTTAACACAATTGCTCAAGGTATTGGATATTTGGACCCATATTCTGGAACGCGGTGGTAATATCGACAATATTTACCTAGATTTTGCCAAGGCTTTCAACAGTGTACCCCATGAAAGGCTGAAAATCAAACTGGAAGGGTACGGAATTCGGGGAAATGTCCTAATGTGGATAGAAGACTTTCTACATGACCGCAAGCAGTGTGTGGTGATTAATGGCACGAAATCGTCATCCGTACCTGTCACAAGTGGGGTACCACAGGGCAGTGTATTGGGCTCGCTGTTGTTTGTTTGTTTCATAAATGACATGCCTGACGTTGTACACTCCTCCATACAAATATTTGCCGATGACGCCAAGTTATTTCGGGAAATTAAGAACCAAGCGGACTGTGAACAGCTGCAGAAGGACCTCTGTGGGCTCCAGGAATGGTCGAAGAAATGGCTGCTGAGATTCAATGTCACGAAGTGTAAGAGGATGCACCTGGGGCGTACCAACGGTAAGGAGGCGTGTCATATGTCCCAACGGGATGAAGAAACTGCACTAGTTGAGACTGAATGTGAGAAGGACCTAGGCGTGTATTTTGACAATGAGCTGAAGTTCTCGGGCCATTGCAAGAAGGTAAACCAGGCAAATAAATTATTGGGTCTTATAAGAAGGTCGTTCAGATATCTAAACGGTCCGTCCCTCGTAACGATCTTCAAGAGTGAAGTGCTTCCCCATCTGGAGTAATGTCACCCCGTCTGGTCCCCAAGATATGCTAGGGACTGTCAGTTGGTTGAAAATGTTCAAAGGAGGGCCACCAGACTGGTGCCTGCACTTCGGCACCTCAGCTACCCTGAGAGATTGGAGCGCCTGAACTTGCCTAGCTTATACTACAGATGGGCAAGGGGTGACCTAGTTGAGGTGTATAAGCATTTCAGCGGGCACTACTCAGTTGAGTGTCCTTACTTGGAGCTGGCGGACGCTTGCCCCACAAGGGGTCACAGCTCAAGATTGAAGAAGCCGCAAGTCCAAAAAACTGTGAGGGCAAACTTTTTCGGAGTGAGGGTTGCAAACTCTTGGAACAATCTACCAGAGTGTGTTGTGACGGCACCGAGTGTGAGCTCTTTTAAGACAAAACTTGGCCAACACTGGAGCGGGTTCAGGTACATTCAGGAGCCGGTGCATGCCCAGTACTTGCCAACAGTGCGTGACAGAGACGTGACCGATCGCCCAAGCGGCTAACGAGCCAATCAGTGGCGAAGAGGATAAAAGTAAAAGTATTTGTTATAGTTAGTCAAGCAATTGAGGGAGTTCAGGTATGTATTACAGTACAGTACATGTATTACTTGTCAGACTTTTGGAAAATTGTTCAATGCCGTGTCTCGTTCTTTTCCTCTTCAATACAAACAGTGCTAGACTGTCTTAATATTTTGCTTGTCTCCCAACTTGACAGGTCTCTGATCCTGTCAGTACTTGTATGCCTACATTTGAAAAGTATAGAAAACATTTTGGTCGCAAAGCCTTGCTAGTTGTGCTCTATATTTGTATGCTGCAGATTTAACAAAACTAAGCTTATTGGGGCTTCAGAGTACTGCACATAAACTACAGTATTGTATAACAATACAAGTACAGTAATTAATTCTTTTCATCACTCCTATTGCAAAGAGATATTTGAAATTTTATTTATTCTTATATTTGAAGAAAAGGTTATCATTTAGCAAAAGCATTCTCCCAAACTTGGTGGGTGGCGCTAAATCAGAGAATCAAATTCATCAAAAGATCTTATTGCACTTCAGGCTGGTTCTGAAGACCTAATTGTATGACAACAGAATATTATCATGGAATGAATATTAGTTTAAATTATTTATGTGATATCCCAGGGGATAGAATATACAGCATGTTAGGAATTAAGCTTCCATTCTATTAAACACAGAATAAGTTGGTTAAAAAGTTTTAAGTACAGTACAGTCAAGAAAAAAATAATTCTGCATATCGAGTTATACAATATGACACACCAGACCAAGAATTCTGAACGACACTCATTTACTTGGGTGATTCCTGTTAATTTCTTTGTATTAACTATATGTGATATACAGAAAACATCATATTGGTTACACAATCGGAAGTGCCAACCTTACCAAATTAATGAAGGGAAGGCTGTCAAACCCATGGGTGCAGAATATCTTTTTGTTGACTGTACATTAGAAGCAACATGTCTGCACTAACCTGAATATTCTCCTCAGTCAAGTATGCGTGTCTCTAAATTTTGAGCTACTGTCATGCAAGTGTTGATGCTGTTTAAAGAAATTTCATGAAATAAGTTGTGAAAATAATTACAAGTTTTAACCGAATTACGCCTATCACTGAAGCATGAAGAAAAAGTTTGGTGATTACTGTTTTGAAAAATTTTACAGGTGACCTTAAAAGACAAAGATGAAATTTTCAGGTAATATACGCATTGAGTAAATACCATGCTAGATTTGCTAAGGTTAGGTGGGAGTGGTTGCTCATGGAAAACTTTCAAGTATATCTCAACTTCTGGGAGGACCTTGAGTGCAATTTGAATAGTTAACACCAAAAAATACCCTCTATAGTTATGCAAAAAACTCCTGTCTTATGTCCCATCCATGAACCCTGAGACTCAGAACCTGTGAATCCAAGATATCACGCAGTATCTCATCTATGGGCCCCAACTAACAATGTGATGTCAGATTCACAGGTACATCGATGGGACTAAGGACTGACAGGACTTTTTTCCGACTCTGTACAAAGACAATCTCTATAGCTATGGTTCACAAAATCTTAATTATAAAATGCTGCTGTGCTCATGGTCATATAATACATGGTCTACATTACCTTATTGTAGGTTGCAATCATCACATGTGCATCAAAAAACACCGAGTGTGGGTCACTCTCCGACAAGCTCAGACGTGTGTGCTGGATTAACTGAAAATTAACTAATAAAATATCCCATTCAATGGATTTTACTCGAGTCCCCAGATAGTGAACGAAAATAATGGATTAAGATATTCACATGGAAAAATCTGATAAAAGGCATCTCACATAATGGGTTTTACCCTTGATGGTTCCACTAGTAGGCAACAAAGGCTGATTGGAACCCATCTGTTACTGTGAGGGACCTGCTCGAGTGGTTTGAATATGGAATAACCATTTTGTATGGTGTTATGCTGAAGACGACTAAGGAACAAGGTGTCTTGTTGACGGTCGTGGAAGTCTCTCGGTGTTAATAGCTACTGAATACAACTTAAACACTAAGTAAAAGGCACTTGATCTATTTAAGTGACCTCTATAACTACATCCTCATTTTCAACAGATAATGAAGGAAAAGGAAATATCAACACCGATGTTTATTTCTTATATTTTTTGGCATGGATTCACTAGCCAATATTCTTTGATGCTGAAATTCATATAAATTAAAACTGATACATAAAAATAGTAAAATTACTTTACTTCATACGAAAACTGTGCCAAATGTTTCCTCTGCTTGAAATTTGCCAAATACTACCAAATATTGTGATGAAGCTCCCTATATAATCCAAACCAAATATACTGTCAACATTGCTCATCACTTTAAAAACAATAAATCATTTTCAATAACAAACTGAACATAACAAACAAAACAAAAATTATTATACAAATCTCACATCATGATGGACTGAATTCGAAAACCACTGATGCAAAAATCTAAGACACTTTCCCTTGGAAATATGTATCACATTGCCATATGCTAAACTTGTGGCAGCATTCAAACTTTACTCCATCCACAGACTGCTCCTCGTCTTCCATGTTCAGGCATTACAACAACAAGCAGTACCATCTCTTAACATTTCAAGCTAATTGATTCCTTCTTCATTTTTGACAATCACTTAGTGTACTGATCACTATGTGTCTCCTTTAAAGCACAGCTGTTTACCATACTAGCCATCAAACCCCTTTATATAACACCAAGAATGATACTTCTGGTCAGTTATTAAACTTTCTTACACAATAAAGTTGGCAGGCCAGGTTATTCATTTATATAAAACCTGGATTCACCTAAAGCTGTTGCTATTTACTGGTTTCAACAGATAATTTAAAATTAATATCTACCACCCCCAAGACTGTCCCTACCTAAATGAATGTGTCTTTCCATAAAAATAAAATAAAAAATAAATAAATAAAAAAAAAAGCCCAAGAACTGTTATTGGCATTATCAGCTGCAAATTAATTTCTACACAAAAAGAAATATGGCTGCTTGCTTATGTATTGATGCTCTCTAAAGGATTACTTTAAATAACCTTAAGTACCGAAATATTACATAAAACAATAAACTGTCTGCAGGAATCATTAACTCTAAATATATTAACCAACACTGTCCTATATAAATCACATCCCTTTTCGACACACGTCTATATACAAATATTATAAAATGATTTTATCCTGCACAAGAGGAATTTTACAATGGCAGCTCGATGGATAATTATTCATAATGAAGAACTTGTAACTGCTAGCTGTTAGTGTTAGTTCAATAATTTAATATTAATCAACTTCACCTATAAAAGATGAACACATTATTACAAGCAAACCATGAGACTATTAGAAAATATCATCTAGGTCCACAGCTAAGGGAAACCCTGCCTCCTCATCTTTACTCTCAGACCGTTATCTTATGAAAAACTTATAAAATAAGATCTGGAATGCCCTCTGCAGCAGGGTCATGAATGAATAATTAAACAGCTTCACATTGGCCCCAACATGGTCAACAACATGCTGAGAACACCAGCCCAAGACTACAATGCAATCTTTGACTGTCCTCAACAAAGAGAAGTTGTTCAGCAACTATTAAGGGTCGTGCTATGAGCAATGCCTCAGGTATCCCCTTAGCAAAACTTGAAGATCACTAAGGCATAATATAGAGGAAGCTAAACAATGTTGCAATTGCTGATTCAAGGGCAGGACTGGGTATTTGTGGTATATTGAAGGAAGCTCCACTTTTCATAAGCTTCTCTTTGGATGACATGGTTCAATCAACAGCAGCCCAGACATATCCCAGGCTACTACTAATGCTGCCACTCCATCACTTCTAGTCCACTAAAACTACTGGTCCGGGGGAAGAGGTTTCAGTTCCTTGATCTGCTTAATTAGATAGGCTTTTTCATCATTGAACTGTTCATCTTCAGAGCGGTCTGTATGGAAGCGTGTCAAGAACTCTACAAGCTTGTCCTGGTTTCGCAGAAGGATTTCCAGGATGGGCCGAGGCTTGTCTGGATTGGCAACAAACACCTTAAACACATGGAAGGCTTCAAACTGGATATTTCGAGATCTCTCCTTTAACATTATCATCATCAATTTCAAGTTGTCTGGATTACTGATGTATCGCTTCATCACCTGAAATTTTCAAAACATTATTTCACCACATCAATAATACTGGCAGGTAATTAAATACTTATGGATAAATCAAACCTACCTACATAGAGTAAGGTCCCACTGACAACTGTAAATTTTGTTCAGTGATCACAGTGTTTTTGGGTATGAAATTTCAGTGAACAAACTTGTATTCGATTTAATGAGAAAAATTCTGTGTGATCAACCTTGCATTATCGTTCATGGAATTAGTCCAGTCACTCCTTGGCTGTGTTTGAGTACCAGCCAAGCCAGTACACTCATACTCATATTCTATAATCTGAGGTACGGTAAAGGTCATTGGCAGGCTTGACGGGTCAGTAAGCCTAGAAATCATGGTAGCACTTGTTTTCTGGGCATAGTTCAGGCTAGTATCACATTCAGCATATATTGTGGATTCAAACCAGATATGCTGCCCTTAAAATGTCTCTAAGCAAAAACAAAAGTGATGGTAGTGTGCGTAATAATACAAAAAGAAAAAGTGATTCGTCTAAAAATTAGTTTTTGCTTCCGAGATGCCAGTAACTGCATGCACCTGCCAGCTGGCTTATACCTCCATTTCTTCACCCTACCTGTCCATCTTTCAACACTTCAGTTCTAAGTTAATTAGCAAATATGGAGAAAGAAATAGTTAAGTAAAAATAACATGTGTGAATTTGTTTCAGAATTTTTTTTTTAATTTTCAAGTTTTTAAAATTATCACATGCTTATACATAAAATAAATAAATAAACAAAACAGTCCTACTCACAGAAAAGTTATGTCTGTCTAATAAAAGTTCCCCGAGTAACTTGAGTGACTGTCTTCGAGTCACATAATTATCAGAGTTGAGGAGATTCTCGTACTGTGAGAATACACGGTCGTAGTTTTGTTCTAGGAACTCTGCACACAGCATCTTGTGTTTTGTCAGAAGCTCCTGTAAAAGGTTTACTATTGTAGTATTGTACTGTGATATGTACACAAAAACACTTAATAATCCTACTTTTCAACATATGCATGATTACTAGTACAGTCGGCCCTTCACATACGCGGGTTTAGCATACACGGATTCGCAAATACGCGGATTGCCCAGCCGGAGGAATATTCTGTACATTGAAGTAATTGAAATACATTCAAATCGCGTGCCATTCAAATCGTGCGTGGCACCGCACACCGCCAGCCACCCCACACACACACACTCCCTCACTCAGTCAGTCTCGCTGTAACCACGCTTGTGTTGACATCAGCATTGTAGGGCGACCCTGATTTTTTGACAAAAAAATCATTAATTTATGATATTCCTTGTTTATAGGTCGACCCAAGTTTTTGAGGGTATTGGAACAACAAAACCTTCAGTAAAAACACTCTACGTCCTATGAACTGAGGCTCACCGTGCCTGAAACACCGAGTGCCGAAGGCAAATTGTTTACCATTTATTATTACGACACTTAACACTGAAACGCGGGTAGTTTCAACAAAAATATTGTATATTTCCATTCAAGTATTTATTCAAGTCAATTAGGAGGGAATATTATTGTAATACAACAGTTTTTTAACTGAAAACCATTCGAAAAGCGATTACGGTAACATCTTTTGAACGAAAGAAAGCGAAAGTCATTGCTTTCGTCATGATTTTATCCCACTTTCCACTGTAATACGTACGTCAATTCAGCAAAAATATTACATTTCTATATTTATTTCTGAGAATACGTATATTCATTCAATCACAGTTAAGGTAAAATATACTTGTGATGTAATATTTTAATGAAAATACGGTATCGTAGTTTTCTTTTGTTTCAAATTTAATTAACAAAGATTGATGTTTCAAATGTAATGAACAAAAATTTATGTCCAGTATCTATAAATAAACTTTAATAAATGAATACTTTATGTTTTACATCGTCCTGTGCTACCATACCATGGATTTGGCTACTTTGGGCTTGCTATGATGACGCAAGAGATCTGCCCTGGCAACTGTACCAACACTCACAGCTGGTGGTGCGTTGGTGCATCGTTTCCATTGTTTACTGGTAGTTATTGGTAAATATTTTTAACCTAACGAAACTATTACACGTTTAGAGGTCGACCCCCAATTTTTTGCCAAATAATTTGGTCTTAAAAACTCGAACTACACACAGGTATATATGGTAAATAAGGACATGGGGGGGTGGCGGGCAGCAAAAGTACACGGATTTCTAACATTCACGGGTATCTCTGTTACCTAACCCTCGCGTATGTTAAGGGCCAACTGTACTGTACACTATAAGACACACACACAATATTTTTACACCATAGTTATAGCTAGCAAGCTTAATGTGGAGATACATTTGGTATAGTGTATTCTTTTGACAAAGAATGTACTGCATTATTTTTCAATGTATATAAGTGTTAAAATTACGTATTTTCCTTATTCTTCTTATAATTTAAAGTTAAATATATCTCAGTCTACTTCTTTAAGATTTACTCCCATCAATGGAAATGAGATGAAATAAGGCAAGAAACCACATAGGCCTACCTTAAATGTGGAGAAGGCATCAGATGCAATGTCAAAAGTAGATACTTCTACATACTTAAAAAAGTTATAGAAGTCATCACTGTTAAGGATGATTCTTGTGAGGGCCTCATATCTGGCACACTCCCGAAGCATTGTGCCACAGTGAAGGGCAATATCCTGGTGTTCATATCTGGGACACAGGAAACATTTTAAATAAGTGCACATTCTCAGGTTTCAAGACTGACAAAAAATTATGTTCCTTTGTTTGTTGTTGTTATGTTCCTGTGAGAGAGATGAGAGAGAATCCTTGGCATCACTGATAAGCAAAAGTTTCAATAACCTCAGGGAATAATACCATCATAAATATCTGACAGGATCTTCCACATGTTATAATAAAAGGTATCCATGTAGAATTTTATCACTACATAAAAGCAAAAATAAAAAATAAATAAAGCACACACACACACAGAAACCTTGATGGGGTGCCCTGTCTGAGTAAGGGTATCAAAGGTAATGTGTATCCTCAATCTAACTCAGAAATTCAAAAATTAAGAACTGTGGAAATGAAAGAAGTGTTAGACAAAGCTGAAAGAAAGATGTAAATGAATATGACTTTCTACATAAGCAATGAGGAAAAAAATCCTCAATCCAAGGGAAGGAATTCAAATTCTCATCAGTCAGAAATCACAGTGAGGTCACCAAAATGATGGACAATACCTTAATTCCAACCAGCTGTAATATTGATATTAAAACAGGTTCATTCACCCTTAATGATGGACTGTAAAGTAACTATTCACCGTTTTAAGTAAATAATTGCCGAGTCTGTTTACAAGACTACACACTACCAACTTATAGCTTTCTATCTTCTTACAATCCCTAATGTAAGTTACACCCTGCATATACCTCTAACAACATCAAGCCAATCAGTTGTTTTCTTAGTCGTTCGGGAGCTAGCTCTCAAACGACTAAGAAAATGGCTGAATGAGTCACCTAAAATTTGTAACAGCATGGTGGTGCATAGAAGATGAGCAAAGTCTAAAATGGGAATTATATGCAGGCAGAAATTAAGAGTCAGGTTGGGGAGCACTAATGGAGCAACTAATATTAAAGCAGTGCATGTGAAAAAAATATGCATCAATATACAGGTGCTCCTCTACTTATGAACAAGATCCTGAGGCTTGTTTGTAAGTACAATTGTTTGCAAGTCCAACTTTACTCTTATAGATACCAAACATATTGAAAAAAATGAAAAGATTATGGATATTTAGTACAGCTATACCCTTTAATACAGCCTTAAAACCTGGCTCTCTCTTCTCCTCTTAGGTAATGATTGTTCTATCTGGAATTTTCTTCATAATAATCCAGTCTCATCCACATTAAACACCTGTTCTGGCAGGTAACCCCCTCATTGATGATGTTTGTATCTCTGAAAGTTTGTAAGTTGAACGTTCTTAAGTAGAGGAACACTTGTACAACAATTGCAACATTAAATAATTCTAAGTCAATTTACTTTAAATGTGTTAATAACTTAAGAGCTCAACAGTATAAATGGTAAATTATCTATAAAACACTGAGGATATCACTTACCCCTTCATGAGAGTAAAGAGAATCTCTGGTTTAGTACAAATATATTCAACTGTTGGGGAACGAATACCTATTTGCCTTCGCAGGATGTTATTGAAGATCTGAGCCACATCCTTCTTGCCCTGTAAAAGATCTTCATAAATGTAATGTACAATGAAAAAAAAAATCTCATGCATCAAACATCATTACTACATTATAAACATGAATTTAAATAGAAAACCTGAGTACTGTACTGTACGATTCTTGCACAATACTGTACACACAACCATACCACTGTATGCTCCTGCACGTGTATACAGTGCTAGTTATATCAGATACAGTACAACTTTTAGAAGCAAATTTTAATTCATTTTTAATGCATTTATTCCAGAAATAATTCCAACATATGTCTCTCTACACTCCTCTCTCCCCAGTGTCCAAGACCCATCCTCAGCCATCATTTGAATCATCCCAAACACTCTAATACATGTTAAAGAACCAATATTATTGTCAATGTTCTTAAGATTTGTCTGAACTCCATTTAACCATACACAGTAGCTAGAACAAAGAATACAGGTACAGTACTTTAATGCTACAAAACGTGTTTCAACTTTGCCTGATGCCCGCCAAGAGAGAGAGAAGCTGCAAGACACTGTGCAGCTTGGAGTGCTGCCATCAGGTAAACACAGCTAAGCTATGCAAGCATGGAAATTCACTGTAAAACAGTGAAGATGATGACCCAAAAATTTTTTATTGAATATATTCCCCTACTGAACAAACACTTGACTATTGCAGGGTTTTTTCTATAATAGCATGTTAGAGGTGATAGGATTGAATCTTTCTGAAAACCTTTCATTTCCTCTACCATGTTTGAAAATTTTTCTAATTCAATTAATAGTGTAATCAGAAAGAGTCGTGTCTTGCTAATACTGTAGTGTCACTGAACATTCCATCCCCTGTTGCTGGCTGTGGCTGTGTTAGCACTAATAGTAAAAACGTATTATCTGTATACAGTTGATAGGTCACTCACCTCGAAGTCTATTCTATGAAGGTTAAGAATAAGTAGCAGGAGCATATTGGTGTTGTAAAACTCGTGTGCCAGCTGCGCCAACACTATATCCTGAGGTTCTGAGTCAGTGGTGCCATAAAGCATCGTTTTGATCTGAGTCAGGCTCTTGCTAGTGTCCTCTTGTGCCTAGTGAACAAAGATGAATTTAATTGATGTTATGTATAATGAAAACCTGCACACAGTTCAAACTCATACCCATCTCAAAGCCAATATCTAACACTCAAGCAGGATGGATGTCATCTGCACGTCACATCTTGCAGCCTTAGCTTCAAGCACTAAAGTGGACACAGCACTGGTTCCAGTGACTTACATGAACAAAATCCTGTATATGAACAGTATCTGTACATCTAACATTTTTATCTTGGTGCTGCTTTGTGCTGGAAGATAAATGCGAATATGTCCCCTACTTTACTTAAATTCAGAACATCATTTTTAACATGCAAATTAGTGGTACACACTCCCCAAAAAGTATCGGCTCCCCCGGGCCTGATGTATTTGGAAATGAACACACACGTGTATAGCAGCCTCGGTTCGGTTGGTATTTCTGATTGTGAGTTGTACCTTTCGTTCTTTTTACTTGCACCTGATCACCATGATACCTGCAGTATACCACCTATTCTCTACATAATGTAATAAAATAGGATGAGTTGTGATACCATATGCAAAACCAATAACGTCATGAGTAAGCCCGCTGATTTATGGCACCTTAGATACTTTTCAGCCCCAGGGATGGGTTGCCAAATAGGAATATAACATTACTAAGTTTTCATGAATCAAGGTTACAATGGAATTGCTTGAAACAAAATACTAAACACTATGATCCGATATTATATTCATTTGCAAATACAGCCCCCCTCCCCAAATACTAATCAAGGTTGACACCCTGGAATGTCTGCAGGTACTAAAAGACAGGTTGGATGAAAATATTCATTTGAGACAGTAATTTTAAGAGGTGTGTGTGTGTAGACACACACACACACACACACACACAAAAAAATACAAATAACACACAGAAGTTGGAGGGTACCATTAAATAATCAGAAACAATTAAAGAAGTCTGTACATTTTGAATTGAGATTTTCCAACTATTATTATTTACTTTAGAGTAGGTGTGTGTGAGTGTGTTTACACACACACACACACACATGTAAATGTATTTTGTATACTGCAGGTAAGGGAAGAATTCAAGGCAAACACAAAGGAATTGTACATTTTTGTACACAAGTAAAATGTAACACTTCTGTCAGCAAATATCATTCACGAATTTGGCGATTCGGAGTCATTTTGAGAGCCTAACCCCCGCGAATTTAGAGGGCCTACTGTATATTAATTACAGGTGTATTATGATGCCATATAAAATTACACTGACATTATGATTTACTACATTTCGATATTATTTCTACCTCAATTGATGAGGTAACAATTATGAATATAACGTATCATCTCATGATTCATGCTGGCTACAGAACATTATCTGATACACACTACGAGACGATGTCGTTAAGTCCTCCCATGGGATTGACAGCCACTATGGAGACATCACAGGAAACACGAGGCAGTATCACCGCCCTTCACGACATAGGCCTAAGCAGCAAGGAGATGTGATATTTATCACACTGTAAAATCAGTGCAAATTGTGTTTTAATGAGTCTGGTCAGCAGAAACACCACAGTAGTTCCCGACTTACGACAACCCGGACATACGACGGCCATGGTCGTATAAAATATTTTTCACATTACGTATTTTCGAGTCCTGACGTTAGTGATCGCGCAGTGTACTGACAAAATGTTTATTTTTGTAATTCCCTTTAAAATGGCAGGCAAGCATAAAAGTGAGAGTTCTCGTGGTGCTGAGAAGAAAAAGAGACACCCATTTTAGAATTTCTATATTATTTTTGCCTTACGACCAATTCGACTTACGACCTGGTCGTTGGGACGGAACCCTGTCATAAGTCGAGGAGAGACTGTATTTGATTGCCGTTGATATATTATCGCTACATTAATATCATTTGTATTACTCTACTAAAGATGGAGCACGGTGATGCACCATAATTACAACAAATGCCAGAAATAATAACTGGCAACCTCACAGATACGAGGAAGGCAGGCTGACCAACATAATGCAGGAATCACAATTAGTAATCGGAAATATTCGTCCATTGTGACACATTGTATCGATGAGAAAAGGGACCAATACTTTTTGGGGAGAGTGTACATGTAAAATCTCAGGTTACAACTACCTCCACCACATTTCTCCATTTCTTAATATCTGAGTTAACTCTAAAATTTGATCTGGTACAGTATATGATATGCCATTTCTTATCAAGCATCGATCACCTCAACACAAGCCTCACTAAAACACTACTGTACTCCTCCAGTGAATTACAATACTATTTCAGAAAAAAAAAAACACAATGGTAAAACAAAAGTACAACTGAAGGAGTTTGCACCAGTACAATCCAATACTCTGTACAGTATGTTGTACCTTTTCAGCTTTTTTGTCAGATCGTTCAAGAGCTGTAAGGGCATCCTTGAGGGCTTTAGACACCTCCTGGGGACTTTTTGGGCTCTTGCGAAAAAGGGACATCGCGGTGGCCTTCCTCCCCCGCCTTTTATAACACCATCACCTGCAAGCCAAAAAATAAAAAATAAATAAATAATCAATATTGTATTCTTTACCAATGGTAATATGAATTGTCAACATTCATAACATTGAGCAATAACCACAGGAATCATCCATCAACATTACAATATTCAGCACTAAGCTAAGGAATCAACATTACAACATTCAGCATTCTTACAATAACCCTGAATGATGAAAGAAATGTATTTTTATAGATTAAGTATGACCTAGCTTACAATTTCATTATCAGAATAATAGAGATTTTGATTCAAGACATGTTTGAACCAGATGGGACATTAGTCAAGTCAGCCACTTTGGTGGGCAGCAGGTTCAGAATAAAACCTGTGACTAGCAATAAAACAAATGCAACTACTGTAATATAATGAAAACAAACACGCCAGTTAATAAAAGCAAGGCAATTTCTATGACACTTACATATACAGGAATGAAACACCACACTCTTAAAATTCTTAACAATTTACTGCACATTATGGGCAATGGAGTTAAATAACATGTGAGTACCTGTACACTAATTTTGATAAACAAATAAGCGTCCACCAGGATAAATCTCTTATCATTCTGCGTTTCAACTTGGATATGAACAGCCTCTCGCTAGTTTATCCTGACTTTTGTCTTTATTTGAAGCCAAGGTTGTGTGATGGTGTTTTTGTAGGTCTGTTCAATGGCATAATTCACACAATAATATTCTAAAAACCTTGCCTTCACCCTACAAATGTTACAGGCTGTCTTATATTACAAGAAACATCATATGTACCAAAATGTGTGTACCGTACTCTACACAATACTTGGTATATCACAAGGTTAAGGTATGGACTGATCTAAGTGTACAACAACTGACTTCTTACAGTCCAGTTGTGTAACAGAAGCAAACCTGGAAATATATGTCCATACTTGCACCCAGGTTTGAGTACAACATCTTATGAACAAACTCAGTCTCAACCTTTCGCATTATGCTGCCTTATGTGAGCCTCTCAGACAAATTCAACAATCAACGCTCTCTTACTCTGTCTTCATGAATTATTAGTCATGGCATCAGGAGACCTGGATCTAATAAGATATTTTCATGATTAGCTTCGAACAATTCTCAACAGAAAAAAAATCACTACAGGCTACATCATCTTTAAACTCCACAAAACAATTTAATTACAAATCAATAGTTTTGAGAAACTAGGAAAGTGAACACTGCCAATGAGTGCACTCTAATATTAGATACTGTATATAATTTAACAATTTAAATTTGTGTTCTTACAAGAGTAAGAGTGAGACACCATTTTTTTTTACTGTTTATATACATGTGGAAATGCATGTGTGTGTTTTATTGAAGTAATTTGTGTAATTTGTGATGGCTACAGTGGTAACATAGCTTTGCAAATACTGCATTTAAGATCCTGATGGCAACATTTATTAAAACATCTTTGACTTTTATCAGTGTACTGTACTGTACTGTACTGTACTATGTAGTGATAAAGAGGTAGCTATAACCTCTGGCTAGGCTGATAAGGATCACTACTAATCTGGTTCAAATGTGTAGCCCACTCAACAGAGACCTTGTGCACTACTTATCTCGGAATCTTCCAAATGATGATACTGTATATATCACTACAAAATAAGTAAAGTACTGTAGCAGTAAACATTAGTTTAATTAATACTGTACCATTTACAGTACAATAACAGTCAAGTGATGGGCAGATGATACTCATCAACATGGTCCATACTGTATAGTTTCTGCTCCTCAGAGCTGGCTCTGTAAGCACACAGAGCTCAGCTTGACAAGCCTCTGTGTCACACTGTAGTTGTTGACAACTTGAGGATACAATAGATCATTGTGAAACTGTTTCTTTCCCTCTACTTTAATAAATTAGTTAATCTTTCTTATTTTTGTTGGTCATTTCCACCACTTATCATAATTCCAGCAGTTCAAGTGGTCAGATTGTTCTTTGAGACAACCTTCATTGTCCACAATTAGTACAGGAGGAAACAGGATTTCACGGGGAAAACCAGTGATGTTTGGTAAAGTCACACTAGATAACACCCTTCTCACATCCATCCTGGGGACTTGAGCCGATGACCGCAATGGTGAGAGGAAAGCACACTACCCCTGTACCACCAACACCCCTAAACATTTGAACTGTTAACTTGCTCATGTCTTTCAAACTAACTGTAACCTGTCTTCCACCACCTAAAAATATTCATTTTTTTCTCATACAAGGACTAGCCACAATGAAGACAACTGTTTGTGATTAGAGAATTATCTATAAGAAAAAGTTTTAATGAGAAAGGATAACCTACAATGTGGGTGGTTCATAAAGGCTCCATAAATTCAAATCTTTGTTTTTTTACCCATTATCTTTCTTTCCTTCTCTCCATCTCACATACATATCTATCTAAATAAGTGGTGACTTTTTTACCTTCTAACACAGTTTTACCCCACTTAATGAACAATGTGCATTCCCAAAAATGTTTTCATAAAGTGAATTCCAATTCAATGGGACTAAATTTTTCCACAGTATCCCATGTTAAAAGCCAAGATGTCTTTTACCCCAATTTTTTGTACTAAAAATCCCTCCCATAGTTTAAAATTAGACAAACTTTAGCCCAGAGAAATATTGCAGTAATTAAAGAATAATTCAGTTCAAAGATTAAATATAAAGTGCTGGAAGGCAAAAATGGTGTGTGAGTGTGTGTACCTTGTAAAAGTGAAAATTCTTTGCACTGTTCCAAGAAAAATGGTTCCTAATTTGTCTAGTTCATTAAGTTAAATTTTGGACACTTAAAGTTCACAAAACAGAGGAATAATTGTACCAGTAGATTATATATAATTATCAGTAAATATAATACGTACTGTACAGTTGGGTCTCACATATCGCGGTTAATGTAACCCGGAGGGTCCCGCGGAAAGTGAGGAACGCGTAAAGTGAACAACATAACATATGGGATTAATTGAAATGGAGTCCAGGCCGATCCCCAAACTCCACTTTTTGACGACACATAACTATGTTGCAGTAAAAATTTTATCTTAACTTTATGATGGTATGAAAAAACAAGTAATATAGAAGAGGTTAGGTTAGGAAAGATAAAGGTTAACATAGGAAAAATGAAGGTTACCTTAGAGAAACTAAAAGTTAGGTGGAACACTTACGGTAGTAGAAGAGATGGGTCGGCATACGGGGATGGAGGCTGGTTCCGAGGCAGAGGGCAGATTACTGGCCCTCAGGTGAATCGCCATTACTAGGTGAATCATCATCACTGTCACTTACAGTTGTCAGGGCTTCCCTGACAAATCCCTCAAAGTCAACTTCACTGTCACTATCACTGGCTTGGGCTGGCTGTGGTGGGTTGCGGGTGAAGAAATCTGTTATGCTTTGCTGACGGCTGGCGTTGATGTTGTCGTGATACACCTTGATGTACGGCTCCATAGCCTGCACCAGCCGGTTATGGAAGACTTCATAGCGGTCATCGTCATTGTCGCGGGAAAGGAAGGACTTCATCTTCTCTGCACACTCCATGGCACCCTTAATATCACTATGACTTAAATTGTGTTCTTCGGAGACTGACGCACCTTCTTCCTCCTCTTCACTGACGTGTTCTTCTTCCAACATCTCGTCGGCAGTCACTTCAGGATTTCTGATCACCTCCAGGATGTCGTCGTTGGTGGTCTCGGAGAAGCCTGGAACTGTAACAGTCTGCGCAGCTTCTCTGGCAAGGTCCACTGCTACTGCAACAGTCTGAACCTCACCAGTCACAGATTGACTCCTCCTCTCACCTGGTATTCCATGCAACACATGTCTCCATGCGTGACGAATTGTAGCAATAGACAGCTGATCCCATGTATCGTCCCCCTCTGTTTAACTCATTAAACTTCTTTTCCAACCTTTCCCCCCACGACTATATGTTGTGACTTCTCCATCCCTCATGTCTGGCTGTGCCTTGAGCCCCAGCATGCCTTCCATCCTTTCCCCACCTTAACCTAAAAAAAAAAAAAAAAAAAAAAAAAAAATGACTCCACCAAGATGTCCACAACTTTCTTGATGTTAAATACTCTCCAGAATTGTTTGAAGAGTATTTTTTGCTGTTCTAACCGTTGTTCCTCATCTTCGTCGCTCTTGCTATCGGTGGTGGTGTCACTCAGGTCACGCAACTCTTCCCTGGTGTTGGTGTAGTCGTTCAGGAGCTGGAATTTTTTTGTTGAGAATGCAGCTTTCACATTGCAAATCAACTCCTGGTCCATGGGCTGGATTAAAGACGTAGTGTTGGGAGGAAGGAAGACCACTTTTACGTTGGGGTGACGATCTAACAGTAGGGGCGAGTGTCCTGGTGCGTTGTCCAGCAGCAACAAAATATTAAATGGGACATTCTGTTGCTCACAGAATTTCTTTACATCGGGAACAAAACAGTCATCAAACCAGGAGAGGGACAGTGTAGAGAACATCCATGCCTTACGTGCTGTCAGCCAGTGGACATTTAGCTTGGTCAGGTCCATGCTCTTGTAGGCGTGCGGCTTGCGGGCTGTGTGGATCACCGATAACTTGAGCTTACAGGTACCGGAGGCATTGGTGGTAAACAGGACGGTGATGCGTTCCTTCTGCATTTTCCGGCCCCGAATCCTGCTGGCATTCTTCACAACGTAGGACTTGGAAGGTAGTTTTTTCCAGAAAAGACCAGATTCGTCCATGTTAAACACCTGGTCGTCACTGTACTGTCCTTCCTCCATAATCTCACGTAAAAACGGAGGAAATTCCCGAGCCGCAGCACGATCAGCACTCGCTTCTTCACCACCAATGTTGATATTGGTGATCTTGTTCCGGATCTTAAACCTCTGTAACCACCCAGAGGAAGCAGTAAAGGGTTTGGGCTCTGAAGTTCCCATCTTTCGTGCCACTGCAATGTACAGTTCACGTGCGTAGTCCTTCACAGAGCGCGTGTCGACCGCCATGTTCCGTCGCGCCTGACGCACCAAGTACCTCACAAGTAATTTTTCTGTCTTGAGAAGCACCTGGTTGTGAAAATACTTGATCATAGAAGCACCTGTAGACTTTGTGATCTTCATGTGCTCCTTTATCTTGGCTGAATCCTTCTTTATAGTCCGGATCGTAGATTCGTTCACGCCATGCTGGCGCGCCAAATCAACCTGCCTTGTTCCTTTCTCCAACTCTTGGATGATGGTATACTTCACCTCGTAGCTTAAGGAACGTCGTGTCTTCTTTGGTTTAGTGCCGCTGGGTCCAGGTAAGGAAAGGTTTTTCTCTGGGGGTGGTGGTCCGGCGGAAGCCATTTTACGGAACAATGGATGCGCGTTTACACGGAGTGGCCTGGAGGGATGAAACTGCCGCGGCTAGGTCAAGCGTCGTCTCTCCTCCCTCCCTCCCTCCCCCGGGTGGACACGTCATAATACTTTAAGCCAATTACAGCTAGCAGCAGAGGGGGGTAGGGATGCATGGCCAATCACAGTCCGATACGTCATATGACGTCACTGATAACGCAACAAAGACACACACTGCGCAACCTTACCGCGCCGCTTGCCCAAGCGGAGGGAGGAGGAGGGAGAGGCAGGCAGGCGGGCGGGTGGGTGGCGCGTGGGGCAAATCTAAAAATAGCGTCGCGCCGGACACTCTCCGCGTAATGGCGTTCACGACCGCGGAATGTGAGCATGTTAGGTTCTGGCAAGGCACCGCGGTAACGGTGAAACGCGGAATGCGGGACCGCGTAATGTGAGGATTAACTGTACATAGAAAATGGTTGCCACTACCTATAATATATATTTAATTTCTTATAACCTTCACCAATACATTCAAGGGGAACCACTGTAAGACAAATAAAAAACTGTTATTAAATAAAATTAATATGTTACTGCAATTAAATAATGCTTGAAATTTCGGCAACTGTTCAGTTGAAAGACTTTTTCTTTCAACATTCTGTTACCAACATTAAAAAAAATTTAGAACTTTTTGTAGAGTGGGTGATGTCTAAAAAGAGCCACTGTAGGATTACCGCTATTTTAAGTTTGCTTTATAGGAAATTTAGACCAATCTTAGTTCATATTTTGACCTTAATCTAACCATTAGCTATCGTAATTGCCGCGTTGGGTGTTATCAACCCAAAAATAACCATCGTTCGCTGTATTAGCTGTTTATTATTTTGTAAACCAAAAACCTAATCTAACCTAAACTTGACAGAATTATAGTGCATGCAACTGTTGGACTCAGCCGGAGAATCATCCATCCATAAACAAAACGGATACTAAAATTTCTCCAGGAAACACAGTGATGCTGTTCAGAGTTCTTGCCCAGGAAGACTAGTAGGGGACAGAGTTGTGTCTTAAGAGTCTCACACTAAAAGAAATGCCTAAAAAAATCTATAGATCACTTGGTCAGGTTTGTTTGTTTCATGTCTGCTGTCAAATAGAACTTAAATCCCACTATTCACCTGGGCAACAATTGATGACAAGAACACAACACTTTATGAAGAAATGCAAAATGTTAGAATATTAAATTTAAATACTGTATCAGAAAAAGGTGTCTTTCTGGTCTGCAGTCCTGTTAATAGCTTTATTTCTTCAGAATTTCCAAAAAAAATTTATTTTATGACAATACAAATCCAGTGAGAAGTATGGATAAAACCATTTGAAATTTGCTGAACCCCTAAACAAAGGCCATCATTAGTGGAAGTTAGCTACAAGGAAGGTGGCCATCATCAGTGGGTGCTTTACATTCTTTATGTTCCGTCTTTGTGCATGTTGAGGAGGAGTAAGGAATCTTTGGCTGATGTTTAAGGGATAAGAAGCAGCAGATAGGTTAAGGCAGGCTACCAGGGGCTAAAGTGAGGTAACAAAACCACCCCAGAACGATGTTAGCAAGAATGATCCACTAGGTGGTATACACTGTACTCAAATTCTGTAATCTCGATGAATTATGTGACCTTCCTGAAGCACCAAATTCGTCACCATGACCTACTTGCTGCTTCTTAAATATTACCAATTACTTTTTTGTTGCTCCTCACCAGAATTACATTATGAGAATTAAAATAAAAAATCAAATTTCTTCAATCTGTATTAAAGAATAAAGTGGCGATCCTTTACTGTACAACACCTAGGATGAATAAACAGTAAGATTATCATTTCGGTCATCCCTATGTTTTTCCGACAGTTTTTGACGCTTTGAATGATTTTCATCTTACTTTACCTAACCTAACCCAGCCACAGAACCCAGGAATTATATCTAACTTAACCTAAATTCCTATGATTCCCCGGATGACTTAAATGATGATAATACCGAATAAACAAGACAGCGGATATTTTGCAGTGACCGGCAAAGTTCCTACTAGTGATATCTTGCCATGAGTGCGCTCTGACTGGCTCATGATCCATTACCGGTGAACAACACGAGAACTATATTTGATCATGACTGACGGCAATTGGCATTTATTTCGCCATGAGTCGATCATTGTGTAGCTGTAAACATACCTAACCATATTTCTGTTGAGCAGGGAACTTATCATTATAAAAGAGGTGACATTTACTAGAAACTAATAGAACCTGACCTAACCAACCAAAGAAACCTTCCTAACCTTGAAGGCAGACACCCCTGCCATATTAAGTATAAAGTACTCAGAGAGCACTCATGGTGAAATAGCGTTAGAAGGAACTTAGCCGGTCATGGCAAAATATTCACTACGAATAAACAAAGAGTATGACTGAGCAGCATAATAACCCGTGGTGACTCACTAACCAGTACAGTGGTGACTCACTAACCAGTACAGTGGTGACTTACAGTTACTAACCAGTACAATGGTGACTTACAGTTACTAACCAGTACAGTGGTGACTTACAGTTACTAACCAGTACAATGGTGACTTACAGTTACTAACCAGTACAATGGTGACTTACAGTTACTAACCAGTACAATGGTGACTTACAGTTACTAACCAGTACAGTGGTGACTTAGTTACTAACCAGTACAGTGGTGACTTACAGTTACTAACCAGTACAGTGGTGACTTACAGTTACTAACCAGTACAGTGGTGACTTAGTTACTAACCAGTACAGTGGTGACTCACTAACCAGTAGAGGTGACTTACAGTTACTAACCAGTACAGTGGTGACTTAAGTTACTAACAGTACAATGGTGACTTACAGTTACTAACCAGTACAATGGTGACTTACAGTTACTAACCAGTACAATGGTGACACAGTTACTAACCAGTACAGTGGTGACTTAGTTACTAACCAGTACAGTGGTGACTCACTAACCAGTACAGTGGTGACTTACAGTTACTAACCAGTACAGTGGTGACTCACTAACCAGTACAGTGGTGACTTACAGTTACTAACCAGTACAGTGGTGACTTACAGTTACTAACCAGTACAATGGTGACAACCAGTACAGTGGTGACACAGTTACTAACCAGTACAATGGTGACTCACTAACCAGTGGGTGACTTACAGTTACTAACCAGTACAGTGGTGACTCACTAACCAGTACAGTGGTGACTTACTAACCAGTACAGTGACTAACTAACCAGTACTCACTAACCAGTACAGTGGTGACTTACAGTTACTAACAGTACAGTGGTGACTTACAGTTACTAACCAGTACAGTGGTGACTTAGTTACTAACCAGTACAATGGTGACTTACAGTTACTAACCAGTACAGTGGTGACTCACTAACGAGTACAGTGGTGACTTACAGTTACTAACCAGTACAGTGGTGACTCACTAACCAGTACAGTGGTGACTTACAGTTACTAACCAGTACAGTGGTGACTCACTAACCAGTACAGTGGTGACTCACTAACGAGTGCAGTGGTGACTTACAGTTACTAACCAGTACAGTGGTGACTCACTAACGAGTACAGTGGTGACTTACAGTTACTAACCAGTACAGTGGTGACTCACTAACGAGTACAGTGGTGACTTACAGTTACTAACCAGTACAGTGGTGACTCACTAACCAGTACAGTGGTGACTCACTAACCAGTACACTGGTGACTTACAGCGGTAAACATAAACATTAATCACACAACACAAGGGTCAACAGGTGAGGCCTTGGGGTGACCTGACCTCCACCTCAAACACCAATATCAAGGTATTGAGGAGGGGGGCGCGGTGGACCTGTGACCTGGCTCTCTCAGACGCCATTATCACACACTCACCAGCTTCTCGCCACCCCGACCGTCCTGCGAGAGCTGCTGGGGGGTCTAGCTCACTCCTCACCACACACAGGTAGATCTAGCCTCACTTTGCCCCGGTATCAACAGCTCCTAACACTGATTGACTATCAGTGTTGAACACTTTTACTGGGACACAACTGCTGACGTGATCCACCAATCAGGGCGAAGGGTGGGCCGTCTCCACCAATCACACCCCAGTATTTCTTTCATCAGCCAATCAAATGTCAGATTCTCCAACATATTACATGCTCACTTTTAGGAGAGAGAATTTAAAGCTTAATATTAGTTTACAAAGCTTAGATTGTTTCAAAATTTATTCAGAATAAAAATATGTAACATGATGAAACTTCTACATAGACGTGGATCATCAATATATCCATTGTAAACAAGATAAAGTATGTAATTTCCATATTTTTTTATTTATATTTATTGATAGTGATATTATAACTTAACTATATAGAAAATATAAGAGTAAAAATATGAACCATACAGAAATCATATTGCACACTGGAAAGGATTTACGTTATAGTCCTTATTTACCAAGGCAAGAGGCGCGAAATTCAATTTTATGTTATGACGCCTCCAGATACATACATACATACAACACTTACTTAATAATCAACACTATGTATGTTTGACTAACTTGGAAAACTTTTTATAACAGATTAATGAAATTATAATAATAGTAGAAGTCAATATAACTATGCCATATAGTTTTTCTCTTCCGTTATCAACTTACTAAGATTTTAGGCTTTGCCCTGTTGGTTGCCTTTTCCTCCTCCTGTAACCATGGAGACGTGACAACCGCTGTGTTATAAGTAGATAGAAAGATAAATAAATAGATGTTCATCACTAAAATCGTCACACAAGTTCACACTGGTAATTTGGTTCACAATAGCGACAGATTGACTGGTTGATGATGACACTATCTTGACAACTATATCAGTAATGGCTGTTGTTATATATCTGTATGTTTATATGCTGCCTCTATTGATTATATAAACATTATTAATTATGTTCCTTCTTACCAAAGTTAGAATGTGTTTAGGCCTATGTAATCAAGAGTGCGTTAGGCAGAATAAACCACTTGAGCAAAAGTCAGCATGTGGCTTCTCCTTCTCCCATTAAATCATGTAAGATACTACAGCTGTCACGACTCACACCCAATCACATATTTATCAAACCCAATTAAAGAAGAAATCGAAATGGAGCGGCAGTGGTGGTAGTCGAGTTTAATTTCTGGTGATCGAGTTACTGAGTATAAGAAGAACAATCAGCGTTTTTTTTTAATGTATATAGACTGAAAACGACCTAACATAAACTAACACAATCAAACCTAACTCAATTGGTATTATTATCGTTTCAGTCATCCAGTGAATTTTAAGATTTTAGGTTACCAGACGCGGTTGTTCTTTAGACATTGATTGGTGGGTTTTGATTTAGGTTAGGTTAGGTTAGGTTTGAAATTATGTTTTTCCGATGTTTTTTTTAATGTGTTTAGAACGATTCTGACCTTCATTTCTATCGCAAATTACAACTTTTTGTAACTTTCCCCCCACCCAAAACCCCTGGTTCCAACTGGGGGTCACCATAATAGTTGGATAAAGGGGGGAGGGGGGGGGGGAACTAAAAAAAATAGTGATTGTGGTATAAATGAAGGGGAAGGAAGTGTGTGGTTTATTAAGGTGTTCTCTCTCTTCCTGTTAAGTTCGTCAGGGTTGTTTAAAAGGTTAACGCTACTCCTGCCCCCAACGCCCTACTCCCCTCCCCCTCACCCTCAGCAGGAAAACTCCTCCACAAGTAGTGTTTTTTTTTTTGGGGGGGGGGGGTTCTGCTTCTGCATCATGACTGTAAAATGAATCTATGACCATACTTTTTTTTTGTCATCCTAAGATTAACCATCCCACGGCTAAATTAAGCCAACCTATTTTAAGCTAATATTACCTACTCTAACTCCAATTAACATAACCCAGATAGCATTAAGGTTTTTAATCATCAAGTGAAATAAGTTGAGGGGCTAATCTTCGTGTGATCCCACTTTTGTGTCAATTGTGGCAGCTTGGAAAAATGGTCGGGGTTCATGTTTTCCATTTTATCCATGGTTGTAAGTGTTTTCCTCTGTCATATATTTTTTAATCAGCTCAGATCACCCTGCTTAAATACCAAATAGCTTTCGTCTTTGACAAGTAGATTCCTTGGTGATTTTTTTTACGACTTGTCTGATTTCTCTGCGATTTTTTATTTGTTAAAAAAAAGTCTCAGTGCTTGTCTGGATAAGCAAGATATTTAATTAAAAAAAATTAGGTTTAATCGCTGAGGTTGCCTTTTCTTTTTAAATTCACATTATATTAGTGTGATCACGTGGAGCAGACCGATTTCTTTCTTGTTTTTATATTTAAATGCATAATTATTGAATCGTAGAGCCTAGTCGGGTTTTTTTTTTACTGTTGTGTGGGGTTAACGTGATGTAGGATCGCACTAGGGTGGAGGTCAGAAGGGAAACTCACTATGGCGTTTTCTATGTATACAGTATATTATATACAATGCAGTGCTAGGGAGTTGCTGTGTGGTGAGGAGCTTGTTGAGGGGAGGTCTTGTCTGTTTGAGAGCGCTGAGTAGAATCCTCTTCACGGCGAGGCTGGGGGTATATATGCACGAGTCCGCCGGAAGTGAACGTTACTACTGGCCGACCACCGTGCAGGCAGACAGTTAAGCTTCGCTGAGAAACTCGCCGCGGGATCGGCTGGTCAGCGACAGTTGTAGGGGAGCGTATCCACTACAGTTGCTTCAGCTGGTTGTTCTGCCTTCACACATTGGTCAACTACGACGCCGGTAAAGTGCTGCCTACAGTGTGTGTGTTTTGTATTGTTCTGCTGACCCAAATAAAGAGAAATGTGGTGAGGAGAGGGATGTGTGGGGAAGGATATGTTGGGAGGGATGTGTGGGAGGAATGACGTGTGTGGAGGAAAGTTGGGTCATGTAGTGTTACTGTATAATTATAACGAGTGACTCACATAAGCCACACAACAGCGGGTCACAACATTCCCTGACTGTTAATTTAGGAACATTGATACTGTTACGACCCTCTCCTTTCACGGCTTACCCAGCTTCCACCACTGGTTACCCGTGGCTAGGGGTCGTATGTACAGAAGCAGTAGTTATCTCACTCAGTTGAGTGTCCTTGGAGCTGGCGGACGCACACCCCACAAGGGGTCACAGCTCAAGATTGAAGAAACCGCAAGTCCAGAAAACTGTGAGGGCAAACTTTTTCGGAGTGAGATTTGTGAACTCTTGGAACAATCCACCAGAAAGTGTTGTGGCGGCACCGATTTTGAGCTCTTTCAAGACAAGACTTGACCAACATTGGAGCAGGTTCAGGTACAGTCTCGTTCGAGATTCTTCGAACTGCTGGAGACAGCTGGAAACTCAAGGCCGTTTGTTTACTATAGTACGTAGTATAATATAATACGAAACAACAAATCCCTACCATTAAATTAAGCAACGGGGAACTAAGTAACCAATCACTGATCACTTTTACATTTATTCATAATTTTTACTACGTACGATAGTAACAAATGACCTTGAGTTGCCAGCTGTCTCCAGCAGTGTTCGAAGAATCTTGAACGAGACTGTACATTCAGGAGCCGGTGCATGCCCAGTACTTGCCAACAGTGCGTAACAGAGACGTGGCCGATCGCCCAAGCGGCTAACGAGCCAATCAGTGGTGAAGAGGATAAAAGTATTACCACTGGCTGTCCCGCCAGTCTCCGGTAATTCCTTGATGATCGGTATCAGTATACAGACAAACATCAGACAGGTCGACTTCCACCAGGTCACAGAAACACACTTGTGCACTGTAGTCTTCTTTAATAAGCACTGATTTTTCACAACACTTCACAGGGTAATGGCTTCACAGCTGGACTTCTCACTTCGAATATGCTGTATAGTCAGCACACTACCAGTGTACAATTCCTTAGTCTTCTCACTTTATATTAATCACAACAATTCCACAATGCCTTCAGTTGTTCTGCGAGACTTACTCTTTACACTCTGAGCGGAAGCAATTGACTGACCCATGATGATGATGATGAAATAAAGTGGCAAATGACTTTGCCACAGGAGAGGAGAGAGATAAGAAAAGCATAGAAACGGGAAGTAAAGTAGTAGGGAGTGATAGCAGGTGTGTCCACCTAGCTGAGTCGAGGTAATTGGTTAGGGTGGTGGCCATACTGTATGGAACCATACGCAGCAGACGCCCGCCCGCTCAGAGGAGACCTGGGGAGCTAAGCTAGCTTGACATTCATTAGTGTAATGTGTGTTAATTTATGTTTGTCAAGTGGTGTTGTTATTTGTTCATATATATATATATATATATATATATATATATATATATATATATATATATATATATATATAAAGTGGGTCTTGCTCTTCTATGTTGGCATGGAGGCCCTTGGGCCACCAGCTGTGTTCTTGTGGTTTCTTCTTCTTTTAACTGGGAGAAGATTGGGTCCTCCAACTCTTAAAGTTTGCTCCAAACTCTCTGAGCTTGGCTGTGTGTTCGTGTGTTCAGTGGTTCGATATTGTATAGTTCGTGGAGTTCTTGTATTTTGGTGGTGTATGGCGGGAGTTGCTTTGATGCTCTACGGATAGCTTTGTTTTGTACTGATTGAAGTTTAAGTTGGCTGGTTCTGCTGAATAAATCTAAGACTGCTGATCGTGCTGAGTGGTATTGGTGGGTACTCCAAGTGGAAGTGGGGGACTGACTCCTCGCCTGCTCATACATATACTGTACATAAATAAAAGCTAGTGACAGCTCGCGGGTGCTTACTGCTTATATACCTCATCCGAAGCCCTTCGAACATTCTAGCACCACCCAGAGACGCCTGGGAGATTCTAGAATGTTCTACTCTGATCTAGGCTTACAATAATAAGTATGCCATAAAAATTATGCAATGCATTCTAGAATATTATTACATAATTAATACATCAATATAAACACGAAATTTTCACTAAATTGGCCAAAATAATTGCTTCATAGGACAGAAAAACAATCTAAACACCTAGTCTACAAAATTATAAAACGAAATTATACCTCGGCATAACAATACATTATATAAAGCTGAACCATTAAGAAAATAATAAACCCTAAATTAAAATACAAAGTTGCCAGAGATGACAAATGTTTGAATGTGAATCTTTCCAAATGCAGCTTATCAAGTTTGTTGGCTGTTTGAGTTAGGGTGTAATACCTTATAGTTATGTACAATACAGTTGTTATATTTTGAAAAACCTTACACTCGAGCCTTTCATGGGACAGCTTTGGGGGCTTGTCATCCCTTTTAATATACAATAATTATCTTATAACATTGAACCATCAAAAAATGTATGACAAAAATAATAAAATATCTTTTAACAGATTTGTTTTTTTTCCTGCTGCACTGACTCAGTGACTGCCTCCACCACCTGCCTCACTCATCACAGGTGCGTGGCCAGCCGTGTAATGGCCAGTAAAGTTTGGTTATTTATCTTATCTACGTCGATATAAACGTAAGTTGGTTATTCTGGGCTTCAGTTCAGTTGCTACTCCTACTTAAAAATTTTCGCAGTATCTTAATTTCAGTAGAACAAGAATTAAGTGTTTAACAGTTTTCTTGCGCTTAAGCTGAAGGGGTGAACTAGACCAACTTTAGGGGCAAAGACTTGGGTCTATGATGCGATAGTCTGAGACCTGACATGTCAGTGCGATGTGAATTATGTAGGAAGGAACATCTATTGGTTATCTGGCATGTGACATGTCAATTGACAAATTCAGTATAGTTGCACCCATCATATTGTCAGTTGTCACAGTGTCAGGTGAGGTCAGTGTTGTGGCGTCATGGCAACTGGAACAATATTCAAGTTGATAAACGAAATAATCATTTGATTTTGTTTTCGTACTTGACAAATGAGAAAATTGTGTTTTTAGTCTTGCCATGGGTGTTACGTGCCCTCGGCACCAGGTTTAGTCTTGGTTCGTGTGTTATTGCAATAGTAAAAACTGTTTATGAGTTTATCCTTCACTGAACACGAAACTTTGGGTCAGAAATATATACTTTGGTTACCATTGCATCATTATGTCAACGTTACAGACATTTTCGCCCCCCAGGCCCCGATGTGGGTCAGTGTCCTGTGCCTGGGTGGGCTAATCCCCGTAAAAAACAAAAACAAAACAAAAATCATCCTTTCTTTCTCCAGTTGATTCCTCCACATCCAGACTAAACGACAAAGATTTCCTCCACGTAACTCAGCAGTAACACTAAATTGTCAGGTCTGGTGTGCCCTTGTGTCTGACAGAAGCTTGCCAGGACGCCAGGTGTCACATGTCAAATGCCATACGTCAGTGTCATGTGTCAGACGTGGCCTGCCTCGAGACTCGAACCTTGTTTAACGTTTTATACACATAGAGAAGCACATCAGTTGTAGCCTAACACACTGTTCTAATTGTTATAGCTCTACTCCACCTTGTTACGTTAGACAACAATAAAGTTAAGTTTATGTAAGCTGATGTGTTGCATCTCCCATGTTAACACAAACTCTTCCTGAAGTTTAACAGAAAATCTCCCACTTTCTCTTCAGCTCCTCTACGTGTGTGTTGGTGTTGGGATTAATGGATGACATCATTATGACCTGACCTCATGTTTAATAAGGTCACCCTGTATATTTAAGCCTCTCTCTGTCCATGTAAACCAGTTGCCTCTGAAGATGTCTTGAATAAAGATGAAAGCTAAGGTGCTCCGTTGTTTCCCTTTCCCCGTGTGATTTTATTCAAGACATCTTCAGTTGCTTTGATGCTCTACGGATAGCTTTGTTTTGTACTGATTGAAGTTTAAGTTGGCTGGTTCTGCTGAATAAATCTAAGACTGCTGATCGTGCTGAGTGGTATTGGTGGGTACTCCAAGTGGAAGTGGGGGACTGACTCCTCGCCTGCTCATACATATACATACAGTAAATAAAAGCTAGTGACAGCTCGCGGGTGCTTACTGCTTATATACCTCATCCGAAGCCCTTCGAACATTCTAGCACCACCCAGAGACGCCTGGGAGATTCTAGAATGTTCTACTCTGATCTAGGCTTACAATAATAAGTATGCCATAAAAATTATGCAATGCGTTCTAGAATATTATTGTTTCCATTTTCCCGTGTGATTTTATCAAGATTTATCTTATCCACGTTTTCATTGTGGATTTACATGAAATAAATAAATAAATATATATATATATATATATATATATATATATATATATACATATATATATATATATATATATATATATATATATATATATATATATATATATATATATATATATATATATATTTCATTTTTAGTCCATATAACACGCGGACTTTGAACATATAATCAACAACTTCACCAGCCAGGACTCGAACCCTCAACCTACTGTGTGGGACCAGGGAACGTTACCGACCATGCCAAAGTCCGCGTGTTATATGGACTAAAAATGAAGTATATATGATACCTCGTGTTTCATTCCAGCTGGATTCGGTAAAATGCTACTGACATCCACATAAGCGGCACGGGCAGTTCCCAGTGGGAGGTTCACGGTGCCATCAGCTCGATGAACAGGCTTTGTGTGAAATATAACAAAGTCTAGGACTGCTTTTAGTGTCCTGGTGGTCTAGAGGTAACGTTCCCCGGTCACACACATATAAGATCGTGGGTTCGGGTCCTGGCGGGGTGAGGTTGTTGATGATATGTAGAAGTCCGCGCGCTTTATGGGCTAATGAAATATATATGGAACCTTGTGTTTTGAAGCCGGATTTGGTAAAACGTTACTCTGATCACCTAAGAGGCACTGGTAGGCCTCAATTGGGGGTTCACGGCGCCATAAGCTCGATGAACAGGCTTTGTGTGAAATATAACATAGTCTAGAACTGCTTTTAGTGTCCTTGTGGCATGGTCGGTAACGTTCTCTGGTCCCACACGGATTTCTACATATAATCAACAGCTCACCCCACCAGCTCGTTGAACAGACTTTGTGTGAAATATAACAGAGTCTGGGATTGCTTTTAGTGTCCTGGACTGCTTTTAGTGTCCTGGTGGCCCAGAGGTATCGTTCCCCGGTCACAATTATAAGATCGTGGGTTCGAATCCTGGTGGGGTGAGGTGTTATATATATAATATATATATATATATATATATATATATATATATATATATATATATATATATATATATATATATATATCATTAGCCCATAAAGCACACAGATTTCTATATATAATCAACAACCTCACCCCACCAGGACTTTAACCCACGATCTTATGTGTGTGACCGGGGAACGATACCTGTAGACCACCAGGACACTAATAGCAGTCCTAGACTTTGTTATATTTCACACAAAGCCTGTTCATCGAGCTTATGGCGCCGTGAACCCCCAATTGAGGCCTACCAGTGCCTCTTAGGTGATCAGAGTAACGTTTTACCAAATCCGGCTTCAAAACACAAGTTTCCATATATATTTCATTAGCCCATAAAGCGCGCGGACTTCTACATATCATCAACAACCTCACCCCGCCAGGACCCGAACCCACGATCTCATATGTGTGTGACCGGGGAACGTTACCTCTAGACCACCAGGACACTAAAAGCAGTCCTAGACTTTGTTATATTTCACACAAAGCCTGTTCATCGAGCTTATGGTGCCGTGAACCCCCAATTGGGGACTACCCGGTCACACACACATAAGATCGTGGGTTCGAGTCCTGGCGGGGTGAGGTTGTTGATTATATGTAGAAGTCAGCGCGCTTTATGGGCTAATGAAATATATATGGAACCTTGATATGGTCCTCTTCAGATCGAAAAATACCATTTATTTGCAGACGATAGTAATCTTTATGCCAGCGATTCAGATCTACATTCCTTGATGAGAACTATGAATAGTGAACTGACAAAGTCTGGAACTAGATAATATTGAATAAAATGACCGCAAACCTCGAAAAATACCCTTCCACAGTCTTCCACAGAAGATAAAACTTACCCGAACTTGGTCCCCCTGTACCTTAATAATAGTCCTCAAACGTAAACACAATAATAAATTCCTTGGGATTTTTGTTGATGATAAACTTAACTGGAGAAACCACCTATAAGCCATTCACGGTAAAATCAATAAACAGTCAGATTCAGATTTGCCCCCGAGGGGGCTAGTTTATTGGGCACCCCCTTACATCCTGTGCAAGGTGAAGGGCAGAAGCGTTTACAGCGCCCAACAGGGAAGTATGAAAAGTTCATACTTGCCTTTATGACTCGTACATTAAGGGCGTAAAAGCCTGAAGGGTCATAGGTTCTGTCAAGTTACATAAAGTGAGAGAATGATGAGTGTGTGGGGGGAAAGTTCCCGGTACATTTTATCTGTTTATGGCAAAGTGTGGCAGGTCCCTAATAATGTCAAATGCCAGGCCTGTGACTAGGAGGAGGGATATCAATAAACAGTGCTGTATCCTGCATCATACTTGTCAGTCACTCACTCTTGCAGCAATGAAAGAAATCTACTATGATATTGTTTACTATTACTTGATTCACTGTCATACAATATGGGGGGGGGGGGTGGGGGGGGCTCCGTCACCACTAAAACAAAACCCCACCCGTGGTTACTGTCCAGAAGAAAGTGTGCGGACACTGATCAACTTAAAAAAAACTGATCACACAAACGAGCAGTTTGCTAAATTTAAAATGTTAAAATTTGAGAATATTTACACTTACTGCTGAGCTATCTTTGCTTATAAATCAGTTATTTAATCACTTTATTGAGAATAATTATTTCCATTTCCGGAGAAGCCATTATATTGTATATTATCACGTTATTACCATTACAATGATTATATATTCTGCCGTCACATGATCCTGACTATCTGTCCCTTTGATTGAACCTAACATAACCCATATTGTATTGTTTCCACCCACTTATCAGGTTACTGTAGTGTATATCAACTGTACTCTGCTGTATTTGTATATATTTATAATATAAATGTAAAAAAATAGGTGATAAACGTGGAAGCATTGTATATGTATTTGCCAACAAACTGTTAAATATAGTAATCCAGATGATATCAAATGTTATATATAATACTTCCTTGAGATAAATGTACAGTTTGTATCAGGTGCCACACGAGGACTCAGGCTCTTACTTGGCTCAGTCATGTCAGTGTTGCTGTTAATGTCCACTCTCTATCTGTATTTTTCTGGCTAAACAAACTGTTTCAATACTATCGTTTTTCTGATTCTATAATTTTCCAGTATTTCATTACTACAGCCAACCTTCTTATCTTACTTCTTGAGTTCTGATGCTGGTTGTTACTTTCTATTTTCTCTCGCGTTCTTCCTTTCACCCCAAAAGAAAGTTTGATATGTGTCAGTACACTTTTGTACAAATAAACCAATAAACCGGCTCTGTTAATGCCAAGTGGCGCCTGGGCCTTCAGACACCCCCGCGGGCCATATAAACCAGTTTGGAGCGCTATAGCAGGTGTTGGTGTGCTTATGTGTCCGTAATGTTTTCAGTGTGTGAATTTGTGAATGAAAGACGATTCAAACCGGAAGAATAACAAAAGATTCAAACACATATGATATAATCTCCGTTGGTCTGGGTAATACATTCCTACTCACGGTGTGTACATTAAACAGCCTGCGTGCGCCGCTCCACCCCGCCCCTCCTCGTCGACCTTGCCCCACAGACTAGTCACTACCCCGGGGAGGCCGGGGCCCCTGCATGGTTATCTACCCACGTCCCTCCCATCCAAGAGTCCCCAAGTACCCCACCGGCTACCCACCAGCAGCTCCCACCTACCCACCCGCAACCCCTCCCCTGCTGTACACCACCTACGCTAGTCTTCTCAAGCACGCTGCCGTCACTACACTCAACGAGACCCTGATAAAATATCTTCCGCATTGTACTTGTTGGCAATAATAACGCTTGTGTCTTAAGTGCAGTAACTGTAAGTTACGAAAAGTTTACACAACAGGAAGCTGGATGAAACTATTTCACCATTGTTACCGATAGAAGTAAAAAAAAAAGTAACATTGTACAGCGAAGCGTTGCTGGGAGATGATACTAGTTAGTCAATGACGTACAGTTAGTTCTGGGGAGACTTCTGCAGTAAGTGCTCAGTTTTTGTTCCGCACTTCTGAAAATGGCACACAAGAGGATCGGGATAGTCGGTTATGGACATTTAGGTGAGTGAGCAGACTGAAGTGAATTATACATTTGTTTAGCCTGAAATAATTTTAAAAACTCAATGTAATGGGCCATGAACAGAACATGGGAGGTGAATTCAGAAACAGTGTAAGGAAATTGCTTTTGAAACAATCTAATATAAACTTTGTTTTATCTTAAAAGAATCTGTATGTTACTGATTATGATGTATGCGCTTTAGGTTTTAGTTTAACAAATTTATTGACAAAGCTTGTAGTACAGTTTGCCTATTCTGAGTGATTCAGTCAGGTCTTGACACTGAGTGTGGTATCACTTCTCACTGCCACGCAGGACAGAGGTTCATTATGAACCGTTCATACATAAAGAAATACAACATATTCATTAACAGCTATATATATAGAGGTCAGATTCATGTGGGTAATGTCACTGTTCACTGCCATGCAGGACAGAGGTTCGTACAC
Source organism: Homarus americanus (assembly GCF_018991925.1). NCBI lineage: Eukaryota > Metazoa > Arthropoda > Malacostraca > Decapoda > Nephropidae > Homarus > Homarus americanus. The sequence goes on from NW_024737697.1 coordinate 648,948, forward strand.
AAAGAAATGCATCATATTCATTAGCAGTATATATACGTCAGTGGTTCACATACATTGGCCGTCATATTCTAATTGAAGACTAATCAGTGTGGACTAGCACATTTGGGATAAACAGCAAGAATGTCCTCAAGCACCCCCGATTCAATGTAGCAATTACTAAGTTCAAGATACAATAAGTCAGGTGGCCTGAAGTCTTTGACAGTGTCACATTCAATAATATAGTGTTCAAGTGTATGCTGTAAGGGTTTATCACAAAGTTTACATGCTGAGTGTTCCGTTATGGGTACAGCGTTACTAACCTTCCAGATGTGTCTGTATCCTAGCCTAATTCTGGCCACGACTACATCACATTGTCTGGTTCTGTCCTTATGCTGGCCATACCGGTACCTCTTGTCACAAATTTTGTCATATTTACTAATGCTACAACTGCCAGGTCTCTCTGCATTTCTCACTTCTTCTAGATCAGAGTTCATGATTCTGACTTGAATGTTTTTAGGTACAGCATTGGACAGGCCAAGGTCACGGTCAACATTGTATTTCTTACATGCCTCATTGGCCAGTCTATCAGCACGGTCATGATACCTGATTCCAACATGGGACGGAATCCACACAAATTCGATACGAAAGTTGTGCTCATTGGCAGTTATCATATTCCTTTTAATATCACATACAACTTTAGACATAGAGCCTGACGGGCTGTTCATTGATTTCAAAGCACTTTGAGTCACAGAATATCACCCCACCTCCATTTTCTTTAAGGTAGTCTGTAGCTAAGTAGATTCCAGTTAGTTCAGTTTGTGTTGTGCTGGCCCAGTTGTTCAGCCTTTGTTTGTTTGACACTATCATCTCTTTTTCTTTATATATTACAATTGCACAGCCTGTTCTACCTGTGTTTGTCTGCACAGAACCATCAGTAAAAGCATAACATTCACTTGATCTAATACTCTCTATGTGTCTGTTAATAGTTTTTAGTGTGACACATCTCATCACATTGGTGTTTAACATTTGCTTACTACCAACAGGAGTGTAATTAATAGGAACTGATATATCCAGCCAAGGAGGAATGGCATTAATGGGTCTGTCTGGGGTGATTGGGACATTCAGTTTCAAGAGATCTGCAACACTTTTATGAAGCCACGCCCCAAAGAAAGTCTTTTGTGGAAGGTTTGCGAGATAGTTGGGATTACTTAGATAGATCATCAACTCAGTTTGTGCTGTAGTTTGGGGACCATTGTTCTTCAAAACTTTGACTCAAAACCTGGTATTAAGTAGAGCTATCCTCTCAGATTGGGAGGGCAGCCCGAGCTCTTTCCTCATGTTTACAATTCTGGTTGATTTTGGGGATCCTAGAATGATGCTCATGGCTTCATTTTGCACTACCTCAAGGCTGTTGAGTTGCTTAGGCAGAATAGTCACAAGATGGAGAGCATGATAGCCAACTGCAGAACGAATGAAGTGACGATAGAAAGTACGAGCATAGGTGATGTTAATTCCATAGCCCTTGCCAACAAGGGTTCTGAGGGGTTTAATGCGCTGCATTAGTTTGTCACGAAGGTTTCCGACAAAGTTTGCATCATTCACACAAATTCCAAGATATTTATAGGAGCTACATAGTTCCAAGGGCATGCTGTTAATGTTAAAGCCAAGAGGCAGAGGGTGAGCAGGACGAGGATTGAGGTTCCTCGTCTTGTCAACAGATATTATGAGACCACATTCCACAGTCCTCTGAGCAAATACATCTAGCAAGGCTTGGAGCCTGAGCTTAGTCTGTGTCATAATGCAGATATCATCAGCATAACACATTACAGCCTCGTTTGGCTGAACTGGAATGTCAGCAATAAGCTTGTGCATCAGTATATTAAAGAGCATAGGACTTAACACTCCTCCCTGAGGCATGCCAAGCTCAAATGATCTCATTCTGGCACTTTTAATTCACCTAAGCAAAGCACTGGCATACCTGTTGGACAGATAACCCTTTATCCATGACAGGAGGTTACCTTGGATGCCAAAATTAGCTAGTTGCTCAAGTATTATGTCTCTATTAGCTACATCAAAGGCTGATTTAAGATCTATGAAGGCTGTTTGTGTCTTATCTTTTGAGTGAACAAGATATTTTGCAAAGCATGTCTGTGTGCTATGCCCGGGCATGAACCCATACAGATTAGGGGCCAGTTTGTCTTTGACTTGAAACATGAGATGGTTGAGAACAACTCTTTCAAGGACTTTACACATACAGGATGTGAGTGAAATTGGCCTGAAGTTTGGAGAGTTAGCTTTAGGGATCGGTTCTATGTTTTCATGAGTCCATGTCTTAGGCAGAATACCCTGTGTGAGGCTCATTTGATACAGTTCAAGCAGTGGATGGTTATAGGGATCTCATTCAACAATCTCAGGGTGTTATAGGTTATGCCATCTTCACCAGGGGAGGATGATTCACCTTTTATTAGTGCTGTTGTTAGTTCGTGGTGCGTTATAAGAAACTGGTCGGTAAGGTCTGGTGAGGAACAGGCTATTTCAATATTGAAACCCCTATTAATGTGTGTGGTTTTAAGATATTGCTGTATGTCAGGAGGCCGGGAAGTGATTTGTGACACACTAGACCATTGGTCTAATAGCATGTCAGCACATTCTGCAGGGCTGTGATGAAGTTGGACTGGGGTGGGTGACTTGGTAATGGCTCTAATTTTGTTCCACACTTCTGCTAGTGGTTGTTCTATTAATCCCCTGCAAGAATTGTTCCCAATAGGTGTTTGTCACCTGACCTTTGAGTTTACGAAATTCTCTGTTAGGTTTAAGGAATGCCAAGAGGATATCACTAGTTTTATTTTGCTTATAAGTGTTGGCAAGCTGTTCTACCTTCTCTCCTTCTTTGGTGAGGATGGGGTCATGTGTCCACTGAGGTGGTTTAGTGCTGCCCCCCTTCCTCCTTGACTTAACCCTGGTGGTATATGTGGTAATGACATATCCAGCATACCATCTGTGGATGTAGGCCTTGAAGTGCAGTTTTAGATTATCTGGGATGTTAATTCTGAGCCGAGGATGGGGTTCACACTTGACATCAGCAACAGTGTATTCAGTAAGTATTGCATAATGATCACTGACTAGGTGGTCTGAGATGACCTTAGCCTTGACATTACTGTCTACTAGGTTATACCTAATCACATAATCAAGTCTGCCCCCCATCAGATGTGTCACTTTGTCTGTGTCGTATACAGTGATATTATGATTATTGATGTAATTTATGAACACCCTCCCATTATAGTTACACTGGACATCACCGAGGACAGTCTGACGAGAGTTAAAGTCACCCATACACAGCATAGCATTGTTACCTGATGGCTTTGGTAACACGTCCGCTCGCAGCTCATTACACCGAACATAGCTGTTATAAAGCGAAATTGACTGTTTGCTGTCTTTACTGTAAATTGTTGATAGTGAATACTTTTATCATTGTGAGTTTTGATCCATTTACAGGCCAGACCATTCTTTACATAAGTGAGCAGGCCACTTCCTGCTCCACTATTATATGCTGTAAACTCAGCTATCCTGGGTGCAACTTTCTTCTGGGTGCTGGATGTGTAAGGTTCTTGTAAACCAATTACATCCATGTTAAAAACTTTAACAAACCATTGTAGGTCATTAATTCTGCGGTTAACACTCCGGATGTTCCATGAAATGAACCTAAGCGTTCGTGTTACTCCTTCCACCTTGAAAATAGTATAGAGTTGTGCGTTGGCGTCATAGATCAACCTGACCAATAAGTTGACCATTTCAAATTCTTCACCCCTGGAGTTCTTGATAATGCCCCTCACAGCCCTTATTCCAGTAGGATTTTTATACAAAGGTTCTTTCATCAGTCCCGCGAGTTTCTCCTCCATAAATATTGGAAAAAGTACAGGGTTATGGACAGTTTTCAGACCTGGGGGTTATTAAAGACACCACGCTGGCAGTCTGGGGCTTACCCTGTATTCTCCCCATTCATGCTTCCATCACTATTGGTCTCGCTCTGGCTACTCGCCCTCAAGTTCGCATCATTATGAGAGGAGGCACCAGCTCCTTCAGAAGCTCCACTAACACTATCACTGCCATTGTTCACTGGCACACTTACTTGGCAGGCTTTAACCTGACCTGCATTGGCTAACGAAGGAGAGTCACAGTGCCTGTTGACTTCAGGTGGTGGAGGCGATCCGGCCGCGTTGGCATCACTGAGTGGGACCGCTATTGTGGATGGGGGCGGCCTCCCAGAACAACTGGGGTGCCAGACCGTCACACCCTCCTCCCTGGACCTGGGACACTGCCCCCTGGGTGGGGAGGTGTTGCTGTTGATTTCAGGAACTGGAGGCGACCCCGCAGTGTTGCTGTTGGCATCACTGAGTGGGACCACTATTGTGGGTGGGGGCGGCCTCCCAGGGCAACTTGGGTGCTAGACCGTCACACCCTCCTTCCTGCATCTGGCACACTGCCACACAGGTGGGGGGTCCTGCTCTCTCCCCACCCGAGAGGCAGCTTCCTTGGTGGGGCTGCTCCTCGTGCTATGCATTCCTGCGCAGATGCCGCAGGTAGCTGTTTGTGACAGTATTTCGCCACATGAATAACCCCGAAGCAGCTGTAGTACACCACAGGGGAAGGAGCCCACCGACTGATGTTACTAAGGGTAACATACATGCCGAAGAAGCAGTATTCCTCAGGAGGTGGCTCCTTCCTGTTCCAAACAATGATGATCCTACTAAGTTGTGCACCATCCTTATAAAGTCTTCTTGCTCTGTGGATGCCCAGAAGTGACAGAGCTCTACTGGGGGGAATACCCTTGGGGAATTGGGTGACATGGTATTCCTTCATTTTTTTGGGTCGGGCAGGTTCATCTCGCTTAATAAGATGTAGTGAGCCGACCTTTCCATCAATGAAGCGTTGGATAGCATCCATCTCCTCTGGGCCTACATAGACGAAACGAGGGGTGCTACCTGGCATGACAACATTCAGCGGAGTCGTGCAATATTCCTCATTCAGGGCGCTCAACCACTTAATCTTCATCAAATTGGTTGTGTTCTAGGGGAAGGCAAGGTGCATGTAGTTAGCCCGGGGAGCAATGGGAGGGCTGCACCTATTGGCTCTACTCTGCTTTCTTCTCTGGGTCCCCATTTTGCGTTTCTGCTGACGAGTCTTAAACTTCTGAAAGCCAGCTTCAGTGTCGCCATGACTGTCCTCATCATCTCTGTTTCCTTCGTCAGGAACATCAGCAGAGCGCCGCCCGGCATCGACTCCTGCCATGGCTAGATTTAAATGGAATCTAGGTCTTATACACTGGGGCAGAGAGGTGATATGTAGGCCAGCGGTGTCCTTGAGTGACACTGATAGGAGTTACGCACAATATTCACCAACTCACTTGTTAAATTCCTGTTCCCACCAGCCCAGTATAACCACCTTAGTCACGTGAGACACCACATGAAGTCATTAACACGTGTGATAAGTGCTACCATTACCGGAGTGAGAGGAGGGAGGGAGGAGGGAGGGAGGATGTGGCTGGGGGCCACATGGCCGGGCCGGGGTGTAAGCTTTGCGCGGCACCAAGGCACTGGATGCCAGAAGCTGTCAGCTTGATTACTACACTACACCCACCGATACCACTTTACACATGGTCATAGCTCACTGACACTGATTTGAAGTCACTAAGTATAACACTGTATCACAATGCGCGAAATACTGTATAAGTTAGTTTGGTTATCCTTAATGCGTGGCACACAGGTGGTGAACGGTGGCGCGAAAATACTTCAGTTCCCGTGTATGCTTCTTGTTACGTCACACAATTAAAGAAACTGATATAATAAAGGAACTGCTATGTCTATAGTTATAGTTGAAATGCCCTTTAAAATACATCCCGAATGATAGTGTGTAGTCTACTGTGTAATTAAGTCATGTAGTACGAAGATAACATCCAAAACTAGGATCAAAATTAGAGCTTATTATCTTAACTCAAATATGTTCACCCAACAATTGTTAATTGACAAATTGATTGTAATGAATCTTCCATCTAGATAAGTAAAAATTTTCATTTATAAAAACATTACAGTATAAACAACTTTTTATCATTAGTAGCCGATTATTTTAAGTAATTAGAAAACTGAAGATAAAATACACTTTGTAACACAACAATGTGAGGTCAGCAAGTTGACAGTGTACGAGTATGTGTGTGTTTGTGGTGTTCATTCAGGATGTCTGAGTATTTTTTATTACAGTTGAGTCTGGATTTACGCGTTTTTGGTTTACGCTTTTTGTCATTTACGCGGTGCCTTGCCAGAATTGAAATGCTCATTTACGCGGGAAGCGGCGAGGGTAGGGTGCACACAAGGTCGCCCAGTCATCAAAACATTACCGAGTTCTTCACCCGCCACCCACCACAGCCGGCCCAAGTCAGTGATAGTGAGGATATGGACTTATAAGGACTTTGAGGGGTTTGACAAAAAGGCCCTGCAAGCCTCTGTGGTGGAAAGTGATACAGGTGAGGGCCAATAATCTGCCCTCTGCTTCAGAACCAACCCTCCATCTCCGTGTGCCCAGCCATCTTTTCTACTAATGTACAGTGATCCCTCGGTTACCGAACGCCTCGGTTAACAAACTGCCTTCCATAAGAATCTTCAATTCGGTTAACGAACTGCCTTCCATAAGAATCTTCAATTCGGTTAACGAACAAAAATTCGGTTAACGAATTTCTTACGAACCGACCTCAACATGTTTTCGCTTGCACTGGCCAGGCAACCAGCTTTAGTATCAGTCCGCCAATACATTAATCGGTTCTAGGGCTTAAATTCCTTACTATTTTAGTAAATATCAAGAAGTTTATACTATTCAATAATTTTAAAAGTTTAATATTCAATTTTTAGTCATTTAACAACAATTATGAACATAATTGAAGGTAAAGTGAATAGTTCGCATCCAGCCTCTTAACACAGCAAACAGGCGTTAGTCTCTCTCTCTCTGGAAGTAACATCTTGCTTGAGACTCTCTTCAACTAAATGCTTTTTTTCTGTGTTTCCAAGCAAATTATTGGTCATTTTGAAATATATTTTACATATTGACAATATATAATGCAGTGCAGTGTTGATTTAAAGAAAATAATCTTGAAATACACCAAGAGAACTAAAATTTTATGGGTGAAATGGTGTCATGGGGTGACTTCTCTTCCACCCCAATGCCTTCTCTTCTTCCTTCTCCTCCACCCCCATTCTAATAGTCATCATCATCATCATCATCATCCAGGAGCCTTCTACATACACACCTCAAAGTAAGTGAACTTTTCTACCATTTTTGTTGAATTTAGGAAATTTTCGGTGAGCTGGAACCAATTACCCAAAAACCCATTGAAACAATGGTTTCGGTTAACGAACAACCTGCTGGAACGGATTGAGTTCGTTAACCGAGGGACCACTGTAAGTGTTAAAAAACCTAATATTATTGATATTTCTCTTAATTATTGATTGTGCGTGCATACCATCATAAAATTAAGATGTTATTTTGACTACAAGGTACATATTGTGTCGGAAAAAGTGGAGTTTGGGGGTCGGCCCAGTCTCTATTTCAATTAATCCCATATGTTCTGTTATTTCATTTACGTGTTTCTCGTTTTACGCGGTACTCCGCGGGTTCAATTGACCCAACTGTATATTTTTTGTTTTTACGGGGAATAGCCCATCCAAGCACAGGTCATTGACCCAACGGGGCGGAGAATGGGGGGGTGGGGGGGGGGTGGGAGTAAAAGAAATTAAAAACAGAAAAGAAAAAGACTATTTTAATCTACACCAAGAAGATGCCGGAAAACCATACATCTGTATAGTTAGAGCTTCGTTGTAATTTTGATGCTACTGTGGGGTTATGAGATATTGGTTCGCACTCAGGATGGGATGGAGAAAGGAAACTCACAATGTGCTCTCTGTATACATATTGTATTAGATGTACAATGCAGCTTGGTGCTGGGGGGTGGCAGCGTGAGTCCAAGTGTGATGTAGAGAGAGCTGGTTGGTGAGGGTGCTCAGAGGAGGAGGAGGAGGACACGTGGCTTGTGGGTCGCCATGGTCGCCGGCGGGAGCGAGGGCCACCAGGCAGGAGCGGAGGAGGAGGAGGTGTTGCTTGCTGGTGGCTGTAGGTAGAAAGAAAGACAGGTCACCACGAGGTGAGGTCTTATATAGCGGGGGTAGGCGTGGCTTGATAGTTGACCTCAGTTTTTTTAGGCGGCGCTGGTTGCCGACCTTGACCACGAGGTGCAGGCTGGGGAATTCGATGAGGGTCGGCTAGTCAGCGACACACGGCGTTTGTAAGGGAGGAATCCACTACACTACTGTATTTGAGTGCTACATTTATGCTTTATCTTAAGTGACTGGAGGGGGCAGCATATCGACAACACCCAGGGCCCTGGGCGGGTGTAGTAGATGATGCCTCCTGCTGGTCTTATGAACGACTCAAAATAGGAGGATAAAGACTGAAATTAAAAAAAATTAAAATACAGGTTATTAATATAACTACTTCTGAACATCGGATCCATAATATTGTTGCAATTGTTACATGTTCTAGGCGTGTAGCCTGGGCAAACCCAGGAAATGGATAGGGAGAGGAGTTCCAAGTATTTGAGCTGTAAGTTATTTCGAGAAATAAATAGCGAACATTTAAAAAAATACGGTCAATATTCAGGGTGATAAGTAAATGTATTGGTGGTCTGTGTGAAAACAGCATTTCTGATGTTCATATTAAACACTTTGTGCACATAGAATTTGATTACCAGCCTCACTGATGTTGATACAAAGATAAAGAAACTAACTGATTACGTTATAGTTTTTGTTCCAGTTTCAAGCAATTAAGTACCCCTTGAAAGAAAGTATAAATTGCATAAATAATTTAACTCACAAACTGCCATGCAGAAGATGTACAGTAGGTGTAGATACGCCGAGAAATGTTGCTTAACACTGAGGTTGGGTATAAGAAAGTGCAGATAGGGAGTGGCCAGTGGTGGAATTTTCATCATGTAGATTAAGGTGAGGTCAGCACCTTGCCTGCACCATACCTAGGACCCAGCCATCCGCAGTGATCTGACTCAGCTGGACCTCACCTTAATTTACACGACGAAAATTCCACCACCGACCACTCCCTACCTGCACAGTATTGATCATTTCGTCAAATTTCTACAACAGATATCTCTAGAAAAAATCAGTCTCCCCTTTGCATATCAGCCTATAACTAAACACAATATGAAAACATTCAGTCACAAAAAATATTAAGCAATATTGGTGAAAAAATATAAATGAACATTACATACAACCTTGAGCAGCACGTATATTAAGACCGCAGAAGTTAATTCTGTACAGTAATTTGTATGCTAACCTAACATCCGGAAATAACAGTTGTACGTCAGGTGGTGACAGGATTGCATGATAAGATTATACTGGAGGCTGTTGGTTAGGTTAGGTTAAGATAGATTAAGTGTCATGGAGGCATGGCGGACCACTACAGATGAAAAACACAGTAGAGTGTAACTGTACATGTGAAGGTAGTGTGGTTGGCACTGCGCTCGACAACCTTCACTTTGCAATTGGCAAAATTAGGTACCCATTTATGGACTGGTTAAATGAAGGTGCCCAAGGCACACACTAGGGACCAGTGAACAGCTGAGTGGAGTATATGATACTGCCTTTTTGCATAATGGCATTAAATGCCTGGCCACAGATTAAGTTAAGTCATTAATTTCAAATTGGTCGTAATACTGTATAATATATAGTGTATTATACACTCAGCCATTGCACCCCTAACATTATTACTGATCATTTTCATTATTATTAATAGTAGTGGCATATATGAGGTAGTACATGTTATCACTATTAATCATAATTTATCAAAGACATGTACTAAAAATCACTAAATTCTTTGGAGACTATTATTTATGATTTTGGGAAACTGAAGTAATGGTGTTGGTACAGATCTTGTATTAGTGAGATAAGACACAATCTCTCCTTCCAGGGAAATACTTGACCAAGGCTGTGCTGGAGCGACCTGACCTTGACCTGGCCTTTGTCTGGAACCGTACAACCATCCTGGAACCTGACCTGGAGGACAAGTAGGTGGAGAGCAGGTAGTGGTGGGTGAAGGTTGGGAGAAGAGGGTAGGAAGTGATGGGCAGCAGTGGACCAGGAAATTCCTCATGGAGGAGTACCTGTCACCATCACCCTAACAAAATTCTACACTGTTGTGGTGTGTTTGTCTATTCTTTTTATAAACACACACTGCGACTTGGTGATGCTCAAATACTGAGAGATGGGGAAAGATAAACTATCATACAAAAATAAAGTTTATTCTACAGCATAATCAACAGAGTGCTGAAAGCTGTAGTTAAGTCTGGAATAGCTTGGTGGAGAGCTGCATATGGTGCTGGGAGAGAGGAGTTGTTCCTTCTGTGGCTGGAGAGGAAGAATGTGAATTAGATGTCTGGTTGGCTGGTTGTTTTGTTTTGCTGGCCGTCAACATCGTAAGTCATTGCGGCCATAGTCTTGCTGTTCTTCGATTTTTTTTTTTATTCTTCTTCGGGACGGTCCACATTTGATCTTGTTGCTCAAAAGAAATTTATTCTTGGTCTTCTTGTTCGACTACTTCCTTATTTTCTTCGTCTTCTTCATGTGTTTTCTCTTCCTCTATTTCTTTGTCTTCTTGTTTCTTCTGTTCTTCTAATTCTTTGTTCCCAGTGGTTCTGCACTGTGTGCATACCTCCCAAACCCGGCACCTTCTTGGCTGGGTGTCTGTATCATTGACATTTGTAGCACTTTGTAGGCTTGGCAACATACAGTTTAACTGGGATGGTTTCCCATCCCAGTCATACTTCTTTGGGTAGGATCTTGGGATAGCCGACCAGGGCTGTTATAGTGGTCACCTTCTTGAAAACAATAAGCTGTTTACAGAGTAGTTCGGCCAGCTTGTCTTGTTCTGGATGTTCAATTTCGGCGAGTGAGGTCACTCCCATCACCAGATTGTCGTCTTCATGGACTTCAATACTAATTTGGACCTCATTGATGAAGTCGATGTCCGCTGCTTGCTCAGCCTGTCCCCATTCGGAGAAGGTGACCATGAGGTCACCGCTCACCGGTCTACGGACGACCTTCATAACCCCCTTTATCCCTGAGGAGTAAAAAAACTTTGTCAGAACAAGGAGGTTCGTTCCCACATCAGGGTCATGGCCACATGGTAGCTCGGGGGCAGAGGTGCAGGTCTCGGTGTGGTTCCAGCCGTTTCTCAAGTCTGTGTGTGAAGTTGATTGCTGCTGTGTGTTTTTTAAACCCGAGTGGTGGTCTGTGATTGGTCCAGCGGCATTCTGTGCTCAGCTGGTCTGATAGCCATTCAGCGTGCTGGGACCAAGAACAGTGCCCCGTAGTTGGCTAAATCTGATGCCCAATCAGCGCGTGGATCAGGAGGGTGCATGTTCATGAATTTCTGTAGGGTTCCCTACACTATACAGGATTAGCTTTATTAGCTGGTATAAAGTCTGAAATTATCTTTCATCATGTTGCACTACACTGTATAAGGTCTCCAAGCTCATCCAATATCTTTGTTGCCATTTTACAGGTATATATGTCACAACCTTGAGGACTGTGGTCACTATTCCCCAGATCTGATTGTTGAAGTAGCCCATCCTGTCATCTCTGAGCAGGTCAGTACCATTACAGATACCCTATAAGTGAAAAGTTAGAAAATAATAATTCATTAAAACAGTATTGTACTACAGAGCATAGCAGATTGTGCTTCTTGGCGACTTCAATGCCAAAGTTGGCAGAGATGCTGACATTTGGCAGGGAACCATAGGAAGAAATGGACTAGGCAAGTGTAATCCCAATGGCCTACTCCGAAGCAAGTGTGCTGCACACAACCTCACTATCACCAATACCTTGTTTAGGAAGTGTCATGGTTACAATGACTGCTGGTCTGTTTTAAAATTGATGATTCATATTATACTTCACGCCCACAAAACATGTAGATAACTGGTGAGTTATCCCTAGGAAGAAACGCGTTTTCCCTCTCCGTAAGTCCCGCCCATTTTGTACTACAGTTGTCAACGTATATATTCCACTTTCTCCTGGCAAACTCAATCTTGAATTAGTTTATGTAAATCAACTTAAGAAATTCGCCAGACCCGTGTCAACTGAGGGTCACCTTTGAATGTGTAACAGTTGATTTGAATGTAATTTCTGTCATTGCGTAAGTAGCCACCTCTGGCGACTCACGGCGTGTATAAACCCTTGCGGGAAGGAGGATCAGCTTCCCCTGATGTCTCCACATTTATCTCAGGTATGTAAGCCAGTGTTCCCCGCTGATATAGTCATTCAGTTTAACTTAGTCAATTTTGTGAGTATCAGTGTTTATGTTGTAACAGGGAAATTGTCATTTACCCAGTGTAAGAATTGCTATAACGTAAATGTCGTCTGTCGTTGCTAGACGAAAGATTGTTTGTGATTGAGTCAACATCAGCTCTCCCTTGACGTCTCCACATTTACCTCAGATCCAGAGTGTGGGTTATTTGAACACTCCACCAGCTGCCCGGGGTCGGTGGATACCTAACAGTTAGCTGTAGTGGACGATGTCGCTGATTCGGCAGGATTGACTGCCCCAATCTGCATCGTGGGGCTGGACCCCAGGCTCTCGCCACATATCAGACTACAACCGACCACAACAACGGTCTTCATTTGTTGAGACGCCAGTGTTCTACCCTGGGACACTCCTTGAAGTTATTTGGTCCACAGTGTTTGTTGTATATGATGGGGGATAATTAACTGAATATAATTATCCCATGCTGGGTAGTGAACCCACATATAAGTTGTAGTATCAGTAATAACGTGTTGTGTTGTGAGTGCATCTTCCATATGTACTAACAACAGTCTAGTGAAGATGCCATATGTAAGTTTGATCCTTGTAGTTGTATGTAATGTAATGTACCACCAGTAATGTTGTAAGAAGCGAGAGTATCTGATTGGAGTTGCAGCTGAGAAGCCAAGGAGTTGATCCTGGTAGCTGTATGTAATGTACCACCAGTAATGTTGTAGAAGCAAGAGTATCTAAGTGAATTGCAGTTGAGTAAAGCCCAGGAGCTGAACCTTGTAGTTGTACGTTAATGACATCTTTTACCTAATTTAATTTCATTTTAATAAACCATTTCTTAGAGTATATTTGGGGTATTCTTTTCCCACAGTATTCACCTTTATTTTCATCCAAGTGACCTGATACCAGAATTACAGTAACCATGTGCCCTAACCCTCACCATGCTACCAAAGGTCTGAGGTGATGAAGTAACTATGAAATGAACTAAGTAGACAGAACAAATGAAGGAACTAAGACAAAGAAAGAAGTATGAATTAAGACTATAAGGGAGAGAAGAAAATCCCCGCCCTTATAATGGTGGCATCGGTGGTTCAGTGGTAGAATCCCCGCCCTTATAGCAGGCTGACAAGTTCACGGGTTCATGGCAACACCCACGATCCAAGCACTGGCATCTCATTGACTACATCATTGTCAGAGAAAGAGATCACCGAGATGTCCACATCACCTGTGCCATGCGTTACTCAGACCACTGCGACACTGATCATCGGCTCGTCAGAGCCAAGCTTTCACTTCATATCGACCCAAAATGGCAAAGGCAGCAAGCCTCCAGAAGAGGTTTTAACACTAAGCGTCTGGAGGATCCAGCGGTAGCACATGCTTTCAGAGAGCAGCTCGAATATGGGCTGATAAACAACCCGACAACAAACAACCCAAACCCCAGTGCTGACTGGGATATTCTTGACACTGTCATGACAAAAAACTACAGAGAGACCTTCGGCCAGATCGAAAGAATACACCAGGACTGGTTTGATGAAAATGACCCGGAAATCAATGTACTCGTTAATGATAAACGTGCTGCTTTAACTGACTGGCAGAACAACCCTCAGTCTTGGACCAAAGCTGATACCTTCCGCAAGAAGAAAGCTGCGGCCCAGCGGGAACTTCGTAATCTAAAGAATGACTGGTTTAAAAATAAAGCATGTGAATTACAAAAAATTGTAGATCAGCACAAGATGCGCAAATTTTACAATTCCACTAAAACATTTTATGGGCGAATCACTGGTGGCACAGCCCCCCTCCACTCATCCAACAGTAACTTTATAATTAAAGACGATGTAGGCCTTCTTCAGTGCTGGGAATAGAACTACCATTCACTGCTCAACGGAAACACCGATGTGGATGTCCTGACTACCCAGCAGGTCCCTCAGCATCCAGAGCTGACCCACCTCAGCTATCCTCCATCCCTGGATGAGGTAGCTACTACCATCAAACAGATGAAAAATGACAAAGCCTCAGGGCCTGATGGAATTCCGGCCAAGGTGTATAAAGCAGGAGGACCTCTGCTTACCAGCCATCTCCACTTTCTCCTGGAGAATATATGGGAAAATGAGGAAATCCCCCAAGCTCTTAAAGACGCCTCCATCATCAATGTTTATAAGAACAAGGGAGACCGGTGAGACTGTGACAACTACTGTGGGATCTCACTGCTGTCCATAGCTGGTAAGATTATCACCCGAGTCCTCCTAAAAAGACTTCTTCCTGAAGTGGAAAACTTCCTTCCAGAATCACAATGTGGCTTTAGACCATCACATGGCACCACTGACATGATCTTTGCTGCCTGTCAGTTACAGGAAAAGTGCAGAGAACAGCGTCGTGACCTGTACGTACATGGCTTTCATCAACCTAACCAAAGCCTTTGACTTGGTCAACGTGGAAGCCTTCTCGTGGATCCTCAACTGTTTTGGCTTGTAAGAGCGTGGACTCTTATCTACATTACTTTAACTTTAATACTTCAACCTCTGTCCTGTGGTAGCGTGACTCAAGGATAGGCCCATGGGTACATGTAATTTTGGTATCAAGTAATAGGAAGGAATAACGGTGAACAACTGCAGGTGAATAATAGTCCCAACATACAAATACAATGGTTTATCAAAAACACAAAATGGTTATTAAAATGACGTTATATTAATGCACAAATAGGAACTCACTTTGTACTATGGCCCTCAGGCCCAATTTCTACTTACACCACGACTGGGTGTACATACACAATAACACACATGAACTCTCTCACAGCACCTTCCACCATTAGAACCCGTGGCAATGACGCTAGTTACCACAATTGCCTGCTCAAGCAGAACCAGACATAACACTCAACAGCACCAGGAGTACTACTCAAGCGGCACCAGCCATGGTATAGTTCCCACCACGTGGCACCTTCCAACAAACTCCGATAATTCCGGTGGAATAACACAACCACCAAATAGCCCTACTGAGTCATGGACTCATCCACCAAGATGGGGGCTGGCATTTGTTTGTTGGGCCGGATGATCCTGTGTCCACGTGGGCAGGGAGCGTTAGGGGTTAGGCTGACTAGCCATGGGGCTCATAGGTGGGAGTGGGTGCTTGACGCTCGAGATTCACGGAGTTACCCGAATCTAATGGTCTTCAGACTTCTCTCAAACTAGTGGAGGCGTCCCCCGAAGCTACACACACGGCTGAGACTCCGACAGAAACCTGTGGGGTGATGATCGCAAGGCTTACTAACAGTTGAAAACGAACATCAACGTTTCAAAAGGACGTTAAGGACGTAAAAATACTTCACTCAAAGCACATCAGCTAAGTTACTGTAAAACTATTAATCAGGTCAAATCACTTAAAATGGCGAGTTACAACACGAGGAGAAAGTGGACACATACCTGTGGGGTGATGAGGGTGAGCTTACTAACGGTTTTGAAAGCGCCCGGCTCACTCCCTACTGCCCCCTAGGTTCAGATGCCACTTACTCACTATCACGTATTACGTTACTGTATACAGTACTCTGATGTTTGAAACTGAGACTACGAACTCAGTTTCATTCACTAATATTCTCTTCACAAACAATGCTCTGACTGAGCTATCAAAGGCAAGAATTAAATTGATTTCAAAAGGGGTCTAGATGGCAATCACGGAGGGCGGAGTCTAAGCAAGAGCGTCTGACGACATTCACAAAGAAGCTGGTCTCACGGTTTCTTCCAGGTAAATTAACTAATTCCTTAGTTAACATCCTTACAACAATTTCACTATGAGTATCAGGGTCTCTGATATTCATAGGTGAAAAAGGGTTTACAGGTCTCGGTAGATGCAAAAGAGTTTACGAATCTCGTTCCACAAAAATGCGACATCTGAATGACGTCGTCAAAGAAACAGAGAAAACGGAGGATGTTTCCACTGGGAGACTCAGAAGGTTTTGTGGGCGTGGAGCGTAATATGAATCACTAGGTTTTAACAGGCTAGCCGTCATTACGATCATGACAGGCTGCCCACCAAAATTCATCGCCATTGTGATGCAACTCTACGATGGCATGAACGGCAGTGTCCTTCACAATGGCACCCATTCTGATTTCTTCCCCATCCAAACAACGATATGTACTGGCACCAACTCTCTTTTCCATTTTCTTGGCTGCCTTCCTTACTCGTGCCAGCGCTAATTTAACTGGCAGGGTGGACATCGAGTACCGTATGAAGGGTCTTTTCAACATATCACAACTCCAGGCAGGAATGAAGGTATCAGTAGCTTCCATTACTGAAATTCAGAATGCAGACAACCTCACCCTTGACGCTCACACTGAATGCGGCCTACAGGAGATCCTAAACACCTGCGCAGATGCGTATGCACACTTCGGCCTTGAAGTGAATGTATGTAAGACTCAGATTCTCTTTCAGCCTGCTCCTGGTTCAGCCACACCTCCACCATCCATCTAGCTTAATGGTACTACCCCCCTCTAATGTTACCCACTTTTGGTATCTCGGCTCCCACCTGTCCACCACCGCAGACATTGATGAAGAGATTCGGCATTGGATCAGATATGCATCTCAAGCCTTTGGCAGACTCCGAAACTGTGTCTTCAGCTGTAGGGAGCTGAAATTATCTTCAAACTTTCACATATATCGAGCATTGGTCCTCCCCACCCTGCTATATGGCAGCGAGACATGGTTCACACACAGGAGACACATCAAAGCACTTGAAAATTTTCACTAACGTAGTCTACGTTCCATCCTCCATGTTCGCTGGGAAGACAAGGAAACAAATGCCAGTATTCTTGCTGACACCAACTGTAGAAGCATCGAGGCTACCATTATCCATGAACAACTATGCTGGGCTGGCCATGTTACCCACATGGATAACAGTAGACTGCTACAGCAGCTACTTTACAGTCACCCAAAGAATAGTAAACATAATGCTGGCGGGCAACTGAAAGGTATAAGGATTGTCTTAAGACAAACCTGAAAAAGTGCCAAATCGACCCCCTCACCTCGGAGACGATTTCTCCACGCTTGGAGGAGCACCACACAAGAAGGTGTCAATACTTTCGAGTTAGCCCGACTGCATAGGCAGACAATCGCCAACGGCAGTAATACTACACTACTTTTAGCAATATTACTTTGATACATGATAAAATGGACAAACAGTGAAAATGAAACAAACAAAAGTGGGTACTTACATTCAGGAAGCTTCCCTGTGGCTGAGGTGCTGTGTGACAGGCAAATAGTCACACTGGAACCTGATAACCCGTGCTGGGTATTCAAACAATGCCGCAAAAAGACACGTGTTCTGGAACATCAACCAGGGCGCCCTAGACGGACATTCCTGAACGTCAACCGGGGCGTAGGGGTTAATAACTCACATCATTGTATCATAGCTGGATGATCGCCATATTTGATTCCAAGTGACAGCAAAGTAAGTAATATTGTTACAACTGATGAGCGAGTTTTGTAAAAAAAAAAATAATAATTACCGGTATAAAAATAAGGTACTGTACTAACAATTATAGTTGACAAAGTCACAAGGGCTTGTCTTAATTCCCTAAGTTATAGTGTTGGTTCCTACTGTTACAACATTCATTAATGTTTTTTCACACAGTATGGGCCAATGTTCCTGGGTTTGGCAGACTATATGGTTGGGTCACCAACTGCTCTAGCATCCCAGGCAGTGGAAGACTCACTCCGGGCATCAGCCACTACACATGGCTTGTACATACCAGCAGGAGCATTTTGGGGAGCTGAAGACATACTTAAGATGGCTGACCGAGGAACCCTGAAGGTTTGAGGTTGATTTTGAAATATGTTCACATACATTCTAGAATTTTTCTCCTAACAAAAGGATGTTTATTACAGAATGTTTGTATTGTACAGACAGGAGGATACTAACTGATTGAAGGTAGAGATTACATTAAAATCAAGATGAAATGGTTGGCATTTATTTTTATATTATTCAATGAGAGGGTAGTGTATCTGGCAGCCTCTGTAGATTGATGTGTTGAAACTGGCAAGATATATGAGGGCCTTAGAATCACAAGGCTGCAAACGCCATTTTTTAAAAAGCGAGAAACAAGCCCCTAAAGTTTTTCGACGTGTTACTCTACAACCAATAAAGATATTGAGGTGGGGTATGTTTTATTTTGAAGATATTTGTTGTAAAAGTTTTGTGTGTGAGTTTCATGCATCATGGCCCATGTGTCCCAGACACGTGTTATGTGAGTTAAAGGGTTGCAGTCCCGTGGGGTGAGACTTGCGGCCTTATGTGACAAATGTGCATTGAACATAGTCCTTTTAGGTACACATGCCAATGTATTTCAGTGCTTTTTTGACCATGTGAGAGTAACAAAAGGCTGCAAATCCAAGCTCCACAAGACAGAACTCAACTTTGCACCCTTGGTTCCAAAACCTTGCCGGATTATCCGTTTTGCCGGACCAACCGAGGTCAGGTAATAATAATTGAACAATACACCTCTGACCCACTAATTATACACCTCCTGTGTCTCTAAAGCACCATGGACTGCTAGAAACTTAAATTAAACAAATATTAAATGTAAATTGAATGTGAAAAAGCAATAATTTTGAGCAACATATCACTGTACACAGTTTGTACCCAAATGTACTACCTGTACACTAAAGGACTAAAATTTTTTATCTCTTGTATAAACTATGTGATGTTTATACTCAAATTAATTACTATCTTACAAGGATTCCAGCAATGCAAGTTATATTCTGCTAAGTCTAGTCTGTGACATTTTATAAGGTAAAAACTTTAAGCCTAAAAGTACCTTCACCCTGGCTGGGAGAAAGGGGAGGGGGAGGTGAGGTGAGGTGTTGACAGCCAACGGGGAGATAACAGAGTGCGTACAGTAGTTACAGTAGTTATCAGTCAAATAAAGGGAGTTTAAATTTTGCGCTTATAAAATGTCACTGAATTGACTTAGCAGAATATAACTTACAATGCTGGAATTCTTACAAGATAGTGATTAATTTTAATATAAATATCCCATAGTTTGCACTAGACATAAATTTTTTAATAATTAACTTAGTACATTTGAGTACAGGTTTGCCCTTAAGACAATTATTTTTTTACTTTTTTTCACAATATGTATTTAGGATGGTGTGTGCAGGTAAATGAGTAAAAATAAATAAAGTTACGTACAGTAGGGTCGGGATATATCATGAGATAGGGTCCAAGGATGTTCGCTATATACTAAATCGCGATAAATAATTACATGTAATCAATGGGGAAAATAGGGTTAGATTCTGGAGGCCAATAAAAGCGACTAAACTTGGCATAAAATGGCACAGTCTAAAGTTAGCATAATATAAATTGCATTGCTGGAATCCTTGCAAGAGAGTGAAAAATTTGAATACCGTATAGACATCACATATTTTGTACAAGAAAGAAAAAAATTCAACTCATATTTCTGGGCTATTTAGGGGATTTTAGGAGTGTTTCTGACTTTATACTGTTTTTGGCTTTATTTGAGGTCCCAGGAACATAACCCCACATAAGTTGTGAGTCTAGTGTAACTAAATTTATCGCTATATATTGGAAAATTTCGATAATTTTGGTAGTAGTGATAAATTTGAAATATTTCCTGCCCGATTTCCCTTGCGAAAAAAAATCTCTATATATAGGAAAATGTCGATAATTTTGGTAGTCGCAATATAAAAAAATCGTTATATAAAGTCGCTATATATCCTGACCCTACTGTATATCCCCCAGAAAATACGAATTGAAAAAGCCGGTTTACCATAACACCTCACAGGCCCTGATATCCTCAGGCTCCCAATGCAGGGTGGATGTTGCAGAGCTTGATTGTTCCAACAGCATCCCACCTGCATCGCCAATTCGAGCAGATGGCAGCTCTAATTACTGGTTTCATATCAAATGCAGGTAGAGGGGAATGATATGCCACAGAGCGAGAAGCAGCTGCTTTCGCCACAACATCAGCACGCTCATTCCCATCTGCCCAAATGGGCCGGAACCCACCAAAAACTGAATTTCTGGCTCCGACGTTGGATAAGAAACAGCCACTGTAAAATATCTATAAATAAGGGGTGGGGTGATGAAACACTGGATAGGACCTGAAGAGCACTCTGAGAATCACTAAAACTTGTAAAATCACTATGAGATTGGGTAAAAATAATTTTGTGCAAGTAAAACACCCGAAATTCAGTAGTTAAGAGCTGCAACTTTCATATTCGAAATCTATATGCTGTGAAATATTTTTTTGGATAAATATTGTCTTGTGACACTCTTACTTTCACTTATTTTGTCTTGGGTTGAATTTGTAACTCTTCATGGGTCTGCCTACAGTACCAAATTATCTACTGAAAAAGTTCAGACCATGTTGATTAAAGTTGCCAAGAAGTGGTCAAAATTTTCTAGATACAGTAATCATAATGTACTCGAAATTAAGCATATAAACAGAGTGAATACAGTAATGAGGAAATGAGAAATACAAGTTGATACAGTAGTGACATCATCAAAAGTCATACAGTACTGCACAAAGGGTATGTGTTGTTGTCAACCAGTGATGATAACTGACAAGACAAGGATGACTAAAACTGTTTGGGGTCCCTCAGTGGGGTAAATATAAGAATTACTGAAGGGAAGGTGAAATAGACAGAGGGTTATTACTGAAAAGGTCACTGTGTAAGTGATCTCACTATGATTGGGTAAATATTTCCCACTGAAACAAATAGACCTCATACTCTAACATTATATTCATTGTATTTCCAGGCTCTAAAAGTTACAATGACAAAACACCCAAGCTGCTTTAAACTTGAGGAAGACTTAAAAGCCAAGAATGCACAAGTATGTGGTAATGAGGCGGTCACATTGTACGATGGGTCAGTACGTGGGCTGTGTTCCCTGGCGCCCAACAATGTTAACACCATGGCCGCTGCCGCTATGGCTGCTCATAACCTTGGCTTTGATGGCGTACAAGGTTGTCTGATTTCTGATCCAAAGTAAGTCTTTCTGAAGATTTTGGTTTTTATGTCTTATACTCTACAGTACGGTGTTAATTTCACATTGTTCCTACACCCAGGTGATACAGTAAAGTATTGTACTTGTTCTACATATTGTACATTACCTACAAATACTGCACTGATATAATACAAGACATTTTTTTCTTTTAGCAATGAACATCCCATTAATTTTTTTATTAGTTTTTCACCATCAGTTAATTTTATAGCACTCCACTCTAAATTGAAAAGATATCCATGCTCCTCAAAAATCTTAATATAAAAATGTGTACATGATAATACTGTGCTGTAGAGGTATTAGTGCTGTAGGTCTCTTTTTCAAGATTCATAACTATGGCACAGGTAAGAGCTTTTACAGCAAGAAAATCTTTGGAAGTACAGTACAGTCAACCCTCACTTTACGCGGTTAATACAACCCACAGGGTACCGCGGAAAGTGAACAACATAACATATGGGATTAATTGAAACAGAGACCGGGCCGACCCCCAAACTCCACTTTTTGACGACACACAACTATGTTGTAGTAAAAATTTTATCTTAACTTTACGATGGTATGCACACACAATTAATATAGAAGAGGTTAGGTTAGGAAAAATAAAGGTTAAGTTAGGAAAAATAAAGGTTAGGTTAGGAAAACTAAAAATTAGGTTTAACACTTACGTTAGTAGAAGAGATGGGTCGGCATACGGGGATGGAGGCTGGTTCCGAGGCAGAGGGCAGGCTACTGGCCCTCAGGTGAGTCACCATCACTGTCATCCACACTTGTCAGGGCCTCCCTGACAAATCCCTCAAAGTCATCTTCACTGTCTCTACCTTTGTCACTATCACTGGCTTGGGCTGGCTGTGGTGGGTTGCGAGCGAAGAACTCTGTTATGCTTTGCTGACAGCTGGTGTTTATGTTGTCGTGATAAACCTTGAAGTAGGGCTCCATAGTCTGCAACAGCTGGGTAGTGAAGATTTCATACCTGTTTGCGTCAGGGTCGTCGGAAAGGAGGAGCTTGACTTTCTCGATACACTCGATGGCACCCCTAACATTACTATGGGATAAGCAGTGTTCTTCTTGGGATGACGCACCACCTGCCTCTTCACTGATGTCATCATCATCATCTACCATCTCGTCGGTAGTCACATCAGGATCCCTTATCACCTCCAGGATGTCGTTGTTGGTGGTCTCGGAGAAGCCTGCAGCTGTAACACTCTGCGCAGCTTCTCTGGCAAGGTCCACTGCTACTGCAACAGTCTGAACCTCACCAGTCACAGATTGACTCTGCCTAACGGCCGGAATGCCTTGCAACACGTCTCCATGCGTGACGAACAGTTGCTACAGACAGCTGATCCCATGCCTCCACCAAGAAGTCCACAGCTTTCTTGATGTTGAATATTCTCCAGAATTGTTTGAAAAGTACTTGTTGCTCTGCCAACTGTTGATCCTCGTCGTCTTCGCTCTTGCTATCGGTGGTGGTGTCACTCAGGTTACGCAACTTTTCCCTGGTGGTGGTGTAGTCGTTCAGGAGCTTGAATTTTTTAGTAGAGAATGCAGCTTTTACATTACAGATTAACTCTTGGTCCATGGGCTGTAATATAGACATAGTGTTGGGAAGAAGGAAGACCACTTTTACATTGGTGTGACGATCTAACAGTAGGGGCGAGTGTCCTGGTGCGTTGTCCAGCAGCAACAAAATCTTGAATGGCACATTCTGTTGTTCACAGAATTTCTTTACATCGGGAACGAAACAGTCATCAAACCAGGAGAGGGACAGTGTAGAGAACATCCACGCCTTACGTGCGGTCAGCCAGTGGACATTTAGCTTGGTCATGTCCATGCTCTTGTAGGCGTGCGGCTTGCGGGCTGTGTGGATCACCGATAACTTGAGCTTACAGGTACCGGAGGCATTGGTGGTAAACAGGACGGTGATGCGCTCCTTCTGCAACTTCTGGCCCCGAATCTTGCTGGCATTCTTCACAACGAAGGTCTTGGAAGGTAGCTTTTTCCAAAAAAGACCAGATTCGTCCATGTTAAACACCTGGTCGTCGGTGTACTGTCCTTCCTCCATAATCTCACGTAAAAACGGAGGAAATTCCTTAGCCGCAACACGGTCAGCACTAGCTTCTTCACCACCAATGTTGATATTGGTGATCTTGTTCCTTATCTTAAATTTCTGTAACCACCCAGGGGAAGCATTAAAGGGTTTGGGCTCTGTAATTCCCATCTTTCGTGACACTGCAGCAGACAGTTCACGTGCGTACTCCTTAACAGAGCGCGTGTCCACCGCCATGTTCCGTCGTGCCTGACGCACCAAGTAGCTCACAAGTAATTTTTCCGTCTTGAGAAGCACCTGGTTGTGGAAATACTTGATCATAGAAGCACCTGTAGACTTTGTGATCTTCATGTGCTCCTTTATCTTGGCTGCATCCTTCTTTATCGTCTGGATCGTAGATTCGTTCACACCATGCTGGCGCGCCAAATCAACCTGTCTTGTTCCTTTCTCCAACTCTTGGATGATCTTGTACTTCACCTCGTAGCTTAAGGAACGTCGTGTCTTCTTTGGCTTAGGGCGGCTGGGTCCAGGCAAGGAAAGGTTTCTCTCTGGGGGCGGTGGTCTGGCGGAAGCCATTTTACAGAACAATGGATGCACGATTACACGGTGTGGCCTGGAGGGATGAAACTGCCGCGGCTAGGTCAAGCGTCGTCTTTCCTCCCTCCCTCCCTCCCCCAGGTGGACACGTCATATTATTTTAAACCAATTACAGCTGGCAGCGGAGGGAGGTAGGGATGCATGGCCAATCACAGTCCGATACGTCATATGACGTCACTGATAACGCAACAGACACATGCACTGCGCAACCTTACCGCGCGGCTTGCCCAGGCGGAGGCGGGAGCAGGTGGGAGGGGCGAATCTAAAAATAGCGTCGAGCCGGACACTCTCCGCGTAAAGGGGTACACGCACCGCGGAATCTGAGCATCCCGGGTTTCGGCAGGGTACCGCGTAAACGTGGAAACGCGGAATATGGGACCGCGTAAAGTGAGGGTTGACTGTACAGTGGTGTTTAATTGTTTTTATTGCTGCTACATCTCAGTGAATACTTTCCTTTAACCTTCAGATTTAGTAACACCCAAAAAAATGTGTTCAAATTAAAATTTAAAACTAACACACACTTGGGCATCTGTTCCACACAGTGTACTTGTAAATGAAATAAGACTGATAAAGAGAACAAATAAATGTACAGTGCTGTAAATTACAATAATTCTTAACTTATATTTCAGACTGACAGATTGGCATATTGTTGAAGTTGAAGTGACAGGCCCAAAGATTGCTGGGAAAAATTTCAGTGTAAAAACAAGTCGTAATAATCCTGCCGACCCTGGAGCCGTGACGGGCACTGCTACATATAGTTCTTTCCTGTCCTCTATGGTTCGTGCTGGAGGTCATGGACCAGGAGTTCATTTATGTTAACTTCCTTCATAAGTACAGTCTTGACATAAATTCACTTCTCCTCACAGTAATTTACATATTAATCTGCTACATACAGTGTAATACACATCCTGTTCCAGAGTACATGTACTTACATTTACACATATGTCCAGCCTATGTATTCACATTTATTCCTGCTTCAGAAGGGATATGTGAATTGACAGTCATATGAACTAACGTATGCACAGCGGTAACACAATGTAGTTACAGTATAGGCCAATTTCTAGGAAAACTGTGTTTCACGAGCATCTGCATAATATGCAATATTTTTTCTTTCCTGATGAAACTAATGTCATTTTAAAGTGCCAAGATGGTGGTAAACAGTTATTTGTGAAAGGTTATTATAAGGCTCCGGATTACTGTGAAATAACTTGTAGTTTGTTGAAGACCTTGCCTTCTCATCAGCATTTTGCATTGAATTTAAATCTTACATCAGATTTAATTCAATTGTTTCAAGTCCTTAATTTAAGTACTTTTTAAGTAAACTCAATATTGTCTCAGAGAAGTTGAAAGTTATTTCTTACTTGAAAGAGTCACAGTTTGCTAATTTCGAAGATCATTTGCCATTTTATTTTGCACGGGCATTTGCAATACCAAGTTTAACCATTCCCACTATTGTGTTAATTCTGGCAGTGATATTTTTGTTTTGTTATTATAAGTCAGTATCTTCCAAGTTGAACATTGTACATAATATACAGTAAAATGTTGATTTAAAGAGATTCAATTTAAGATTATTGATTTAAAGCGACACCCATAATTAAAGACAATGTTTTAATTTAAAGCAAATCTTTCCTATTTTGCACCAGCAATTTGAAAAATAGCGATTTTGCTTATATGGCATACGCGCCTATATATGAGATTACACAACCATCATAGGGATATTAACACATCATTTGCCTGTCCTAATTAAAAGCTGTTATCACCAACACAAAAAAGTTAATCATTCTTATTCTCTCATGGTACATTAAGGGGTTTTATCATATATTCACAAGGTATTATTTCTCTAGAGCAAGAAACCATGATTTGTGTTGGGAAACAGATGATCGTTTGCGCTGATTAGGAACGCGGAGTCTGTCATTTTCAACTACTTGAAGGACTTCTTGAAAGCGCTCCTCATCCCTGACAACATTAAAAAAGTCATGGCAAAGTTTTACACCACGCTCTGCAGCCTCATTGACAACCTGAAGCTTGTCCACAACCCGTTTCATGTTCAGGTAGTCGTCATGATCCGCCCATTCACTGGCTGGACTGTGGAGAAACTGATAGGGCATGCCTAAAATGGTGAAGAACTGGCTTGAGTCAGGCCCAATTAGGTCCACCAGGGCAGTGCCACTTTCTGGGACAGGGGGAAGATATGGCTTTCCATAGCCCCCATGATTGAGCCCCACTCTCTTAGTAACTTCAGTGCCTTCATGGCAAAGAAGGGCCTTCCTCATCTCCTCTTTTGTCCTTTCTTGTACTTGGGATGAGAACAAAGCCAGTCAGGCCAACTCCTCAATTAGGTACCAAGTGTGTCTACCGAGTGCCACACGTGCTTTGTCAATTAAAGTGGCGTCATATGGGGCAAATTCAGCCAAGGTTTCGACCAAATTCAAGTCATTCAGTGGCGCACTTGCTGGAATGGGGCAAACAATCCACCATGGGACATAAACAGCGACTGTGAGCACAGCAAACCGTTCTAACGTGCTGATTTGGCTTTGTCGCAACCTCGGCTTTGGGAAACTGCTCTTTGATCTGGCCTGACAAAAGAACAATCTTGAGGGTATAAAGCAGTTTAGCCATCCACCTTGCTTTGTGAAGTGTGCCGGGGCAGACCATCGTGAAGTTCACTGGCTCGGATCCTTTAGTTATAAGCAGCAGACAAAGCTCTACCAGTTCCTTGTAGTCGCCACGTGTAAATGGTTGGGCTAGAGATCCACGGAAGAAGTCTGCCATCTCCTGCTGGCGCTCCTCAAACACTCCAGGCATTGCGGGGTAGTAGTATTTCTTTTTTTCATTGTACGCCAATTGAGAGAAATGGGTCTTGAACCTAGAAATGCAATTATTGGGATTATTGTATTTCGTATTAATCTGTAATATTGTTTTAGGGGTATTAAGATTGATATGATCGATCATTTGCTTGGTGTTAGTATATCTTATAAGCAGGCCCGTCCTTTAGGGAGGGCGAACAGGGGTGACCGCCTGGGGCCCCGCGGGGCCTAGCACTAGACAAAGTGACCTCGGACACATTACCTGTTGACTGGTTAATCTGACCTGACGGCTTATGCCACCATAGCAACCGTGACCTTACCATCCATAGTGACAATCCCATGGGAGTTGGTGGGGGTGGGTTCCTCTGACCGCATAATCTGGGGCCCCGCAGTGGCTGAGTTGCCCCAGGCCCCGCACCCTCCTAGGGACGGCCCTGCTTATAAGTCTAATAAAAGAAATTCCACTAAATTTGTTCATTAGATAATAATATTCCTTGTTATTTTGTAGAGCCGACGGTGCTAGCTCAAACATGCACCAATCTCCAAGAAAATTTACAGGGGTATTTCCTAGATAAATACACAACACTAAAACTTTGAACAGCAGTGTAGGACCATTTTTTTATTTTTGGAGGGCAATGGTCACACCCTAATATACACTTGGAACTGTATATAATATATATTCTTAATAAATACAGAC
This sequence comes from Homarus americanus, assembly GCF_018991925.1. Classification (NCBI taxonomy): domain Eukaryota; kingdom Metazoa; phylum Arthropoda; class Malacostraca; order Decapoda; family Nephropidae; genus Homarus; species Homarus americanus. The sequence goes on from NW_024737697.1 coordinate 676,442, forward strand.
AGGACAGTTGGGTTTCATTACTAAAACCCAATATACTTTTACATGTTCCAGCTCCATTAACTCATCAAGAATCAACGGTTAAAGGGCCAGTTCACTTGTACCTGTATACCTAATTGAACTTGCTTCTATGATAACAAATCCATACCAGCAAAGTTACTCCTAAACCAGGTGAGAGCATCCTGGCCCAGTACTCAGAAGACACCCATGGAGGGGCAGAACATAGAGGTTGTGCAAAGAAAAAGGTGAATAACTAATTATGAAATCCACCAGTATTATCATCATCTTTATTTCCCCTTACATATGATGCGTCCTGCTGCAAGATAGTGGAGCACAATACAAACATGACTTCGGCAACAGAGCCTACAGAGGTAAGTATATCAGCCATAGATTTATATACATAAGAGTTCATAAAAATAAAAAGCCCAGCCCTTCATAGTTGAAATACAGTAGAAAAATATTAAAATTTATGGATTATATTCAGCATCACTTGATAACATTCAGAACATAATGAGCAGCATCGCTATTCACGTTAGAATTTAATTGTTTTTACTGATAAAACTGCCTATTTCATATTATTATTTTTGTAGTGACCCCTCGTTTAACGAACTCAATCCGTTCCAGAAGGTCGTTCGTTAACCGAAAAGTTCGTTAACCGAAACCATTGTTTCAATGGGGTTTTTGGGTAATTGGTTCCAGCTCACCGAAAATTTCCTAAATTCAACAAAAATGGTAGAAAAGTTCACTTACTTTGAGGTGTGTATGTAGAAGGCTCCTGGATGATGATGATGATGATGGGAATTAGAATGGGGGTGGAGGAGAAGGAAGAAGAGAAGTCATTGGGGTGGAAGAGAAGTCACCCCATGTCGCCATTTCACCCATAAAATTTTAGTTCTCTTGGTGTATTTCAAGATTATTTTCTTTAAATCAACACTGCACTGCATTATATATTGTCAATATGTAAAATATATTTCAAAATGACCAATAATTTGCTTGGAAACACAGAAAAAAAGCATTTAGTTGAAGAGAGTCTCAAGCAAGATGTTACTTCCAGTGAAAACAGAGAGAGAGACTAACGCCTGTTTGCTGTGTTAAGAGGCTGGATGCCGCACATTAAACTAGTCACTTTACCTTCAATTATGTTCAATAATTGTTAAAATGACTAAAAAATTGGATATTATACTTTTAAAATTATTGAATAGTATAAACATCTTGATATTTACTAAAATAGTAAGGAATTTAAGCCCTAGAACCGATTAATGTATTGGCGGACTGATACTAAAGCTGGTTGCCCGGTCAGTGCAAGCGAAAACATGCTGAGGTCGGTTCGTAAGAAATTCGTTAACCGAATTGAAGATCCTTATGGAAGGCAGTTTGTTAACCGAAATTTCGTTAACCGAGGCGTTCGTTAAACGAGGGGTCACTGTATGTATCCTGGTTAACCCCTTCACTATGGGGATGCCATACAGTATTTTATTTTGCTACCATCAGACGATTTTATTCAGCCCAGAGGGGATCCCGTACACGAGGGGTTAAATAACTTGAGCATTACAGTATATATAATACTAAACTTAGATGAAAACTACACTAAACCAACCAACTACTGTACAAGGTTCAATTGTGATATTTATCTTCTTTCTGGTCTTACAATATTTTTGTTTTCTACACAGTGCAAAGTTTCAGCTGACAAACAGTACTGAATTAAAATAAAATAATATATATGATACTCAATGTTTAATTCATTCTGAGAGTCTATCAGCAACTCATCCAAATCTCTAGCTTTCTTTTTCCTTAACTATTGGTTTTTCTTATGTCCGGCCACTAATAAAACTCGGACATAAACCTTAATTATCCCTCTTCTTACTCACTTTGCCCATGCTCCTCATTCACAGCCAAGAGTCTACCTTACCTGCTCTTCTCACTTTTTAATTTACAGTATTATTCACCTTTTTGGGGACAGCAACAGTGCTGCCTGACTTTATAATATACAGTATTACCCCGCTTAACGCGATTTCGCATATAAGCGGTGCCTCATCAGAACTGAATTTTCACTTCACGCGGTTCATCTACTCATATACGCGGGAAGCGGCGCGGGCACGATGCGCACAAGGTCGCCCAGTCATCAAAACATTACCGAGTTCTTCACCCGCCACAGCCAGCCCAAGTCAGTGATAGTGATAATTATAGTGAGGGTATAGACTTATATGGACTTTGAGGGGTTTGACAAAGAGGCCCTGCAAGCCTCTGTGGTGGATAGTGATACAAGTGAGTGCCAATAATCTGCCCTCTGCCTCGGAACCAACCCCCCATCCCCGTGTGCCCAGCCATCTTTTCTACTAATGTAAGTGTTAAAAAACCTAATATTATTGATATTTCTCGTAATTATTAATTGTGTGTGCATACCATCATAAAGTTAAGATAATATTTTTACTACAACTTAGTTGTGTGTCGTCAAAAAGTGGAGTTTGGGGGTCGGGCCAGTCTCTATTGGAATTAATCCCATATGTTCTGTTGTTCACTTAACGCGGTTTTCACTTAACACGGTACCCTGTGGGTTCAATTGACCGCGTTAAGCGGGGTTCTACTGTAATGAGTCTGTTACGTACTCATGATGGACCAAGTCCAAGGGGTCATAACTCTTAAAGAATAATGACAGAAAATTCTGATTATCCAACTCTCTAAGATCTTCTTGTGATATATCAACTTAAAATAGTCAGTTAAAAATCCATTGCTATTTGCTTAAGTTATCACAGAGAAAAAACAAACAAAAACATTTAAACCCCTCTCTTCCCAGGTTGGTGGGGACAATAAAATACTTGATGTGTGGTTTTTATTACTATTAAAAAATCCTATAATTCTTGTACTGGTACATCTGGGACAAACACAAACTTGACTAATTATTACATATCAGCATGAAAGATATTACACAATGTTAAACAACCTTCTCTCTGATATAAAACAAGGACCAAGAGTATTGGTGCACATCCCCCAGGAAGGGATCAAACATACAGTACGTACTGTAAAAGTTTTAATTGACTATTACTCATCCTCTTCAACAAGTTGCAAGGACACTATTGTGCAAGGGCTAACCCAGGTTTTTTGCACAAATATGGAAGCTCACATATGAGTACAGTAAAGGTGTGATGTGGACCCTGTTGTAAAACACGAAATGATCTGGGTTGTGTATGGGCTAATCCATTCAACTCTGCTTCAGGTGGTGTTATGACAACATACATTTTTGTACGCACAAAACAATGCATTCTGTGTTAAATTTCATATGAATAACCTTCACAGTTTTTAAGAAATTACAGAGCAAGATTCATCAACACATAAAAAGATGCATATCTGTACATCAAAAGTGTTAAAAAATTCTAGCAACTATTACTCATAAACCTCACTAAACAATGGAGGAAAAATTGTACAAGTGTGCAGCAAAAAACTTAATTATCCTGGTCAACACCACGACCCCCCACGTGTTACACAACACTCTTCACCTCTATTGTCTCAAAATTTTTGGTGGATGCATGTGTAAATGAGTGTGTGTACAGTACACATATACAACAGAGGAATGTAAACAGTATCCTCCTCAAGAAGGGGAATAAGATAATTCTTGAAAACACTTACAATTGAAGATGACCAAAAGAGCAATGTGAAGTACAATGACACACCAAAGTTCTTACACACTAAGATTAATTTGTAATATAACAGGGTAGCAGGAAAAGGCTGGTATGAATGAAAAAATAAATGAAAACCAAAAGAAAATCTTGCATTTGAGGAATGAAGACGAACAAAATATCTCTATTCAGTGATAGGTGGTGTACAGTACATATCTGTTCAGTGAGTCCTGAGGACCACGGTGAACAATAAAATGATGAATAATGACCTGATTATGCCACGTACTTACAAGTAATACTTGGAAGATGTGTTCAAATAACAAACTACTTTACTGCATTTTACACAATTTTACTCATTTTTTTTACAATACTGGTACAGTACAGTAAGTGTACTGTAATATCTAACAAAGTGCATCATATACAGCATTACTGTACTGTACTAAGAAATTTGAGTAATAAAAATACAGCTTAGAGATAATTTATAAAAAAAATACTTACTGGTGTGGAAGCTGACTCATGTGTGATGCTGCCAACACCTGCCGGCCCTAATGATTTTTACCTTTTGCTCCAAAGTGAAGTAGCTCTTCTTTGCTAATTTGCTTCACAGTGCAGCACCTTCAGTTACTGAACGTTTAGATGCCATAATATCAACATGGAGGACATTTTGAAGCAAACAAAAATAAAAAACCACAACAGTTCACAACAATGCTGGGAGAAGTATTCATGTTTGAAACAAAATGTTTTTGTCTGATTCTGTACAGCTCTTTTATGTAATTTTACTACACATCAGAGTACTCTACAGTTTGTTATCAAATTCAGTAGAATATTATTCAACAATAAAAGTGAATAACCAGTCAATGAATCAGACAATGCACAATGAACTCCAGTATTATAAGCTGGATGACAGATTTGGTGTGTCATACAGTTGGACAAAACGATAGAAATTATATTTCAAATTATAATTCAATTATCAAATTAATTTTCGAACAAAGAATGAACGAACCTAAAAACAACAGAGCGAAGGATAATGAGGACTGTCAATACAGAACTTTAATAATATCACTCATAATTCATAATGTTTTGCTGATACGAAATACTGTAGAGGTATACAGTGAACCCTCACTTTACGCGGTCAATTGAACCCACGGCGGCCCGCGTAAAGTGAACAACATAACATATGGGACTAATTGAAATAGAGACCGGGCCGAGCCCCAAACTCCACTTTTTCAGACACAATACCTACATTGTAGTAAAAATAACTTCTTAATTTTATGATGGTATGGACACACAATTAATAATTAAGAGAAATATAAAAAATATTAGGCTTTTTAACACTTACATTAGTAGAAAAGATGGCTGGGCACACGGGGGTGGGGGTTGGTTCTGAGGCAGAGGGCAGATTATTGGCCCTCACCTGTATCACTTGTATCAATATCCACCACAGAGGCTTGCAGGGCCTCTTTGTCAAACCCCTCAAAGTCCATATAAGTCCATATCCTCATTATCACTATCACTGACTTGGGCCGGCTGTGGTGGGTGGCGGGTGAAGAACTCGGTAATGTTTTGATGACTGGGCGACCTTGTGCGCACCCTGTTCGCGCCGCTCTCTGCGTAAAAGGGTACACACACCGCAGAAAGTGAGCATTCCGGTTTTGGCAGGGTACCGCGTAAACGTGGAAACGCGTAAAGCGGGGGTTTACTGTATATATATTTTTTGTAATATTTGGCAAAATCTCGAAATATGAGACATTTCAAAATATTATGACATACTCCCTGTACAGTAAACACCTGATATAATAGACTAGTTGAAGGGAAGGCCGGTCCGTTAAAGCCGGAAAGACCGTTATGTTCAGATCTGGAATAATAATGGACTCGGTCTGTTAAATACCAACATAGTCCAAAGTAACTATGATAATTTCACCGTGCTTGAGGGGCAGTTCACTTGCATGGTTGGCCACCTGCCCCCAGGAGAAAAAATTGAAATCACTAGCTTCTAATACAATATGCCCCCCAAGTTCGCAGATTTTTACTTCATGGCTCTGGGTTATTCGCGGATGACACCCTGGATGTACCCAAGAATGTCTGTGGGTAGTTTTAAAGTTGCTGGCATTTTCACGGCTGGGACAGGGAGCTATTCGTTCTATAGACGGTAATTTCCTTTCCCTGTACACATAAAAATAAATAATAATTGGAAAATCTTCTCACAAATAATTAGAAACAAATTTATTAAAAAGGTGACAGTCTACCCTCAAGTCCGTGCTCTATTAATAGAGCACGGACTTGAGGGTAGACTGTCACATTTTTAATAAATTTGTTTCTGGTTACAGTGGTCCCTCGGTTAACGAGCACAATCCATTCTAGAAGGTTGCTCATTAACCGAAAAACTCGTTAACCGAAACCATTGTTTCAATGGGTTTTTGGGTAATTGATTCCAGCTCACCGAAAATTGCCTAAATTCAACAAAAAAGGTAGTAAAGTACACTTACTTTGAGGTGTGCATGTAGAAGGCTCCTGGATGATGATGATGGGAATTAGAATGGGGATGGAGGAGAAGGGAGAAGAGAAGGCATTGGAGTGGAAGAGAAGTCACCCCATGGCGCCATTTCACCCATAAAATTTTAGTTCTCTTGGTGTAATTCAAGATTATTTTCTTTAAATCAACACTGCACTGCATTATATATTGTCAATATGTAAAATAAATTTCAAAATGACCAATAATTTTCTTGTAAACACAGAAAAAAAGCGTTTAGTTGAAGAGAGTCTCAAGCAAGATGTTACCTCCACTGAAAAGACACAAAGACTGACGCCTGTATGCTGTGTTGGCAGGCTGGATGGCGTGCCACAAACTAGTGATCTTACCTTCAATTATGTTCAATAATTGTTAAAATGACTAAAAAATTTAATATTAAACTTTTAAAATTATTGAATAGTATAAACTTCTTGATATTTACTAAAAGGGTAAGGAATTTAAGCCCTAGAACCGATTACTGTATTGGCGGACTAATACTACAGCTGGTGGACCGCCAAATGCAAGCTAAAACATGTGGAGGTCGGCTCGTAAGAAATTCGTTAATCGAGGGATTGCTCGTTAACCGAAGTTAAGAATCTTATGGAAGGTAACTCGTTAACCGAAATCTCGTTAACCGAGGGACCACTGTATATGTGAGAGGATTTTCCAATTATTATTTATTTGTGGGATTTGTGAATCTGTGTAAGTGTATGTTTACACACACACACACACATAAACTACTACAGGTAAAAGAAATAATTGTCCTAAGGGCAAACACGTAAAAGGGAATATACAGTTATTTCACAACAGTCTGCAAGCGAGGAGGAGCAAACAGCGGCGGAGGAACCCCAGTCAGAGGAGGAGGAAGCAGCCGCAGAGTCTCAGTGACTCACCACCCTCCTCCTCTCCCACCCTCCTTCTCTCCTGCGTTCCTCCTCCACTCCACTGCCCACCACACACTTGCTCTACCACCTCCGCCCATCGGTGAGTATCAATACAAACTTAGTAGTTGTATATGTATGCACTATTTTCTATAGAAATGGCAATGAATTTCTGTACAGTATATGTACCTAATGTTTTTCACGGGGCAAAGGGAGGCTCAGGAACGTAACTCCCGTATTTTATCTATTTCATATGGGGAAAATTGATCCACTTAACGTTGTTTTGTATAACGTCGCTTTTTAGGAACGTAACCCCGACATTAAAGGAGGACTTACTGTAATAAATAACACAGAACTTCCGTAAAAAACATTTAAACATTAACAGATAATACTCAATGTTTGTGTAGAAGGCTGGCTTCCTCTACGAAGGAGAGGACGTCCACTCCCACAATACCCACTCCTCCTCCTAGCACCGAAGAGAGATGGTAAGACCCGTCTCCCCTCCGGCACCGGAAGTAGTGCTTATGATGAAGATCTCTGAGACTGGGGCACTCCACCAAGAAGTATTGAACAGTCAGTGGGACCTGGCAGTCATCACAATGGGGAGGCGGCGCCCTCTCCATTAAAAAAACCCACAAGTCAGCTGTGTGTAGTCAATGTGGAGGCGGGTCAAATTAGTCTCCCAGAGGCGTGACAGTCCCTGATATCCTCAGGCTCCCAATGCAGGGTGGATGTTGCGGTGCTTGTTTGCTCTGACAGTATCCCACCTGCACTGCCAACTTGAGTGGATGGCAGTGAACGAGAGTGACAAGCAGCAGTTGGGTGACAACTGGAAATGATGGTAGGAGGAGTGACAGTGGAAGGGACAGTGGTGATTGGTGAAAAAGCAATGAGGAAAGACAGTGGCGATTGGAGGAGAGGCGACAGAAGGGATAGTGGCGATCGGGAGTAGTGGCATACGTGGAGCAATTCGGTGAAGAGAACAGAATTGGGTGAGAAGGGCGCTTGTCATACAATGTACATATGTTCTGGTTTTGTTTTTTTGAAAAGTGGATTATTAATTGAAAATACAGTTATAAACTTAAATGCTGTTCCTGTTATTGACCTACCAATACATGAGTAAACCGTAAACATCTCTGACAACTGCATAGTAAATAATATCTTTCACTGTAAGTGAAGCACCATCACTAACAGGCAATACTGTACTTGTACATAAAAAAGTCAAACATATACACTAAAGTACTAACAAATTCATAGTGTGGTTTGCAATAAAATCATTCCACAAGAAACAAAAATGAAGAAAAACTATCTACGGAAAAATAAAGTAAATACAGTTAAAGCAAATATGGCAGACTGCCCGAGGTCAGAGGCTGCACCGAGTTCATGCTGGAGTGAACGCTACACTTGGACTCCAGGTTTGTATGACCGTTTTTTTGTGTCTAGCTTTAGCCTTCCTCAAGCTCTGGTTCAGTTAAGCCTGGAGACTTGATTGAGTGTATTAACAAAGGTCACTGTACAAGTGGTTTTTCTAGTAGTGAGGTGAGTGACCTCACATCACTATGGGGTTGTGGCCTACAAACTTCACAAGGTTTGTATAAATAAATTAAATCAGTCAATAAAATGTAGACACAATTTTCCTTTGAAAACCCATCTTACAATCCCATTTCAAGCACTTTAACTGACAATGGTAAGTTTTGTCTTAAAAATTAAAATTTGCCCCAAGTAAATAATGAACTTTTGTGAGCTTATTGTCACCGCCACCTGCGGAAAATGTTTATTACCTTATCCCCATATTATCAAGATACTGTAACTTGTCTGTATTATCAGGGTACTGTAACTTGTCATCATTACTTTCTATCAAGAACGATTTTGTGAAATCCTCCCTTTGTGACTGGGGAGAGACAACACAACCCCCAGAGAGCTGCCGGTGAATTGCTGATATGAAGTCTGTCACTATCAGCAGAGGTTGACAGCTGTTGAAAATAAGTCAGGCACAAAATGCAAAAAGAAATAGCCAGGTTTCAAATCAGGCAACATAAGTGTTAGCAGAACAAGATAAGCTCTAGAAAGCTGATGCTCATGAATACCTCCTTTCATTCTTCAAAATCTTGCCTGGGAGAGACATCATATGACTAGCCTGACCTTCACACCAAAAAGTGACAATAGGCATCTCCCGGGTTACAGAAACTCTGGTTACGGAAATTCGCTCTTACGGATTTTGTAAATTATGACCAATAAATTCGTGATACGGAAAAAAATTCACATAAATTATACAATTTATTTTGTGTGGATTTCTTGGTGGTTGCTACAATACTGTACAGTGGTCCCTCGGTTAACGAATGGTTCGATTAATGAAATATCGGTTAATGAATTACCTCCCATAAGGATCTTCAATTCGGTTAATGAACAAAAATTCAATTAACGAAATCCTTACGACAAACACGTTTTGTTGTGAGCATCAGCTGATGGGCTAGTCTGCCAATTCAGAAATCTGTTCTATGTTTACATTCATTTCCAGTGGAGTAAATATCAAGAAAATTGTGCTCTTTAATATTTGTGCATTTTTTATTTTAAAATAATTGGTCATTCTAAAATTTAGCCATCCAAGCTCTGTCTACATAAAGCTTTTCAACTATTATTTTTGGCTCGATATATGTAACTTTATTCATTTATTGAAACTCATTTACATGCACACACTGTCCTAAGGGCAAAGCTGTACTGTACATGTAGTCAAAATAATGTACAAAATGATTACTAAAATTTTTGACTAGTGCAAACTATCGCATGTTTACATTCAAATTAATCACTATCTTATAAGAACTCCAGCTATGTAAATTATATTCTCCCCGGTCACTTCTATGACATTTTGTAAGCAAAAAATATAAACTCAATCTAAAGGACATAAATAAACAAATAAATACTTCACTAGACCTTGGGCACGACTGTCAAACATGTCACTGTCACCCCCCCCTCCCTCCCAGCCAGGGATTGGTGGTTATACAGTAGGCTTTAAGTTTTTATCTTATATAATATCACAGACTAAAGTTAGGAGAATTTAATTTGCATTGCTGGAATCCTTGCAAGACAGTGAATAATTTGAATATAAACGTCATATATTTTGCACGAGATAAAAACTTTAGTACATTAGTGTACTGTAGTACATTTTAGTAATATAAAGTTTTTCAACTGTATTTTTGGGCAGATTTACATAAATTTCTTCATTTATTTTATTCATTTACATGCACACACCATACTAAAAGAAACGTAAAAGAAATAAATGACCGAAGTGCAAACCTGTACTGTACATGTACTAAATGAATATGGTACTAAAATTGTTATGTCTAGTGCAAATTATAGCTTGTTTATATTCAAATTAAATCACTATCTTACAAGAATCCCAGCAATGTAAATTATATTCTCCCAGGTCATTTCAGTGACATTTTAAAATGAGAGAAGCTTAGTCACTTAAGGACTGTTAAATAAACACACACAAGACCTTCGGCTCCAACTGTCAAATATATCACCTCACCTCCTGCTGGCTCACTCCCTCCCTCTCTCTCCCCCAGCCAGGGTTTTCCGCTTACAGTTTTTATCTTATATAATATCACAGACTAAAGTTAGGAGAATATAATTTGCATTGCTGGAATCCTTGCAAGGCAGCAAATAATTTGAATATAAACGTCATATATTTTGCACACGAAATAAAAATTAATCACCTGTATCACATTACAGTAGTGATTTAAGAGTTCTAATGTATATGTACGTATATATATAGTTATTTAAGGGCGATTTAGGGGAATTTTTGGAGTGTTTCTGACTTTATGCGTTTTTGGCTTTACTTTGTATGTACTTTTCTGTGAGCTGGAACCAATTACCCAATATCCCATTGAAATAATGGATTTGGTTAACGAAATTTTCGGTTAACGAACGACTCTGTGGAATGAATTGTGTTCGTTAACCAAGGGACCACTGTACAGGGCGAGGCAGGAGCCAGTAGTGCCCCTCAGTAACTCTGAATGCACCACCTCACCTCACCTAACGCGGCACTCAATATCGTTTGTGGTAAGTTAAATGCAAGTGTTATGTATATTTATTATCTTATTATATAATAAAATAATCAATGTATGTGTAAAAAAAAAAATAATTCATAAATGTGCTTGTATTACATCTTTTTGCCAAAAATATTTCCTTGGGAATGCATCTCCAATTATATAATGGAAGTCAATGGGAAAATTGGTTTCGCGTTACGGACAAATTTTCCAGGACACATACTTTCCATAACCAGGGGGCTGCCTGTACATGGTTTATGGGGTGGAGACATAACCCTTTACTAAATACTTGCAGGGAATGAACAAGCTTGGTCCTTTTGTTGTGGCTAATATAGCATATTGAGTGTGATCCTTTAAGTTTCCTCTCTGCATAAAAATGAGTATGATGAGATAAACCATTAATCTGAGAACAGCCTTGCGCACTTCTGCGAGTGATGTACTTTGTGTCATGGTATTTCTGACAGATCTCTTCACCGAGACGTATGACTATCCAGTTCATTTTGTTTTGGAAGTTTCTACAGTACGTATATAAAAAAGATAAGACCAAAAGTACTTTCTCGTAACTCATATGTGGGTGAGAGAGACATTTGGCTGAAGTGTTAATAAATTTTCTGATCACGAGAAAATGCCTTTTAAGGAGAGAGGGATATTTGAAGCAACAATGAACAGGACTCTCTTTAAGACCAGAAAGACTGAAGACAGCATGTGAGAAATATCTTTCTAGACGACCGAGCGCTTTAACTATACCTTCTTGAACCCACCCTCTGTAAGTTGGCATTATTATGCAGGGATCAGTTTAGGTAACAACTTTATGTCAGGTTAAATCAAAACATGAATGTCATAGCAATCTCTGTATGTGTGTTCTTACAGGAAAAAAAAATATCTTTCACCACAGGACATGAATTTCCAAGTCAATAAAGTACTTTTATCCTACAAGAGAGACAGTTCCTAAGACACAAGGAACACTTAATATGCCAGTTCACTGCCCACATTATTTAGAATAGATTAAAATGAGAATTTTTTCTAAAGGAAAGATATTAAAGGAAACACACAAAACAAAAAACTATCTCAGCTGATGTGTTACCATTCCACTTCCGAGACAAATTAAACATTCAATTATTTAAGGAGTGAGGCAGTCGAGTGAATACAGCACTAGTCTCCTGTCCAAGTGAAGGCAGTTGAGTGCAGTGCCGGCGACACTGCCTCCTTCTGTACCAAAGACTTAGTATACAATGTGCTGTATCCACTCTGTCCCTTATGCCTATAGGACCCACTTTTACCTTTTTTTCAAGTAAGTTGAGGATCACTTGGTACCCGTCAAGCATACTGTACAAGGATTTACTTACATTCAGATAATATAATGCAGTATAAACCACATATATATATCCTGCAGTTAATGTTAAAATCAATATAAATCTACCGAAGATGAGACAAATAATTATTTATTTTATTTTTTCTAAAGATACATACAGTATAATGTCTGAAAGCCAAGGGAGCCAATAGTGGTACAGTACTGTACAGTATGAGGTACAGTATAGTACCTGGTTGGGTTTGTTAAACTTCTCATTGCATCAAGACTGACTGGACTTGAGGTATGAGAGGAGGAATTCATGTGCACTGTACCCTACCTATTAACCATCTTGTTCTCTTAGTGTGTGTGTGTGTGTGTGTGTGTGTATACAGCATATACATATATATATATACACACAGTATATGACATGATTCAAACCATTGCTCATTTCAGCTTACATTGAATGACTGACACGTATGTTAATAACTACTGTCAGCCTCTCTTAGTGGGAATTGGTTCTGCAACATAGTACACTACCCATAAGTGTAATACTTTGTCGACACGATAAAAGAAATAGTGTTACTACAATGCTCTGTAATAGTAAGAAGCCAATGATAATGGTCAGCAATTGCATATGCTCAGATACATGGCCTGACTGAGTTACAAAGGTTGTTTTACTTTGGCATCCACACAGTAAACAGCTCTGGTAGGTCAAGGTCATACACAAGCTAAAATCTTCTTGTACTGGACAAACCTTCCCATACAATATTGAAAATGTAAACAAAAAAAAACTTTCTCAACAGTTTACCTTACTATACACTGTCAACACTCACGCTTCTATGGCCAACTGATGAGTTTTCTTTCTTGTTTTAACTTCTTCTCATTTTCAGTCAATTCCTGAAACAGAAAAAGTGGTAATGGAGAGAGACATCCATTCCAAACATTGTTAAGTACAGACCAAGCTCTATACAGATTTCTGTAGTAGCTCTGGGTGACACACACACATACACTGTTTCTGCTAATTACCTTATTTCTTTTTATTCAAAATGTACTTGGAAAATCAAACTTTTCACCAACTGCATCAGCAAGTGGTGGTCACAGTGGTTGTGACTTGATCTGGCCTCCCTTACAAGTACAGTACATTATCATCATTTTAACCTTTCACTATCTTCATAAAAGTTTGGTTCCATCATTCTTTTATCTTCTCCTTTATTCCCCCACATTCATTTGTTAATTTTCCCACTCCTATTCTCTATACTACTTGAGAATACTGTACAGTAAACAACCCATATACAGGATGCCCATAAATGTATATTCCCTTCATGTGTTTGACCTGAAGACAATTATTTCTTTTATCTGTATTGTATATACAGGAAAACCTCAATAAATTGGACTTCAATATATCTTAATTCTCTTTTTTTGGACTCGGAGATGCTCTGGTCACCAGAAATACTATAAAAAATCTTATGATATGCACAACACTTTCTGAATACTGTACAGTGGTTCTTGTCAGATTTGCTATAGGCCTACTGAGAACTAAGACACTTGAGTATGTAAGCAGGCTGGGGCTGATCAGGTGTTGCCACATTTGTCAGGTTTATTTATTTATTGATTCAGTATTATATTCTCATATGATTGGCCTCTTATGGTTTATGGTTCATCATGACTAATATAACATCTTCAGTAATAGAAAAAATACAATACTGTAAGTAATTTGCAATATGACTTGAAAATAAAAGGAAAAGTTGTATCAGGTTATTTACTCAAGACGCATTCATGCGAGAGCTTTCAGCAGACCAGCTTACAACAGGAGTCACTATAACACACTGTGTAGTATTTGATTTTGATAATTCTAAAGACACCTTCTTAAAAATTTTATTTACTACCTTTGAGTGTTATATGATGACTCAGTTTGGCTACTTGTAGACTTAGACAAATGATCAATGAATAAACAGGGTATAAACAGATGCTTAATACTTTACACTCCAATAATACTTTATTGATGCTACTCACACTACAATAGTATTTATTAAGTGGTGGTAAATATACTGCAATAGTATTTATTAAATGATGACAAATACACAACTGTACTGAACTAATTTACGAAGTGTTGAAGACAGACATTATGATAAGCCGATCAGCTGTTTGCTCTTTGTAAACGATAACTCGTGGTTTTCAGTGTGGGATTCTTTTTTCAGGAAAGCTGGTACTTTTAGGATAATATTTTATCAACCTGGCACCATATGATCCTAAATTATATTTTTTTACGGGGATTAGCCCACCCGGGCACAGGTCACTGACCCACATTGGAGCCTGGGGGGCGAAAATGTAGTAGTAGTAGTAGTAGTAATAATAATAATAATAATAATAATAATAATAATAATAATAATAATAATAATAATAATAATAATAATAAGTTCATAGTAAATAGAATTTATAATAAAAAATTAAATAGTAATAACAACACTGATGATGATGATGATGATTAAGAACAATAAAGAAATTCAAAAATTTAAAAAAGATCAATAGTGAGAAACAATATACAAGTACAGTATGTATGTTGTGTTGTCAAAGTAAGAGAAGCAATTGAGACCCCGCAATTGTGTGTAAATGTGGCAGAAAGTCAGATCAGCAACCTGGGACTTGGTCACAATTTTTGTGATGCCATATGGAAGCAGGGTCTACCATTAGACAATACATTATGCTTCCAATATCTTCCCAGGCGGTAGTACCTCCCTGTTTGATAGCTGCCTACTACCTATGAATTGTGGTGGAATTGCATAAAGAAGTGTTCAGGAATCTTTTGGGAGAGAGGGGAAGGGAGCCACCCCCCCTCCACTCTGCCAGCTGCTCCCAGATAAATATTTGTCTTCCACATACAATATACTGTACTCCTACACTTAATTGTTCTTATTTTTATCTTTATAGTACTGTACAGTATACAGTACAGTTTTCTCTTTATTTACAAGACAAATTCTGTGGTTACTTACATATAACACTTTACAATAAATAACAATCAGCTCAGTGACAACAGTTGTTGACAACCAGACTTACACGTCTCATTTTCAACCAAGAGAGTTCTGTTTCATATCTTTTTTTCTTGTTAATGTAATATTCTTTTAATAATCTTGGTATATCCTTAAAGACCTTAGTTGAAGAAGTGCAGTAATAACACAACACCTGAATTTCTTTAAACAGCTCAGATAAGCAGTGTTATCTCCAGCCCCCCATGTATTCACTTTTTTCGGACCGGGGTCTGCCCCAATTAGTTTGATTTATCGAGGTTCTACTGTATATTTGTGTGTGTGTCACACACACACACACACAAAATACATACAAATAATTAATAATGAGAAAATCCTCTCAACTACAGTAATCAAAAACAAGACAACGAAATGTACTGTTATGCCGAGGCATAATTTAGTACAAGCTGAACCTCCCTAATCCGGCACCCTTTGGACCTGACCGGTGCCGGACTATAGAATTTTCAGAACCACAGGTGGTCTTTGTAAAATACATAGTATTATCGATGTGCCATCAGGCGCATCACATTTAAAATTTTGCTCCTAATGTTTCTCTGGGCATGCTATACTGTCCTAAGGGCAAAGCTGTTCTGTACATGTACTCAAAATAATGTACTAAATGATAACTAAAATTTTTGTCTTGTGCAAACTACAGCACGATTATATTCAAATTAATCAATATATTATAAGAATTCCAGCAATGTAAATTATATTCTCCCCGGTCACTTCTGTGACATTTTATGAGATAAAATCTTAGTCACTCTTAAGGACAGATAAATAAATAAGCACTAGACCTTGGCATCAACTGTCAAACATATCACCTCACCTCCCTCCCTCCCGTCTTCCCAGCCAGTAAACGGACCATTTCTCATCCCTTAATTTTAGCTGTGTTGATTTATGAGTGTTTGTTTTAACATAATACTACAAAAAACAATGTTTTGTTTATTCTAGGAGATTTGGCTGAGGTGCATCTGGGTAGACTCAGTCTTTTTAGTATTTTGTGTTTCTCTCAAGTACCAAACTAAATTATTCCATTTAAACAACACTGTTTTATTGCGAATTCAGTTTAAAGCGACCTCCCTTGGTACATATCTTGTGTTATATCCACGTTCTACTGTACAGTGTAATTGTAATAAACGAAAATATATAAACAATAATTCTCATTCTGCACTTAAAATGACAAAATAGTTACGGTACCTGTACATAAATTGGTGATGTTCATCTGTAAAGGAGAAAAAATATCTGTACAGTAAATGAAATAATAAAATAAATATGCTTAGGAGGCACATTAAGGGTAAATAACAAGTGAAATATTTCAGAAACACTTAAGAACATAAGAATGGAGGAAACTGCAGCGGGCCTATTGGCCCATACTGGGCAGTCCCATTTACACCCAACCCCTATTGCTCATATATCCATCCAACCTATGTTTGAAGCTACCCAGCATATTCGAGTTAATGATGATATTTGGTAACTTGTTCCATTCATCCACTACTCTATTTCCAAACCAATGTTCAACTATTTGGCACCTAAATTTAAATTTGTCTAATTCAAAACAATTGTTATGAGTTTGCTCCGGCTTGGATAGTTTGAGTACCTTTGTAATGTCCCCTTTGTTCAGCCCTGACTTCCATTTATACACCTCTATCATATGGCCCCTCACTCTACGTCTCTCGAGGGAGTGCAAATTAAGGTGCTTTAACCTGTCTCTGTACTCGATGTTCCTAATGCCTGGGATTAGTCTTGTCATTCTCCTCTGAATTCTTTCCAAGGATTCTATATCCATTCTGTAATACGGTGACCAGAATTGAACTGCGTAATCCAAGTGAGGTCTCACTAGCACAAGATATAGTTTTAAGATGACCTCGCTGGTCTTGTAATTAACACTCCTTTGTAAGAACTCAAGTATTTTATTAGCCTTGTTTCAAGCAAATACACATTGTTTACTTGGCTTAAGATTCCTACTTATCATTACTCCTAAATCTTTCTCAGTCGGATTTCTCAATAACATCGTTGTTCATCTTGTATCTGGTTTCCCTGTTTACATCTCCTATACTGAGTACTTTACATTTGTCCACAATGAATTTCATCTGCCATTTTTCAGACAGTTCGAAAAATTTGTTTAGATCTTCCTGCAGTTTTGCGGAGTCCTCATCAGATTTAATTACACGCCCTCTTTTAGTGTCATCGGCAAATTTACTTATGTTGCTGTCTATGCCGATATCTATGTCATTTATGTATATATTAAATAATAATGGTCCAAGTATTGAGCCTTGGGGAACTCCACTAGTGACGTTGCTCCAATGGGATTTAATGTCGTTAATGCTCACTCGCTGTTTCCTGTCCTGTAACCATGCCCTAATCCATTTTAGAATATCTCCTTTAATGCCATGAGCCTCCACTCTTCTTATTAGTTTTTCATGAGGGACTCTGTCGAAGGCTTTGCTAAAGTCGAGGTATACCACATCATAATTGTGCCCCTCGTTCACTGATTCGAAAACAGATGAAAAGAATGTTAATAGATTAGTTAGACCTGAACGCCCGCTTGTGAAGCCATGTTGGGAATCATGGATCAGCTTGTGCTTCTCCAGGTGTTTTCGAATAGTTTGAAATGATTGCTTCCAGTAATTTGCCTACAATTGATGTTAGACTGATTGGGCGGTAGTTAGAGGATAGTGAACTATCTCTCTTCTTGAAAATCGGTATTACATTCGCTATCCTCCAGGATTCTGGTAGTGTACTACACCCGTTTTTAAGGATATGTTAAACAACTTTGCTAAGGGCATACTAAGCTCTTCCTTACATTCCTTTAATACTCTGGCAAATATCTCATCGGGACGCTTAATTTTTTTTCTTCACTATCTGTGTATATAGTCGGTGCCTCGGGTATCATGTTTAAATTTTTGGTGGTGAAAACTGTTGAAAAATATTTATTCAGATTATTGATCATTTCTCCGTCGTTGTCAGTAAGCTGGCCGGTATCTGACTGTATTGGTCCAATCTTTTCTCGTGT
Organism: Homarus americanus; assembly: GCF_018991925.1. Classification (NCBI taxonomy): domain Eukaryota; kingdom Metazoa; phylum Arthropoda; class Malacostraca; order Decapoda; family Nephropidae; genus Homarus; species Homarus americanus. The sequence continues at coordinate 694,819 of NW_024737697.1, forward strand.
TTTAGTTTGATACATTTGATAGAATCCCTTGGGGTTTGACTTCGCCTCCCTTGCTATCTTCAGTTCATTATTCATTCCTCTTTGCTTTTCTTATCTTGGTCTTAACCCTACTGGCCAATACCTTATAATAATCTCGAAGGTAGACTTCACCACGATTTATTCTCCTACCTATAGCCTTCCTTTGTCCAATAATATTCTTTAAATAATTATTTATCCATTTAGGGTCATTGTTGTTTGATCTGAGTTTTCTGTATGGTATGTTCTGCCTTTGTGCATTAAGTAACTCATTATTTAAATTGTTGTGGAACTCGTCAACCTCAGATCTCGTTATCAGGTCATCCTCAAACGTCAGATCTCCAGGTAAGGTGAGGTCGCTCTCTGTGGGTACATTGTGTGAGGTCACCTTATGTGAGGTCAGGTAATTCACCCCCAAGTGTGATACCCCTTCTCTCAGCTGCCTCTTCAAAGTTTGCCTTTCTGAAATCTGAAACTTTAGAGGAATTTTTCTTGCGGCTGTCCTGAAATTCTAGTTGGAATCTAATTTCTTTGTGCTCGCTGTTAGCAAGTTCGTTCCTTACCTCGTCATTAATGATGAGGTTTTCTCTGTTTGACAGAACTAAATCGAGTATATTATTACCCCGGGTGGGTTCGGTTATATGTTGGCTTAGGAAACAGTCCTGGAATGTTTAAAGAAAATCCTCTGATTCTGAGTTACCCGTAAGGTCAATCTACTATACAGACTTTGCTATGTATGGAAGCCCTGCTCATTTCATCCCAAAGAAGTCGCTCATTAACTCTATCAAGATTAGGAGGTCTATATATTACTCCTGTGATTAATTTTTCCCCACCATCGATTAATTCTATCCAAATTGTTTCTGTATTCTGCTCAGTTTTTATTTCATTATTAATTTCACACTTCAGATTATCCCTGACATAGATTGCTACTCCGCCTCCTTTCCCAATCTGCCTATTGGTATGGAATAATTTGTAACCTGCAATTTGGTATTCGATAGGTAACTCACGTGAGTCTAGGTTTATCCATGTTTCGGTGAATGCTATTATATCGATTTTTTCGGTACATACCAAGGCCCTGATTTCATCCATTTTGTTTCTCATACTTCTACTGTTTGCGTAGTAGACATTTAAGTTAGTCATGTTCCGAGTTCTCTCTTTGTCGCGTCTGGATTTTAACTCCCTGCCTAATTTAGTTTTGTCATAATTCCTAGCACTATTTCCCTGTAACCTTTCCCTTTGTTTACCCGCTCCCATTGCAGTCTCCTAAACCCCCGTGCTCATATGTTCTCCAAGCAGTTTAAAGACTTCGACATCTTTTGAGCTGCCCTCTCGAGAGAGCCAGCCAAGGTTGCCACCCCATCCCTAGCATAAAGGTCCCTTCTGCCGTAGAAGTTGTCCCAGTTGTCAATGAATGGGACTGATATTGACTTGCAAACTCCGTCAAGACGGACATTGACACCAACTGCCCTTGACAACCATTCATTGCCAACTCTCCTTCTAGGAAGGACACCACATATGATAGGGATCCCTCCCTTCGACCTAATACGTTCTATAGCTGTCTTGAACTTATCAAGAAGCTCCTCACTCCTACACCGGTCAATGTCATTGCCTCCTGCACTGAGGCAAATAATGGGTTTGTTCCCATTACCAGACAAGATATTGTCCATCCTGTCAACTACATCTCCCACCCCAGCTCCTGGCAAACACACCCTCATCCTATTTTTATTTTTACCACAAAAAGCTCTGTCCAGGTACCGTACCTGGGAATCGCCAACAATTAAGGTTTTCGTACCTTCTTTGTCAGCCTTGTCCCTGACTACGCTAACGTCCAATTCGTCTATCAAAGTAGTGAAAGAGTTGGTACACTTAGCTGTTGTTGTCGTATCCTTGGCGAGTCTTTTCACCATCTTGGTGTGTTTTTTCACCACCAGTTTTGTCGTCCCTTTCTTCACAACCTGCCATTCGCCTGAGTTTTCGTCAGACACGGGCTTTCCTTGTCTCGTTTTCTCCTTCATCCTCACTATCACTTCCATTTAATTCAAGATTTCTTCCTTGGCCCTCTCTAACTCTAACTCGGCCCTCTGAAGGGCACAGCCCTGTTCCCAAGTAGCACTAGCCATTACTGACAATTAATACCCGGGAGCTAAGCCTGCCGTGACCTTGCCTCTAGTCAAGTCAGAACACAACTTGAAATACCTAGGAACGCACCAAACTCCACGAGGACCAGATGTAAACAAAGGGTATGCCGAACCATGGATACTAGCGCCGGTGGGTACTGGAGGCCATCTGGCTAACGAAAATTTTGCCGGACAATGGGAAGTGCCGGACAATAGAGTACTGGATTAGGGAGGTTCAACCTGTATTATAAATTGTTTGAACTAGGTGTTTTGATTATTTTCTGTTCCAAGCAGCAGTTATTTTGGCAAGTTGAGGGAGATTTTTTGGTATTTATTGATGTATTATCTATGGAGGGAAAAAGTAGAAAAATATGTGTGAGTTTACACACACACACACACACACACACACACACACACACACATATATATATACAATACAGTACAGGTAAAAGAAATTACTGTCTCTAGAACGAATGGCTCCCTGTCCCGACCGCGAAAATGCCAGCAACTTTTAAACTACCCTTAGACATTCTTGGGTACATCCAGGGTGTCATCAGCGAATAATCGAAGTTCGCGAATTGCCAGGGCATGCTATACTGTATTGCAATGTGATCCCACAAAACAAAATATTGCAATATGTGACTGCTGTACATTTTATCCTAAAGGATGCTTAACATTTTCTTCGTTCCATGCTTCAATATATATCTCTGCCCTATTACCATCCACTCCCAGGGCTTTCCTTAACCTAACCTCTTTACAGTGGTCCCTCGGTTAACGAGCACAATCCGTTCCAGCAGGTTGCTCGTTAACCGAAAAACTCGTTAACTGAAACCATTGTTTCAATGGGTTTTTGGGTAATTGGTTCCAGCTCACCGAAAATTGCCTAAATTCAACGAAAAAGGTAGAAAAGTACACTTACTTTGAGGTGTGCATGTAGAAGGCTCCTGGATGATGATGGTGGGAATTAGAATGGGGGTGGAGGAGAAGGGAGAAGAGAAGGCATTGGGGTGGAAGAGAAGTCACCCCATGGCACCATTTCACCCAATAAATTTTAGTTCTTTTGGTGTAATTCAAGATTATTTTCTTTAAATCAACACTGCACTGCATTATATATTGTCAACATGTAAAATAAATTTCAAAATGACCAATAATTTGCTTGGAAACACAGAAAAAAAGCGTTTAGTTGAAGAGTCTCTCAAGCAAGATGTTACCCCCACTGAAAAGACACAAAGACTGATGCCTGTTTGGTGTGTTGACAGGCTGGATGGCGTGCATAAAACTAGTTTCTTTACCTTCAATTATGTTCAATAATTGTTAAAATGACTAAAAAAGTTAATATTAAACTTTTAAAATTATTGAATAGTATAAACTTCTTGATATTTACTAAAATAGTAAGGAACTTAAGCCCAAAAACCGATTACTATATTGGCGGACTAATACTACAGCTGGTGGACCGCCAAATGCAAGCGAAAACATGTTGAAGTCGGCTCGTAAAAAACTCGTTAATCGAGGGATTGCTCGTTAACCGAAGTTAAGAATCTTATGGAAGGTAAATCGTTAACCGAAATCTCGTTAACCGAGGCGCTCGTTAACCGAGGGATCACTGTACTAAGTTATGCCACTTTTAAAATTTTATTTGGTTACCACCAGACAGTTTTATTCAGTAAAGAGACACCCCTCCTACCCAAGGGTTTAATTTGCCTACTGCGATTTTTATCTCTTCTTAAGATAATGTCTTCTGTGTCTACTTCCCTCCTCCATTTTCAATACCCAAACAAGAAATATTTATCTTTTTTATAATTATGTTTTATCAAATCTTTAAAATATTCCTTCTACCTACAAACTATCTTTCCTATTTCCATTAATATCACTTTATCTTTTATTCAATTGCTGTCACTCCCTTCCTCTTTCATATTTTTAGTAAACTATTTTCCATCTCCTACAAAATCACTGCTTAATTTCTCAAATTTTCAACCTTTCCTTCCAAAATACTGTGTACTATTTTCTTTACCCTTTTATTTTCCTCTCCATATTTTCATTCCCTCTCTCACTTCATCTTCCATATATCTGTGCATGTTTTTCCTCCATACTAGTCTTTTCCTTGCCACTGCTTCTTTTGTTTGTGTTTTACCATGCACCTCCTCCATTTTTTATTCCAAACTAATTTCTTAGAAGTTGACTCTACAGCTTCACTTAGACCCTAACTTATATCCTCCCTTTATGTAAATATTGGGACTAAAGTTGACATTCATGTTGCTGAATTTGAGATTTACTGACACAAACACTTAATTGCTAAAAATTAAAGGCTAAAAACATTAACACTTTCAGCATTGTACAGTACATGTATTTACCTTCTCAGGTGACTTCTCTTCACCATTCACCGCTTTCAACTTTTTCATTTCATTCTCAGGTGATTCTGTACTTTTTCTCTTGAGCTCAGAGATTTTCTCTCCAGGTGACAATCTCTGTACTTTACTATCTGGAGACGGCTCACTTTCCTCTGAATTCCGTCGCTTGATGACAATAAAGTCAAGGCTTGAACCCGAGGTCTTGGCTGTGCCACTCAACTTGATTACTTTCCGTTCAGGATTAATGCATGAAGGAGGAGGCTTCAAGCGCTCTCCAGCAGCAGCTGAGTCACCCTCAATGGTATTGGTTGAGGACAGAAGGGAAGATCTTCCTTTCGATTCCATAACAAGCCTGTTAAAATTAAGAATGCGTGTGACTCATAAAGTTATATACAGTAGTTTGTTTATATATAGAGTACTCAAGAAAAGGACAAACTTCTACACTAGACAGAAATAAATATTTAAACCAAGACTGAAACTGTTTCTCAGCCCAAATTAGTCAGTGTGCAAGTGTGCTATGGTAAACTTGAAGGAACCAAGACTTTCCAAAATAGTCACAAAATTTTAATATCACATGCATGCACACACACATCCAGCCCATACTAATCGCTTAAGAACAGCTCATTCCCAATCACTGAAAAAATTATCAACAACTCGTAGATAACCAGTGCGTTCACTCCCTGCCAATCTTACTTTTGCACTGTTACTATGTTGAATTTCCCTGTTGTATGACCTTCTCTTCCCCCATTGTTAATATATATCATATTTGTATTACTTATGTTACTTGTACATTATTTGTCAATCAAGTGACCCATTCCTCACCCATGTAACTGCATATTTTTAGTCCTTTGGCTGCCATGTTCCTCCAATAAACCGTAACTTATTATTATTATTACACATACAGTACAGGGGGTCTCCGGGTTAAAACGGGTTCCGTTCCTGAGGGCATTCTTTAGTCGGATTTGTACACAAGTCGGAACACATGCTGGTGCATACTGTACTTACAGAACAATGTTTAAAATCCCACTACCTGTATATCATAGCATAAGTCTTTGTATACATCTAAAATCACTTAAATCAAGACAAAAGAAGAAACAGAATGACAACATACAGTAAATGAAAGTAAAAAATAAGTCATCAGGTAAATAAAATACTGTAAATTTCAAGTTTGTACCTGTTCGAAAGTCGGAGACCGCCTGTACACACACATGCACATATATTAATGTCCCCTTCCAAAAGAATATGAATATCAAGGAATAAAAAGTAAGGAACATTGTTGATTTAAACAAGTATCAAACTTGTTTAAAACAGACAACAGTAGAGTGAAACCCCTATTTAACGGACTATATGGTGAGGAGTCCATTATATTGAGGGTCCGTTAGACATGAAATCAGCCATCTAATGGACTATATGGAGAGAGAAGGCTGAGGTACCACTAAAAATGTCCTGTACTGTACAAGTCTTTCAGCACATCACATTACAGTCCAAATGGTCAAAGCAGAACCACAATGACACTATGTTGTTTACTGAGCTCATCTGATATCTTGTTGGAATACACTCATAAACCGGTTTGTTAAAATATGTCTGTTTTTGTTCAGATTATTATGCCAGGTGTTTAATGAGTTACATTCTTGAGGCTTGTTCACAAGTCCAATCTTCCTGTTGTAAATAAATAAATAAATAAATAATTAAAGAATATATAGTACAACTTTAGCCAATAATAAATACTGTACAGCAAATTACTCTATAGTTTATCATACCAGGCTTTAACAGTACAGTACCCTGTATTTTAATATATAAATAATTTAGAAATGGCTTGAACTGTCAATTGAACATCTGGACAGGTTTGTTCATGTCTGAAAGTTTGTCAGTCAAATGTTCATAAATAGCTAAATGAGCTCCTATACTAACAAGTCCCTCCAGTTAGAAGAAACAGACACTATTGTGTACATAAGTAATAAGTTTAGTACACCCAGCCCTCGCTTTATGTTATGGTTGTGTTCTGCGACAACACAGCATAATGGGAATCCGCATAAAGCGAATACTTAATCTTATGGGGGAAATTAGGATATGTTCCACAACTATTGAAGTCAACAGTAGTGCTATAAAAGGTGTGGAAAAATCATTAAAATACTCTCAGGTTGGTTAGATTTAAAGATAATATAATATAAATCTATAAACCAAGACATATGAAGAGCATGGGTACTTGTGTGGAAAGTGAAAGTGTGTGGACTGGCTGACTCACCACTCCAACCGCGTCCTGTGACGTCACATACAGCACAATAGACACACACAGTGTACCATGTTTCACAACCATTTCTGGAGCATTAACGATATAAAAGTTGTAGAAAAATCATTAAAATACTATAATGTGGCTTAGAAATAAAGATAATATAATATAAAACTAGTGCCCCATGTCTTCCACATAACGCATAATAAGGAATCTTTCTGCATAAATTGAATTGTGGATAGAAATACGGTCACCACATAAATACAAATTTGTAGATAATGAATGCGCATAAAGCGAGGGTCCAGTGTATACGATACGTAATCTATATTATGCACTATAGTTTGAATAGTATTATACAGTAGTCTGTACTATGTAGTTTGTATAGTATTAAAGTGGAAGTGAGATGTATTGTTTAAGTCTCACTGGCAAATCAAGTAATGTGGATATCTTTTTAACATGAGTAGAACACAATACAAAACTTTTATATTTTTTTAAACAGAAAAGATACACAAAATTGCACTGCCTAACACCAGGTAAAGAAATACTGCTTACTTACTTCTGCCAGTCCTCCACTTCCGTCTTCCTCTCTCTTTTTTCTCTCATCTTGGTCAAAATTTTTCCCCTTCGATTGTCCCGGTATTCACGTTGATGCTTTGGGCTCACGTACTTATAAAACAGAGCGATTATACGAGCTCTATCTGCCTGTTGTAGACCAGGAGACTTTACTCCTCTCTGCAAAAATAAATCAGTTAGAGTTGAGGGACATCTCAGAATATATTTCACTTGAAAAAGCTTTAAGAAGAACTGTCCTATTCAACACCTTACACATACATTTCTGGGATGCTCTCCTCAATTTGCTGGGTACTAAATGATACGTTCTTGTTGTGGATACTAAATAAAAGCATTTTGTTATGACCTTAGGTTGTACAGTGATTTCTCCTTTATCTGGGTAATGCGACGACTCTCAAAGCCGGAAAAACCCCATCCCCAGAATTTTCCGGGTACGGGGAAAATTTTCTCAGAATTTTCCAGAAAATGTGCCCCTCGGAAAAGCATTCCCAAACCCGGCTTTAGAAACGATTTTCTGAAAACAAATTTAAATTCCGGCTATTGGAGAATTCCAGTTAAGAGGGATTCCCTTTTTTTTTTACGGGGAAGAGTCCACCCGGGCAGAGGTCATCGACCCACAACAGGACCTGGGGGTTGAAAAAATAAGAGTACTGTATAAGGAAATTAAAAATAGAAAAGAATAAGACCATACAGTATTAATCTACACCACGAAGATGCTGGAAAACCATTTTTTTTAAAGAGATAGATTGTATGAGTATGGAAACACAGAAGAAGGCAGAACATTCCACAGTTTGGCTGTGTGAGGAAAGAAGGATGTACTATAACGGGTTATTCTAGCCTGACCGACATCCACAGAGAAACAGTGGGCACCGCGGGCAAGACGAGTGTTACGAACCCACGGCCTTACCGGCGGTACACAGGATGCCAAATCCACCGAATATTGCCTATTAAAGCACCTGTAAAAGAGAGAGAGTGAAGCAACATTGTGGCAAAGAGAAAGGGAAGAAAGATTATCAACTAAAGGAGGAGAGTCAATGAGATGAAATGCCTTTGATTCCACCCTATCTAACAGTTGGAGAGAAGAAGAGCCACCCCAGATATGAGATCAGTACTTCAAGTTAGGACCAATGAATCCCTTATACCTGTAAACTTGAAGCAACTGCTCAGGAGTGAAGTAGCTACGGCATCTGTACAGCATTCTCAGCTTTTGGGAGGCAGCTTAGCAATGTAGTGGATGTGTGGCTTCCATGACATACAGTATTAGAGGAAATGGCGAGACCTAGCATCGTGACCAATGATGTATCGATATCAGCCTGCGACTTTTTTTTGAACCAATCCCATTTGCAGTTTTCAAAGCAGCCTGGGTACGGATTTGAAATTCAATGGTTGGGTGTCAATCGTGCTCATATGATTAATTTAAGTTTATTGCCGAATTTTATGAAAAAGACAATATAACTATCGAATTTTTTTGTAATCAGTGTTCTCCCTACGTCCGGTGAGTGCCCGCACTGTAAATTACTGTGTAAATTTAGAAAGGACAATAACCAGCGGTTCTGCAATCGCTCAGCCACCCTCGCCAGGAACGTGCTGCACCTGTGTCACTCAAAGAAGGGTCTGACGAGGCGGAGGTCGATGACCCTGAACCTATCCCAGGTCCTTCCACTTCTAATTAAGGTATTGTACTTTCGGACATGGTGTGCCCCAAAGTTTTAAACTACTGAAACATTTAGGTTAGTTTAAGCTAGGCCTCCCGCTCCGTCCCGGCTAGGGGTTAGGTTTTGTTAGGTCAGATGACTCGTTTTCTCCCCCACCCAAAACACCCGATTCCCCAAAGGGTTCTCCCCCATTATTGTTGTGGAGGGGCAAAAACTAGCAATTTCCGCCAAAAATGCACTCGGAAAACATATTGGTCAACCCCACGGAACTCATGTCCTAAAGTAAAAATTTACCTATATCTTTTCTTCATATTCATCCCACAGCTTCCAGAGATGGACTTGTTTGTCATGATTTGTTTTTCTTGTGCACTATATTAGCTTGTGCTCAGCAGCTAGTTGTAATTGGAAATCAACCATTGAGGCTTCTGTGTGAAGAAGAGGGTAGAGCGAGATTGTTTTTAGCTGCTCGGTGGTTTATGCGCTGGTGCCAAATCACATTCATTTGTTCTGTATTTTGTTTATTTACCAATGTTGAATCGTTTTCTTTATTAAACAATTAATATTCATGTATAATAATAACAATACTCCTCGAATCATATGTATACATGTGTAATTTCTATAAGTGTAAAATAATAACTTACAATTTGTCACTAATACCAGCGACTGTTAGTGGTGACGAAACGGATTTGATATTGGTGACGAAATGGGGTTTTGGTGACGAACCTGGTTGGTGACTTAATGGATTGGTGACGAAATGGGGTGTATCCTCAGGAGTGTATTAAAAGAGGCACCTTGGCCTCTTTCTCACCCATCAACATACACACACAACACAACCTTAATTAAAATAAACCATACACCCTCAAACAGCAGCTCCTATATTTTCCAGTCACTATCCCCTATTACCCTGAACGAGTCACGGTATAAAGAAATACTTATTACAATTTTATGTACCAACTTCTTCCACCATAATACTATAACACACCTCCTTTAGAAGATCTACCATCACTTGCATTTGAAGAATTTCCGGCTGCAAGTAACTAAGTTTTTCTTGTTTTTCTTCAGTAACTTTAACATTACCACGCCGAGCCATGTTTGTTTGCAGGATGATTAGTGTTAAAGAAGTACAACGGACAGGATATTTAATTCACAATTATTTTTCCTAAAGGTAGAAAACCTGGGCTTAACCTAAATTAAAATGACGAATCTTATAATCATTTTGATCTTTTTAGTTTGATTAAGTTTTTTATAAATTGTCCCTGTCGCCTAAAAAAGACAGTTGCGTACCCTAGGTTGTGTATTCATTTTAACATTATATATTTTGGTGTTTGTTTTGGTTCCCTTGAAGGTTAAGATCCTCTAAATTATCCCAAACTTGTTAACGGTACTTAAGGGAAAAGTAAATGACGAAAAAAAACCTTATCTTTAAGTAAAGATTTTTATTTTGTTATGCATGACATAAAATAAATATATTTTCAGTCTACTGATAAGATTAAGTGAAGCAAAAACTTTGACCAATTAACCGAATTGAGTAAAGTATTAAACCTATATAGTGCAGGGGAATATGTGTTTAATAGTAACATTATATCTAGAATACTGTCGGAAATGACTTTTAAACATTGCACTTGAAACAGGATTAATACTTTTGTGGTTTCATGCTTATTGAAATATATTATAACAGTGTACTTACTGAATCCTACACCGAAAAGTTGAATTCAAATATATATATCTATCTATCTATCTATCTATCTATCTATATATATATATATATATATATATATATATATATATATATATATATATATATATATATATATATATATATATATATATATATATATATATCAGGAATAAAAAGTATGAAATAAAATATACAGGGGAGTATTGTAGTGGATTCCTCCCCTACAAACGCTTGTCGCTGAGTAGCCGACCCTGAGAATTCCCCAGTGTATGCCTCGTGGTCTAGGTCAACCAGCGCCGCCTTACATGAGGTGGTCAACTATTTCCTTCCTCCATCCCATCCTGAGTGTGAACACAAACCCAAATTATACCCCACAACACCACCTCCTCCGCTCCTGCCTGGCGGTCCTCGCTCCCGCTGGCGAGCATGGCGACCCACAAGCTGTCCTCTGAGCACCCTCACCAACCAGCTCTCTCTACATCACGCTTGTAACCATGCTGCCTTCCCAGCACCAAGCTGCATTGTACATCCAATACAACATGTATATAGAGAGCACATTGTGAGTTTCCTTTCTCCATCCCATCCTGAGTGTGAACCAAATAACCCGTACCCCACAGTATTACCTTAATTCAGACGAGCCTTAGTGAGAAAAACACAACAATTCACTAGAGGCCATATCTCAAAGGGATGGCTTTGCTTTATACTGGTGTAATGCCTCCATAATGAGGAGGTCTGTATCACAGTCGCTCCTGCCAAGAACTGAGAAATCAGACAGCGAAAACGGGTGGTCATGTGGTGGGCGTGGTTACGAATTGCTGAATGTGGTGGTTGTGCGATTAACTGGCCTGTTCGAACGGAACGGCCCAAGTGTTCATGGATGCGAGTTGTCAAATGTCTCAAGTGTCTTATTTAGTGTTTTTCTCACTAAGGCTCGTCGGAATTAAGGCAATACCCCCCTGTATATTTTATTTCATACTTTTTATTCTTGATTTTAGCTTTGTATGTAAGTCTCTCGTCATTATTGTATATCACCTGTATTTTTTTTTTACTTTTTCAAAACTTTTTTATTTTTAGGCTCATGATGGAAAACGATTATTTCCGAAACGTTAGCGATTAAAAGAAGCCCACATGGTCAAGATGTTTGTGTTTACCCTTGTTCTCTTCGTTATATACAGTATATATATATATATATATATATATATATATATATATATATATATATATATATATATATATATATATATATATATATATATATATATATATATATATATATATATATATATATATATATATATATATATATATATATATATATATACACCGCATGGTTCATGTGTAGGGATTCCCTCGTATTCCTAGAAGCACTGGGTTTGGTCTTGGGTATATATTTATCGATCAAATGGGTCACTTTACTAGTTATGATATTCAGCGTAGTGTCTACGTTCTTGTGCCTCAATGAGTCAGGCCAGTGGATACACCTCATCTCTTCCCTCATCCCGTTGTAATTTCCTTTGTAATATTTGCACCTTGGCCTGGCCTTATCCTGAACTAGGTAACAGTTAAATCTGAATGACAACACTATATGTATCTGAACCTGCTCCAGTGCTGGTCATGTCTTGAAAAAGCCTACACTCGGTGCCGTCTCTCGCAGGTTGTTCCAAGAGTTCACAACTCTAACTCCGAAAAAGTTTGCCCTCACAGTTTTCTAGACCTGCGGCTTCTTCAACCTTGAGCTGCGAACCCTTGTGGGGTGGGCGTCCGCCAGCTCCAGGTATGGACACTCGACTGAGTAGTACCCTTTGAGACGTTTATACACCTCAATTAGGTCGCCCCTTGCCCGTCTGTAGTATAAGCTAGGCAGTTGCAGGCGCTCTAATCTCTTTGGATAGCTGAGGTGCCGAAGTGCAGGCACCAGTCTGGTGGCCCTCCTTTGGATATTTTCAATCAACTGACAGTACCTAGCATGTCTCGGGGACCAGACGGGGTGACAGTACTCCAAGCGGGAAAGCACCTCAATCTTGAAGATCGTTATGAGGGACTGACCGTCTAGATATCTGAACGACCTTCTTATAAGACCTAATAATTTAGTTGCTTGATTCACCTCCCTTCTCACAATGGCCCGAGAACTTTAGTTCATTGTCATCATACATTCATACACACCCAGGTCCTTTTCGCATTCAGTCTCCATTAATACAGTTTCTTCGTCCCGTTGGGGCATTTGATGCGCGTCCCTACCGTTGGTACGACCCAGGTGTATCCTCTTACACTTCGTGATATTGAATCTTAGCAGCCATTTCTTCGACCATTCTTGAAGCCATCCCCCTGTAGGCCCAATACAGTATTTCTTGATAACACCCATCTCAACATTTGTCCCAGACCGGGGAATGAACCCAGGACACATTTTAAAAGGCTCACGCGTTATTTTCTAGTTTCAGTTATCTCAGTAAGCATTATCAGAGAGTTCGACAGAAAAAGAAATATACAAATTAGCAAAAACATATGTAGTGCACTATAAATGTAAAAAGCAAATTATTGAAACAAACAGCAAATTCAGTGACGTTATCCCAATGATAATTATCAGAGAGAAGTTGAAGTATGTTATTTACAGACACAGGTAACAACAAATATCAAGTTAAATGAAGTTTTAAGGGACAGACCGTACAGCGGACCTCGCTTTGAGGAAACACAGGCCCTCGAGTGTCTGTTAATTTCTGGTTGTCGTTGGGTTTTTTGTTTTTCGTGAAGGATTCTATTGAGTGAATGAAAATTGAGGACTGAGGAGTCTCGGTCGTAAGCATGGCCTGTTATTCCCTGGTTTTCTAATATCTAAATCTAAAAATCCTTGTTACATTGTGTTGTGTAGTTTTACCTTGTTTGGGATAACATTCATGTAACATTAGTGGGCTTTTTTTTTAAGTAAAACTGTTCCTTGCCGCATATAATTATTCTGGGTTCGAAGTAGTTGGCTGCTTTGAGAAATTGAATTGTGAGAGTTGTTTGCCAATGTCAGTGTCAATGAAGATTATGGGCAAATTATTTTACAGTAAAGTCCTACCTAAGAATTATAGTTCCTCGTGTAGGCTGGAATATCCAGAACAAATAAGAGAGGCCACGGTTACTGATTGGAAATAAGGTTAATTTTGAAGTACTGTAGTTCAATTGTGTTTACCCCTACTGTCATGTAAGTAGACAATGCGTGCGTACAGTCATAAGTGCAGTACCGTAACTGGACTAAGAAATATAACGGAGTTTTGATGGAACTATTCTATGGGAAGTTAAACATGAACCCAGGAGGGATTAATGACATTTCTAAAATTACAGCAGTACAGTGATTGGGGGAAATGAGGTCAAATTATATCCACGAAGCGAATTATGGCTACGCTTGGCAGCCGACATTAACCTTGCGGTTAGAAAGTAATGTCCTATTTGGCATTGTTTATATTTTGTCACGGAAATAACTTGGAGGAATTTTTCGAGGGGAACTTAAGGAAAAAGTTCGCTCACTAAATGACAACACTGATTTCCTGGCACGTCTACAACCATCAGGTTACTCTCGGGAAATAACTCCATGTCTGATATAATTTCAATAATTTACCAGCACGCAGAAGTTAATTTTCATTTCTCAATATTTCAAACACCAAGACGTAAGAGAAAACTAAACATCTGTATTTAAATTCGTCAATAATTTTCATGGGCACAATGAATGTAGAATATAAATGAAAATTAGTGGATGGCACCTCAGCGGGCATCTGGGAAACTAGGGGTGGGAGGCAAGTGATTCACACAAAGCACCACAGAGGGTCAGTAGCATGTGTGCTCTCTACTCGTGTGGGAGTGTGTGCCTGTGTTCTTGCTTCAATATCCACATGGCCGTTTTTCGATCGTTTACAGTATTCGTCTTGTAAACATTAGAAGTGAAAGTTGAAACTCACTATCGGTGATGGTATAGGTGACAATTGGGCGTGTTACATGATTATTAACTATTTATAAAAATATATGACTTGTCAAGGATCGGTAAGTTACATGTTGTAAACATACTAAACGACCATGTGACGTCAAGGGAATTTACAAGTGTCCAGTCATTAATGTGAGTGATGAGTTTCGTACTTATTTTCAACCCCGAATATGAATACTAAGAGTAACAATAGTGTGGCAGGCGCCGCCCCAGGTCAGGCTAGGATAGAAATGCGTCACACTTATATTAACACGGGCGGTGTCAGGCCAGACCCCAGTGTTGAAGCAGCTGATATGGATTTCTTGACAGACGCCAACGTATATTACAACCTGCCTCCACCGCTGCCGTCGGGCCGTAGCCGCGGGGCGTCACTCCCTCGTGGGCACTTGACAGCCCAGAACCAGCCGCTCACACGAGCCTACTCCTCGTGTCCTGCATCGCCCAAGCTGCCACCTTCAGCTGTGGTTTCCCGCAAGAATAATGTCCCATCTCTTCGACCCCAAAGCAACCAAGAGAAGGACCTGCCATCACCTAGCCTCAAGCAGCAAGTGCCCAACCCTCGACATAAGAAACTGTCTCATACTCGCTCCTTCGACCTTGATCATCTGTACCAGAACCTTGTTAGGGTAGCTTGTAAACCTCGCAGTAACTCCTTCAGTATAGACCTTCCCTGGCGACGCAAGAAGAAGGCGCACGATACGTCTACTTCCGACATCAAGGAGGACGCCAGGGAGGATGGGATGGTGTCGTCAACTCAACCAGCATCTTCCGAGTTAACATCTTGCATATCAGAACCCTGCCAGTCCAGCAGTTCGCGACATATCCCAGAAACACGTGGTGGTCACTCGACTTACAATAGCAGCAGCAGTAGTAGTAGTACCAGCAGTAGTTGTAGCAGCAGCAGTGAGAGTGAAGATATTTTGGAGGACTGCTCAACAGAAGTGTGTCCCGGCGTCACCTACCTCAGGGATACCGTTCAGCGAGGCCAAGCAGACGGCAGCCGAGTTCATGACGACGCCGTTAATTCATGGTATCACACCGCTGCCACGCTTCCCTTGCGCGCGAATAAAGATTCCCGCCGTGGGAGTGGTTCCCAACAAAGCATCCAGCAGAGACAGGCGCTGGACATCAACGCTAACCTGGATGAATGGCTACGTAAAGAACGCTGGTTGGAAAAGAAACGCAGTTCTCGTAACCTTCGACTGGCAGGTAGGTGAAATACGTTAAGTTTATCCAAATTACGAGGATAGTAACATCCCGATAGTGAGCAGATACTCTTAACATCATAGCTACGTGTTTTACATTGGTGTTTTGGCACATTATTTGCCCGGTAATTTGGTGTTTAGATTAAATGTTAGTAAAGGTGACGTGTGTTATATGTTAAGTGAATAACGCTTCAGGGCTTGAAAAATTGGTAAATTTGTATTGGTGCACACAACTCTGTTAGAAAGTCAAACTTATGTTTTTCTTGTGTATTTTTGTGTTTTGATTGGTTCCGACCTTGATTTCCGTCGAAAATTGCCGGTTTTTTGTTATCGGATGTTTTGGGTGGGGCGTTTTCAGGCAAAAATCGTGGCCAAGCGAATACAAAAAAAAAAAGAAAAGAAAAAAAGAACCTTTTTTTTTTGGGGGGGGGGGATGACCTAACCTAACTCTCACCAAATGATGGAATAACTTATTTCTTACCTTATTGGCCTGGTTCTGGTTCCTTTGTAATCACTGACGGTGTACGAACACCAACGTCTCTTTGTTTTGGGAATAAGGAACGAGTTACTACAATGCCAACTGTGTTGGTCTTGAGCTTGACGATATTTACACTCGTTCTTACACTAAGGACACTTTACTTATGTCGGGAGAACACCATGACATCTAAAAAATGCTATAGCTTGTTCTTTTTTTTCCAAAAATTGCTCAATCAACTCCATATAATTAAAGTGACACCCATCGCAGACTTCCATGATCGGAAATGAATTTGAATTTCGAAATATGAGACCCAAAATCACAATCGAATCTGATTGGATAAAAAATACCGCGAATTAAACCACAATTTATTTTAATTAGTGAACCCCCCCTTCAAAAAAAAAACGCTTTTGATTGGCCGCGTGACGTGCATGTAGAACGCATGCGCATGGCGAATTATGAAGGAAACCCGCCGAGTGGGAGGCGATAATGGCGGAAGATTAATGGAAGAAAATAGAGAAATATCTGGCATGCGATATTTCCGTTATTATACGTTTGCGACGGTAATGTAATATAAGAAAATTATCTTAAAATTAGACGTCTTATTCGAATATACTGTAAAGTTGTGTGCACTAATGCAAAAAATATCGAAAAATTAGCTGTATAACATATATACAGGGTAATTAGATCCGAGGTGTTATATGTATATAAGGAGTGATATTCTATTTGCAACTTGTAGATAAATGAATTTCAGCGTGTGAACTTTAGTGGTGTATATGTATTTATAAGAAAAAATGGGTTAAAATTCGGAAATTGTCTACCACGAAACATTATGTTTTGATATTTATATAGGGAGATAGAAAAAAATAATAACTACGTTTCCGTCGCAAGTTTATATTTGTCGATTTTTTTTTCCTTTTAAGAAATTACTGTACGTATGTGTATTGTGGCGGGAGACTGTTTATATCTTACTTAACACTGTCCCGCCAATTAGCGTTGCTGAGTTTCGAATTTTGCCTGGCTTAGTTGGCTAGTCGCAGCAGGGATTCTCTGTGGCACAGACAATTCATGTTGCAACGGGTGTTCTTCCACAGCTTGGCAAATCCTTCATGGTTCTGTGAAGTGTACAAAGTGCGAATCAGACTCAGTATCGTCAAAATAAATGTTCTAGGTGTGTACCGCTACGTCGTTCGATGTACTGGGTGTGTACCGCCATGTACGAACATACATAATGAAATGTTAAATATCCCGCTTAAACGTAATTTGCGCCTTAATTGCCATTGAAGTAAAGTGTCTTAGAATTGTCAAAACTACCGATGCAACTATAAAATTACCTACAAGCGAAATAATACCGGACAAAGTACCTACAAGTAGCATCACATCCTCCAGTATCTGATAATTAAGGTAAGGTTGGGAATCAATTTATAGTAGATGATATAATTTGAATCTTGATAATTTTATCTTTACAATCAATAATCTGGACAATTCTAGGAAATTTCTATGACGTTTCCTTCGCAAATCACCTAACCTGGGGCCTTCTCTCCAACCCCTGGTCGTTTGCGAGGGAAACGTCATACAAGAAATGTGTCTAAATATAAAATTCCTAAGATTATAATTAGGTCTTCTATTATAAACTGACCATAACAGGTTTAAGTTTGGTTAGGTTAGTTTTTATTTTTTATTTTTTGCTTTTTGTTTACCCCACAATTTCCTCTACTTCAAAGCTCTGATCCTATGTATAGCTTCATATTATTATGACATGCAACAATCGTATTTTTTTTTTACGGGGATTAGCCCACCCGGGCACAGGTCACTGACCCACATCGGGGCCTGGGGGGCGAAAATGTAATAATAATAATAATTCCTAGGAAATAAAATTTATAATAAAAAAATAAAAATAAAATAATAAAATAAAGATAATTATAAGAACACTGTAATAATAATAATAATAATGAACCACAAAGAAATACAAAAATGGAAAAAAAAATCAAGTGAGAAACGACATACAGCATGTATTATGTGTCGTCAAAGTAAGAGAAACAAATGAGACTGCAATTGTGTGTAAATGCGGCAGAAAGTCAGATAAGCAACCTGGGACGTGGTCAAAATTTTCGTGATGCCATATGGCAGCAGGGTCTGCCAGTAGACAATACATTATGCTTCCAATATCTTCCCAGGCGGTAGTACCTCCCTGTTTGTTATCTGCCTACTACCTACAGTATGAGAAAGTGTACAGAAAACATAAATTTTATATCTCGAGTAATTCTTCCTAACAGTTTTGTTGTTAAAATAATTCAATTGAATTCTCATTATTACATAAAGAGCAAACTCGTGTGTAAGTGTATACTGATTATGTTGTTGAGTTGGTGTCTAGCTCCAACAGAGGTAACTTCCACAGAGAGACGTCACGTAAACACTCGGATTCCTCTTGAAATTCTCCTGTCAAACAAACGCAGCGTCTGGCTAGTTATCCTCGAGACCATCGCTCGGGGCCACTAGATTGTGTTCACTTACCTATATCTTGGCAGGACTATGTGCAGCCAACTCTGGTGTAGACGAAGCGATGAGAGAAAGGTGTTTTGGTAGTTGAGGTCTAAATTTGGCCCATTGCGAAAAATGGTGGCACGTGTTTAGAGGGCGCGGGTGGGTGATTGATAGTAGGATGATACGGCTGTGCTCGAGCTGGGAGGCGGAGGAATGTGTTAACACAATGGTGAGTGTGAAGGTGTAAACGTGTTTGTTGCGGGGCTGCCATAGTGACGAGGCAAACACAGGAGGCGCGCTACGATTTGTTTTGATTCGTTGAAAGTTTATGAGGGTTGAGGTATCTCTAGGGCCTCACCTGTCTTTGATGGTGAGAGCTACCGTGCTATATACAAGGTGTGTAGTGATAATGGCGAGACTTGAGTCTATATCCGGCCGCGCGTCGGCTGAGTTATGGCGCCAAGTGCACGGTGATCTTTGGAGGCTCAGGTAGCTTGCTATGTGGAAGTTGTGGAACTGTATTTTTAGCTAGTGGCCGTGAGTGTCTGATTGTGCTTCCTTGTGGTAATATTGATTGTATGGTGAAGATTATTGTATTCAATATATTTAAATTAAAAATACTTCGTGGAAATAATTCTCCAACAACTTTATTATTCCACCTTGATTAATATGATTGTATACCTGCACTGTCTGATTAGTATTGAACAGGTGTAAACTTATACAGGTATTACGAATTTACTAAGTAAATATCTATCTGTTTACCTATCTCTATATTTACCACAAACTGTCGAGAATCTGCCACAGCGGCTCGATC
Organism: Homarus americanus; assembly: GCF_018991925.1. Classification (NCBI taxonomy): domain Eukaryota; kingdom Metazoa; phylum Arthropoda; class Malacostraca; order Decapoda; family Nephropidae; genus Homarus; species Homarus americanus. The sequence continues at coordinate 714,368 of NW_024737697.1, forward strand.
TCCCAGTTCCTCGGGCTTGGATACGCTAAACTTGGAACGTTCAATTTTCCCCATGACTGGAAATGTAAGAGCACGCTGACCAACTGACTTACGCTAAAGCACGAGAATGATCTACAGAATAGATTCAAATTACAACGGAGCACCTTAATTAAAAATACACCTGTATGTGGTACTTTAGAATACCACCTCAACAAAAGCCGGATCAATTTGAAGATTAAGCACCCCTGCTTATTATACTCAGTGATAAAACACTTTAACGTTACCTGGCTAGCGTTCACGTAGTACCTTTGGAAACACATTCACACCTCTTGCTCCCAAAAGACTAAATATTACCTACACGATTATACCCCTCTTTTACCATATTAATACGGCATGATAATACAACTATCACCATAAAAGACCTAGTACTACTACTACGACTACTAACAATAATAATAATAATATCATTACCCTGTACCACGAATCAATTGGACAATAACACTTCCTCTTTTTCTACACTATTTTCCTCCCCGGCAACGGATATATATCCCTGTGCGAGTGTGTAGGTCACGAGCGAAAACATTTCCGTTATGTATATAGATTACGCTCCAGTCTCTGTTATCCCTATCACTTCCAATTGATTTTTTTTCTTAAGGGTATAATTACAGTAATTAGAAAAGTGGTTATGATTGGGCTTGGTATCTGTGTGGCGAGCTGGTACAACCTCTGACTGATCACACTCCAATCGCTGCAGCTCGAATCATTTTCAATACAAAAGTTGATAGTTGGCGTTGGCTACCCTTGGTGTCTGGCGAGGTGACGGACCAGTGGGACTGTGGGTCATATAACACCTCCCTGGTTAAAAGACCCGACGGAGGGTAAAAAATCTAGACTAAGGGACCATGATTGTTGTTTGTTTGTTTCATAAATGACATGCCTGACGTTGTACACTCCTCCATACAAATGTTTGCCGATGACGCCAATTTCGGGAAATCAAGAACCAAGCGGACTGTGAAGAGCTGCAGAAGGACCTCTGTGGGCTCCAAGAATGGTCGAAGAAATGGCTGCTGATATTCAATGTCACGAAGTGTAAGAGGATGCACCTGGGGCATACCAACGGTAAGGAGGCGTATCATATGTCCTAACGGGATGAAGAAACTGCACTATTTGAGACAATGTGAGAAGGACCTAGGTGTGTATGTTGACAATGAGCTGAAGTTCTCGGGCCATTGCGAGAAGAAGGTAAATCAGGCAAATAAAATATTGGGTCTTCTAAGAAGGTCGTTCAGATATCTAGACGGTCCGTCCCTCGTTACGATCTTCAAGAGTGAAGTGCTTCCCCATCTGGAGTACTGTCAACCCGTCTGGTCCCCGAGATATGCTAGGGACTGTCAATTGGTTGAAAATTTTCAAAGGAGGGCCACCAGACTGGTGCCTGCACTGCGGCACCTCAGCTACCCTGAGAGATTGGAGCACCTGAACTTGCCTAGCTTATACTACAGACGGGCAAGGTGTAACCTAATTTAGGTGTATAAGCATCTCAAGGGGCACTACTCAGTCGAGTGTCCTTACTTGGAGCTGGCGGACGCTCGCCCCACAAGGGGTCACAGCTCAAGATTGAAGAAGCCGCAAGTCCAGAAAACTGTGAGGGCAAACTTTTTCGGAGTGAGAGTTGTGAACTCTTGGAACAATCTACCAGAAAATGTTGTGACGGCACCGAGTATGAGCTTTCAAGACAAGACTTGACCAACACTGGAGCGGGTTCAGGTACATTCAGGAGCCGGTGCATGCCCAGCAGTACTTGCCAACAGTGCGTAAGAGACGTGACCGATCGCCCAAGCGGCTAACGAGCCGATCTTTTGGTGAAGAGGATAAAAGAAAAGGAAAAGTATTCAGAGACGTGACAGATCGCCCAAGCGGCAAACGAGCCGATCAGTGGTGAAGAGGATAGAAGTAAAAAAAAAGATGAGACGTGAAGACTGAAGGTACCGTATCAGTGACCGAGAGAAGGTACCGTAACAGTGACCGAGAGAGAGGAGGGTTATCTGTGGAGGGTAAGAGACGTGAAGACTGGACGAACTGTCGCTGAAGGAGACAAGAAATACCCTGTAAAGGTGAGAAACGTGAAGAATTTGACCTGGGTGGGCTAAAAATACAGTCATCACCCCACCTCCTCCCTATTCCATCCCCGCCGGACCAAACTGTAAACAAGCAGCTACGGGCCTATCTAAACACCACACACGCCCACTGCCTCTCAACCAACTACAAAAACAAAACTGAGGAAAAAATTAATTAAACGGAAATATTACATATTAAAAAGAGATGCCAGGGGCATTTACGATGTCACGAAACAAATCGTCAGCACCTGTATGCGCCACTCATCTGTATAGCTGGGTACTGATAAATATGAAAATGTTGTTGACTTTAGGCTCGTAATTCACCTAAGCTGCCGTTCTTTCATCACTCTCTCACCTCTGCCCCCTGGCTCAGTGCTTTTTTTTGTGACATTTCTTTCTAGAGCTTTTCGGTCTCGATGGTATAGTTTAGTGAGATTAGTTTAAAAAAAAAAAAACTTAAATGTTGTGGGTTTATGTAGACCAGTTAAAACAAATCGCAGACAAATAGTTAAATACAGGTAATTATAAGTTAACTGACAACGGGAGTTGTTCGCTATATAAAAAGTAAACTAACCATGCCTTATGGTAGATTATTAACCATGCATTATGGTAGATTATTAACCATGCCTTATGGTAGATTATTAACCATACCTTATGGTAGATTATTAACCATGCATTATGGTAGATTATTAACCATGCATTATGGTAGATTATTAACCATGCATTATGGTAGATTAATAACAAGTGGTGCAGAAACGTCCATACATCTCTTAAAACTTCACTAATGTCACCTGATTCCAATTAAATACTATTACGAACCCCTTTCGCCGCTTACCCTCTTCCACAGGTTTACTAGCGGCCAGGTCGTATACATAGAATAAGAGGATAATATAACAAGTGTCGTCAAATTACCACTTGACAGTCTCCGGTAAATCTTCGCAAAACTGTTCACAGAGTATGTCTTTACCACTGGACACTACCTGTGTACATTTCCTCAATCTTTTCACTGTTTTGCTCAAAACAATGCCACCAGGCTCTGTACTTGACACAGGGCAGAAACGGGCTACTACTTCCCAGTTGCTTCTAGACGCTCTGGTTTAAATTTCCCGAAATTTGAGGGTCAAAATTCTCCAAATTGAACAGAAATTTCCCATTTCTTACTTCCGTCTCGCTCGTTAGTCGCTTGGGCAGTCGGTCACGTCTCTGTTACGCACTGTTGGCAAGTACCGGGCATGTACTGGCTCCTGAATGTATCTGAACCTGCTCCAGTGTTGGTCAAGTGTATTGAAAGAGCTCACACTCAGTGCCGTCACAACACTCTCTGGCAGAGTGTTCCAAGAATTCACAACTCTCACTCCGAAGGAATTTGCCTTCACAGTTTTCTGGAGTTGTGGCTTATGATGAATGACATCTTTAGTGAAAAGGTAAGCATACATTGTATAGTGTAAATTACTAATATAAAGTTCTCATTCATCATACCTTCTATTCACAAATTTGAATGTAAAATAAAATATTGCTTTAGTTATGAGCCTCACAACCCAGTCCAACTGTACGTGCAAGTATACTCCTATACTACACTGTAGGTGAAGAATAATGGGCTTGGAGTATGGAGAACTAAAACATCACTTGAGGTGTTTCCCTTTACAGTACTGTAGTTTATTATATGGACTTAATGCTTTAAAAATAAACAAAAACACTCAGGTCACCAAGATCGTACCACAGAACGCTGTTGAAACCTAAAACCAATTTCATTGTATTACTTTTACCATTTTACCATAACAAATTTATTAACTTAAATTTAAATCTATAAGTGAAGGATATGCTGTTTTACCTATAGGTAAGTACGCACCTCCATTCAGTATTTATTTCTACCATTTACTATAATATACCTATACACAGTAGTTACTTTCTTTGTATAAACATTTCAGTCTGAATCATTCTGTTTATCATCATACATAATTATCTGATCCCATACGCCTAATGAGGGTGTTGTCTGTTGTGAAATTGAAACAAGAATCCAACTAATGTTTTGTTGATAGTGAATTTGTTTTGTTTTCTTGTTGTTTACTGCTAAAAGATTCTCTCGGCAACAGCACTTGACTGTGGAAGGAATAATACACAAAATATGGAGAATGACAACAGAGGAAACATTGGTGTTCCATCTATTTTTTGGTTTTTTAATTTTCTCAATTGTTCGCTAAAATCTTTGAGTCAATATTCTCATCTATATCAAGCTCAGTGTTCCCAAGTAAGTCTCGATTCCATATCTATCTCATCTAATTTGTAAGCTTCTATGACACCAGGAAGTGAACTGCAATAGAAGCAAGCCTCACTTTTCTTCATCACCGTTGTGACATAAATGACTCGAGTGTTTAAAACAAGGCATTTTTAAAGGTAAATCTGTTACAAATTTTATTTACACTTAATCAAAAAGTTCAAACAGTGCTTTTGAAAGGCTTCAAGACCTTGCTTTGGCAAACAATGAGTGTTGTGTGCAATAGCTGCAGTAATTTGAGTGTTGTGTGCAATAGCTGCAGTAATTTGAGTGTTGTGTGCAATAGCTGCAGTAATTTGAGTGTTGTGTGCAATAGCTGCAGTAATTTGAGTGTTGTGTGCAATAGCTGCAGTAATTTGAGTGTTGTGTGCAATAGCTGCAGTAATTTGAGTGTTGTGTGCAATAGCTGCAGTAGTTTGAGTGTTGTGTGCAATAGCTGCAGTAATTTGAGTGTTGTGTGCAATAGCTGCAGTAATTTGAGTGTTGTGTGCAATAGCTGCAGTAGTTTGAGTGTTGTGTGCAATGAATGTTTGCAATAGCTGCAGTAATTTGAGTGTTGTGCAATAGCTGCAACATGCAGTAATTTGAGTGTTGTAACTGCAGTAATTTGAGTGTTGTGTGCAATAGCTGCAGTAAGTGTTGTGCAATAGCTGCAGTAATTTGTGTGCAATAGCTGCAGTAATTTGAGTGTTGTGTGCAATAGCTGCAGTAGTTCAATAGTTGTGTGCAATAGCTGCAGTAATTTGAGTGTTGTGTGCAATAGCTGCAGTAATTTGAGTGTTGTGTGCAATAGCTGCAGTAGTTTTAGCTCTGAAGTAAATCGCATTTAGGAAAAGAAAGTGTGTTGGATCTTGTACCGAACATTTTCAATGGGAGTGTAAGGGAAGTTATGTAATTGCATAGACAATTTGGTTCACAGTGATCATTCCCGAAATTTTGAAGACAATTTAGTTCACAGTGAAAATTCCCTCAAATCGGACCTGAATTCCCCATCGATACCAAGAATTCCCCAAATCCAGGGAAAATTTCTCATGTCTGGCAGCACTGCAGTACTTCCCGAGGCAGCTCGCTCATGTTTATACACGTTCTCTTAGAACATCCTAGCACCTGGGAAGTTCTAGAACGTTCTTACTTCTACTTTGATCGAATCTTACAATACGTAAGTAAATCATAACAAAAATGTTGCAATTCATTCTAGAAAATTCTTACATAGGTAATACATCAATATGTACAAGAAAATATCCCCAAACTTACCAAAATAACTGCTGCTTGGAATAGAAAATAATCAGACCACCTACTGTAGTTCACAAAAATTATAATACTAAAATATGCCTCGGTGTAACAATACGTTCACATTGCACCAGTTAACTTGATTTCTAAAATCACTTACCAGAAAATAGACCAATATTTTTATTACATCTACACACTAGAAACATACTAAAAATCTTTATTCACTTGCAAAACAATTCCTTCACTCCATGGAAACATATGTACCGTTGATTTGGTTAAGACCAGTCTCTCTCTCTCTCTCTCTCTCTCTCTCTCTCTCTCTCTCTCTCTCTCTGTCAGTCTATGTGTAACTATTATGTGTTTGTCTTTATCTCTATTTACTTATCTCTTTATCAATCTATTTATCTGTCTGTCTATCTACGGTATCTATCTATTTCCTTATTTATCTTCACCAGTCTGTCTCTGTATGTTTACCAGTCTATTTCCCTGCCTGTTATATTCCTATGTCTATTTGCCTATCGTTCTATCTCTCTATATATTTACCTATCTACCTATATTTATATGCCTATCTATATCTATCGAGGTATCTGTCTATCGGTACATCTATATAGTCACCTGCCTATCTAACTATCTGTCTCCATCTGTGTGCCTCGCCGTCCGCTGGTGGCTGGCAGACTTGTCTCACTAGACCAGAGGTGAGATTACTGAAGCACTTGGCGATGTCCCGACTTGTGAGTTTGACGTGCGGCCGCTACTGTCACACACACACACACACACATTTAAACGCACGCATACACACACTCATACGCACGCATAAACGCTGGAACACATGCACACATACCGGTACACACACACGCCGCTCACTACCTAACCTAACCTAACCACCCCTCCCTCCCTTCCTCCCCTTTTGTACCACCTCTCACCTCCTCCTGCTCCCACACTCCCTCTCTTTCCTTCCACCCCTCCATCCTTCCCTCTCTCCCTCTCGCCCGTGTTTCTGGACAAACTGTATTCTGTTGGTCTCTTGATGGTAGTGTTGCCAACGTCTAGGTGGTGTATGAGCATTGTTGCCAACGTCTAAGACTCTAAGTGATGTATGAGCAATGTTGTCAACGTCTCGGTGATGTATGAGCAATGTTGTCAACGTCTAGGTGGTGTATGAGCAATGTTGCCAACGTCTAGGTGGTGTATGAATAATGTTGCTAACGTCTAGGTGGTGTATGAGCAATGTTGCCAACGTCTAGGTGGTGTATGAGCAATGTTACCAACGTCTGGGTGGTGTATGTGCAATGTTGCCAACGTCTGGGTGGTGTATGAGCATGGTTACCAACGTCTAGGTGGTGTATGTGCAATGTTACCAACGTCTAGGTGGTGTATGAGCAATGTTATGCCAACGTCTGGGTGGATGTATGAGCAATGTTGTCAACGTCTAGGTGGTGTATGAGCAAGGTTACCATCGTCTGGGTCGTGTATGTGCAATGTTGTCAACGTCTAGGTGGTGTATGTGCAATGTTGTCAACGTGGTGGTGTATGTGCAATGTTGCCAACGTCTAGGTGGTGTATGAGCAATGTTGCCATCGTCTAGGTGGTGTATGAGCAATTTACCAACGTCTAGGTGGTGTATGTGCAATGTTGTCAACGTCTAGGTGGTGTATGTGCAATGTTGCCAACGTCTAGGGTGGTGTATGTGCAATGTTGCCATCGTCTAGGTGGTGTATGAGCAATGTTACCAACGTCTGGGTGGTGTATGAGCAAGGTTACCATCGTCTAGGTCGTGTATGTGCAATGTTGTCAACGTCTGGGTGGTGTATGTGCAATGTTGTCAACGTCTGGGTGGTGTATGTACAATGTTGTCAACGTCTAGGTGGTGTATGTGCAATGTTGTCAACGTCTGGGTGGTGTATGAGCAATGTTGTCAACGTCTGGGTGGTGTATGTGCAATGTTGCCAACGTCTGGGTGGTGTATGAGCAATGTTACCAACGTCTAGGTGGTGTATTGCAATGTTGTCAACGTCTAGGGTGGTGTATGTGCAATGTTGCCAACGTCTAGGTGGTGTATGAGCAATGTTGCCAACGTCTAGATGGTGTATGTGCAATGTTGCCATCGTCTAGGTGGTGTATGAGCAATGTTGCCAACGTCTAGGTGGTGTATAGCAATGTTGTCAACGTCTGGGTGGTGTATGAGCAATGTTGCCAACGTCTAGGTGGTGTATGTGCAATGTTGCCAACGTCTAGGTGGTGTATGAGCAATATTACCAACGTCTAGGTGGTGTATGTGCAATGTTGCCAACGTCTAGGTGGTGTATGTGCAATGTTGTCAAACGTCTGGGTGGTGTGTGCAATGTTGCCAACGTCTAGGTGGTGTATGAGCAATATTTACCAACGTCTAGGTGGTGTATGTCAATGTTCATCGTCTAGGTGGTGTATGTCAATGTTGTCAACGTCTAGGTGGTGTATGTGCAATGTTGCCAACGTCTAGGTGGTGTATGTGCAATGTTGTCAACGTCTAGGTGGTGTATGAGCAATGTTGTCAACGTCTGGGTGGTGTATGTGCAATGTTGCCAACGTCTAGGTGGTGTATGAGCAATGTTACCAACCTCTAGGTGGTGTATGTGCAATGTTACCAACGTCTGGGTGGTGTATGAGCAATGTTGCATCGTCTGGGTGTATGAGCAATGTTACCAACGTCTAGGTGGTGTATGTGCATTGTGCTGTTGCCAACGTCTGGGTGGTGTACGAGCAAGGTTAACGTCTAGGTGGTGTATGTGCAATGTTGCCAACGTCTAGGTGGTGTATGTGCAATGTTGCCAACGTCTAGGTGGTGTATGAGCAATGTTGCCATCGTCTGGGTGGTGTATGAGCAATGTTACCAACGTCTAGGTGGTGTATGTGCATTTGTGCAATGTTGCCAACGTCTAGGTGGTGTATGAGCAAGGTTACCAACGTCTAGGTGGTGTATGTGCAATGTTGCCAACGTCTAGGTGGTGTATGAGCAATGGCTTGCCAACGTCTAGGTGGTGTATGAGCAATGTTGCCAACGTCTAGGTCAGTGGTTCTCAACCTTGTTTGCCCCATGCACCTTTCACCATATGTCAGAATGTCATTCCCCTCCTTTCCAAGATTGTCTGCCTCAAAAAGTGCATTCCAAATAATATGCATATAATACTGAAAATCCTTTATTTTTTCCATATTAATACATATACATTTACAATTTTATATGGATTATTTTTATAGTGGAGTTTTACAAATTAAATGCCAATGTTGATGGATTTATAAAACTTGAATAAAAGTAAAATAGTTTTTTTTTATTTATAATGAATTACTTAACAGACCAAACTGAAGCATAATGCAATAAACAAAAAGTTCAATAGAATACCAGGATATTGTAAATTTATAATTAATTTTATTCAGATGAAGATTACAGTCAATGAGAAACCTGTGATTGTTTTTTCTTCGCCAATTCTGGGATACGCGGAGGAGTGCTTGAAAGGGCACAACGCAGGTCATTTTCTACCTCTAATCTACTACGTTGCTTCGTTTTAATTTGCAACAGAGTTGAAAAGCCTGACTCACAAAGATATGTCGACACAAACGGAAGCAATGCACGGATAGCTCTTTCTGCCACTTTTGGGTAGGAATCGCACATCAAGGGCCAAAATTCTGTGATTGATTTCTCATCGAACATATCTCTTGCTCCCGAATCAGTTTCCCCCCCCCCCCCTGAAAACCTGAATTCCCCCCTGGTTGAGAACCCCTGGTCTAGGTGGTGTATGAGCAATGTTACCAACGTCTAGGTGGTGTATGAGCAATGTTGCCAACGTCTAGGTGGTGTATGAGCAATGTTGCCAACGTCTAGGTGGTGTATGAGCAATGTTGCCAACGTCTAGGTGGTGTATCTTGTCAATAAAGTTGTTAAACTAAACTAAAACTACCTCCTTCCCTCTTTCCTTATGTCAGCCTTCTCCCTCCCTTAGATGGCCTCTCCCTACTTCCCTCTCCCTCACACGGCTCTACCTCCTCTCCCTCCCTTAGATGGCCTCTCCCTACTTCCCTCTCCCTCACACGGCTCTACCTCCTCTCCCTCCCTTAGATGGCCTCTCCCTACTTTCCTCTCCCTCACACGGCTCTACCTCTTCTCCCTCCCTTAGATGGCTCTACCTCCTCTCCCTCCCCCATACGACCTTTTTGTTGAGGAAGAAAGGTAGCTACTGATAGTTCACAAACTGAAGAAGTGGAGAAGGAGGTAATAGTTGGCCGCCTTACTATTGGGTGAATAGGTCTGGTTATTGCCGGTATTTTAAGAGATGTGTCTGTCCTCTTTGTCGGGCCTGGCACTAGTCAGCCAGCCTTGTCCTATATAATGTGGATTTAAGGCCATCTTTCGTATTCCATCGTCCTAGTCGTGACTGAAGGTGTTGATGGACTCCTTGTGTTTTGGTCGTTTTTTGGGGGGGGGGACTGTCTCTGGTGGGAGTCTTTGTTGGAGTTTTTGCTCGAATCGTTTTTTTTCCCTCACCATAATTCTCTGGTTAATGTGTGTAGCTGTTGGTGGATGGGCCTCACTCCCAGGTCTCTGTGTATTCCGGCTTTGATGTCTAGATTCTAGTCTAGAGCCTCGTTCTGGACCACCTGTAGTTGGTGTCTCCGCAATGTATTGAGTTCTGCTGAGTAAGTTAATATTGGAATAATGAATTATTTAACCAGACTTGCGGTGGTTTTAAATCCTTAGGCAAGGTGTTGAAGCTGTATAGTTTATTCAACTCTCTTTTTGCTGTTTCCTTCCTGGTGTGGACATAGTGGCAGTAACCTGTTGTGGATATATCCAGGCTCAGGAGGGTGCCTCTGCTCTTGAATTCTATCTGAGCATTAGTGATTACTAGTGGTTGGGTTTTCCTTCAGCACAGAAGTATCACTGAGTTTAAAGAGACTGGTCTGGATTATTTTCATAGCTGTTCGCCCTTTCTATATCCTGCTTGGTGTTGTCGACCTGCAGTACACGTGATTTTCCTCGATTTGTTGTTAATTGAGTAATATCATATGCATACATAACCTTTTTTCCTTGTTGGAGGTGGGGTGTCGCTTGTGTATATGATATACTGTATAGGGTCGGAGACAGAGAGCTGCCCTGAGGAACTCAGCTCATAAGTGAGATCTCTCCTATGTGCTGTCCCACCCTCAGTTTAACACTTCTGTTGTAGGGAAAGTTGCACAGCACTTTTTCGGTATTGACCGGGAGCCCTAGTTGTCGGATATTGTATTTTGCACCACAAAGGCCCTCCGTCCCACACTTCCTCACACGGCAAGCCCCCCCCCTCCCCCGGCCGGCTCTAGGCACCATGTGGTTTACACGAGAGTGAATTTACAAGCTGGAGTTTACGACCCGTCTCCTGCCTCACTTGTTTCTGATATGGCTGCCATATATCTTCTCTTCCTGTGTGTGTAATAATAGTACTGTACCAGTAATAGAAATATTAATATTTTAATAATAATTAATAAAATCCATTATTATTATAATTTGTGTTTAGCTGAAATATATATATATATATATATATATATATATATATATATATATATATATATATATATATATATATATATATATATATATATATATATATATATATATATATATATATATATAATCAGTGTGTTCACATTAAACTTAAGTGTGTACTAGTGGTACATGTTTAGTATGTGCTTAGAGAATCAGTGAGTCTCTCCTGACAGCCTTGACAGAGAACGCATAATAATTTGTCTATATTTTATTAAAGCTCTCTGCTCGTCCGTCCGGGGAACATATTGCCGAACTGCCTCAAAGTAACTAGACCAGCTGCACATAAGTGACGTAACTCGTGAGGTCACTAATAGCTGACAAGGTTGCCGGTGCGTTGTAAGAATATAATTGTAGACCTAACCGAACCTAACCTAACCCGCGTGGAGCTGGTCTGTGATTGGTCGGCGTAGTTACCTGGATGCAGTTTGGGAATATGTGTTCGGGGATTGTAAACGTGATGACGTAACAAATAGTGATATGTTTTACCCAAACTTGGTGGATTATAAGATGACCCCAATCAGTGTTAACCACCGTGGCGCGGCGGGGGATTGAAGGGGGTCGTGTTAAGGGTTCAAGTTGGCTTCGTAGTGTGTGTGTGTGTGTGTGAGATAGGTAAACACAAGACGGGTGAGCAACAGCCCACATTCACTCGCCTGGATTAGTTTGATACTTGTGAGAAAGTAAAAATAAAGGTGGGTTTCATAGGCAGCTACCTGGTGGATACAACACACTGTATACTAAACCTTCAGTATCCAAGGAGGCAACATTGCTAACACTACACTCGACCTTCTTCATTTCACCAACTGCAAATTTAGGTAACCATTTACAGTTGGGTTGGCCGTGATTGCCCCGGGATCGAACCATTTGTTCTTAGGCCATCCCTGTGTCAGAAATGTGAGACCCTTACATTCTGGCCCTAAAAAATAACTTGTCTCACGTTGTACTTGGCATATGACCCAGACAGTTATGAGTCGCCTCTCAGCGTCAGCAGGAAGACAGACTTAAAAACCGACTCTCTTAACGGGTTGAGGGAAGTGAGGTGGAACGAGTGAGAGAAAGGTAAACTGAAGCGATTCTAAATATAAAACTAAAGGGCAATATTAGTGAGAGAGAGAGAGAGAGAGAGAGGAATACGACGCATCTCTGGGATCACACTTCTACCCCCACACATCTTTGGGGGTCACATTTCTATCCCCACACACCTCTGGGGTTACACTCCTATCCCCACACATGTCTGGGGTCACCCTTCAGTGTACCTACCGAGGGGCGGCTACACACTAGGTGGGTGGAGAGAACTTTATGTGTACCTCCTTGTTATGATCATTTATATTCATTCACTTTGGTCAGTAACGGTAGCGGTGTGTCGACCCCACATAATGCTCCCGCTGTGGCCTGGTTGGCGCGCGGTACAGGTGGGCAAGTTCCCCGCCGCGCCTCAACAATGTCCGGGGAGCCATAACTCTGCTCAGTGATGACATTAAAAAATGCAGATTGTTAAACCCATCTGAGATCTTGTGATAAATCCACGGACCAAGTTCGGTTGAAATCCATCACATTGTTTCGAGTTATAGCGTTCACAAGTCACGACAGCATGGATTTTATACAGTGAACTGGATAACGCCACCTTACATAGCGAATTTGTTGTGTGGGGGGAAGAGAGAGAGAGGGGGAAAGTGACTAAATAATTATCAATGTCCCGGTGTGTCCAGAGGTCCTTTGGCGCCAGTCAGGTCTACAGTCTAGACACTTGTGTTTACTTCTTGTTCAGGTTATCTCCAGCACCTGTTGCCGCCACTTCATTTTCCTCCGTTAATAAAATTACGACTCTTGCCTCCTATATCCTGTACTGTATGTCACTTCAGTTAACTCCCCGAGAGTTTTACGTGTCACCTGACGAGCTCACAGGAAAGAGGAATTTCACGAGCTGTGACTGTGTACTGTACTAAAGTCACCATAATAAGGTTGTCACGCTTGCTTAATATATTAGACCATTTATCGCAGCGTCTTGTAAGAAGGTATGGCCGTGCACTGGTGAAGATTGAGGGCATATTTATTATCATTTATAATTTGAAGGGCTGTGTCTCGCCCCATCAGAGGAAGGAAAGACACTTGGTATTAACTCAGGAGATAAACTCGCACACTATAATTATATACTTAATTAGTGATGGACAGGAGCGGCTGATGCTCTCCTCTGAAAACAATCACTCGTCAGCTGCTTCCCGCGTTTTTTCTCCTCTGCTGACGCGGGTCGTGTTCCATAATTAATTCCAACTGTTAAGAAACTGTAAACAAACTATACTCCTCTGAGAACCGAGATGAATCACAAGGTACAGTTCTACCAACAAAGAAATTCCCGACATACCCTCAAGTTCGTCACAAAATATGAACTATCGTTGGAAATTAAAATACCAAGGATGTTAACTGTTCTATGGTCTTGTTAGTTTACCGAACATGCTGCGCTTTTCGTAGGAAATTTGCGTACGCTTTCATGGCTAAGTGTTCGCTGTACCGTTTCTCCACGAGGAAATACCCGAGATGCCCCGGAAATCCCCCATCACAACACTGAAGACACAAAGTCGTTAGTCAAGTAGCATGACGTCACTCCACCCCATGACGCCATACAAATATTTTGGCAGGGAGGCATTAGCGGCCAGTAGGTGATGGACTGTGAGGTTTGACGCTGACTCACTCCCTCACCTGTTGTATTATTAGTCCTTCTCCTCGCTCACACTTGGCTTTGTTAATCTGACCGTCACCTCCTTGACTCCTATATTAGGTTAATATATCGCCTTGGCTGGTGAGGTGGAAGCATTCGTTACTCTGTCGCGAGCCACCCACACATGTGACTCATCTGATCCCAACACTCGTGTTCCTACAGAGTGAGTGTGGCCACCACGAGTCCCTCACCACCGCGAGTCCCTCACCACCACGAGTCCCTCACTACCACGAGTCTCTCACCACCACCCCTTCATCACCACCCCCTCACCATCACCACCCCCTCACTACCACTTCACCACCCTCTCACCACCACCACCCCTTCACCACTACCACCACTCGCCACCACCATCCTGTTCCCCACCACCACCCCCTCACCACCTCCAACCTCTCGCCACCCCCAACACCCTCTCGCCACCACCAACACCCTTTCACCACCAACACCTTTTCACCACTACAGCCTTCATATTGGATTCAGACAGAAGACTCAGTACATTGGCGTCAGTAAAGATATTGAAGCAGTTTATTTAGCAAGAAAAACACAAATACAGAGTCGATTAAAAATCATAATATCAACATGGCTGAGCCAGTTGAGAGCCTGAGCTCTCTTGTAGGCACCTCGTATATACTGTATATTTATCTCAAGGAAGTATTATGTAACATGTAGTATCATCTGGAATAGTACAATAGCATGGTGGTAATAAGAACATTTCAGAAAGCTACCACGGTTATCAATTCGATATTTATTTATTGTATTTATTTATTTATTTTTATTTTTTTTGCATTTATATTATCAGTATACAGTATATATAATTTACAGTGGAATTGAAAACATAAATATGATAAGGGAGGGAAGCAGTACAGCATGGGTTGTATTTAAGTGGAACGAAGAGGACAGAGCTGTCAGGATTATGTCTAGTTGGCAAATATATTTATTGTAATGTTAATTTCCATCTATCTACAAGATAATTTCTGACAAAACGGTTTTGGTGGTACAATAAAGGCAGGTATATAAAGAAGGTATTACAAAAAAAAATATTAATACCTAGACAATAGATATTTTTTAAGAGGTGATTTAAAGGAAGGGAGTCTTTGCTGGGATGGGTGGGTGTAAGTTGTTCCACACCTTCACACCATGATTTTATGGAGGTCTGGGACTGAAGGCCAATTGCAAGAACAGTCTTGGGGTGTACGATGCCATTTACGGTGACCTTCTTGCCCTGATCTTGTTTTGAAGCTCTGGACAGATCTCGAAGTTTCGATATTTTGAGTACAGCACTAGCTAATAATTCCCACCAGGAAACTTGTTTTGAGACTCCTCCAAAGCTTCGAAAAGTGCAGAATTCCATGTGTTGAAGGCGATATTGCTGAAAAAAGACCAGGGCAAGAAGGTCATCGTAAATGGCGCCGTACACCCTATAACCGTTCTTGCAATTGGCCCTGAGGAGCGCATGAGGGGGGGGGGGGTGGACTTAGAAGCTCATGGTGCCTTAAGTTGTATCTCTGATTATTCCGGAATTGGAAATAATTGTTGTCAATTATTGACTTATTTATATACAGATAGGACACAGCAGTAGGTGTTAATATCCTCGATTTTTTTTATTTTCAATTTAGCAAATTGTTCGATTGTGTGATCAGTTTTTTTTTCAAGTAGGTCATTGTCCGTACAACTCTCTTCTGTGCAGTTACCAGGGATTGTGTTTTGAAGAGCCAGAGGTCCCCCTTAGTGTGTGACAGTGTATCAGGTGTTGCTAAACAAGTTCATAATAGACTTCTTTCATTGCTGTGAGAGTGAGTGACTGACGAGTGTGATACAGGATACCGCACTGTTTATTGACCTTACTGTGAATGACTTGTATGTGGTTTCTCCAGCTAAGTTTATCATCAACAATAACTCCAAGGAATTTAGTATTTTGTTCACGTTTGAGAACTGTATTGCCAAGGTACAGGGGGTCCAAATCTGGGGGTAAATTTTTCCTACTGTGAAAGGTTGTGTAGTGTGTTCTTATTTTTCGAGGTTTAAGGTCAGTTTATTACGTATTATCCAGGTCCTGACTTAGTCAATTCAGTGTTCATAGTTCTCATCAAGGAATAGAGGTCTGAGTTGCTGGCATAGAGATTACTATCGTCTGCAAATAAGTTGTATTTTATTAGTGTGCTGGCGTGGACTACAGTATATAGTTTATGTACAACAAAAACAGTAAAGGACAGAGAATGGAACCTTGAGGGATGCCATACAAAATTGGTGAGGAGTCAGATTGATGATTATTAGAGCAGAAATACTGCTTCCTATTAGACAGATATGAGGTAAACCAATTGTAGGACAGGCCCCTGACGCCCTAATGTTCAAGCTTTGACAGGAGGATGGTATGGTCGACAGCAGGGCCGGATTCAGGAGTGGGCAAAGTGGGCAGCTGCCCAGGGGCCTCCACAATCTGGGGGCCTCCACATATTACAATATTTTATTTATTTGTTTATTCATTTGCATTATTTTTATTTTCCTTCTTTAAAATTCATGTTTATCTATTCCATCACGTAAAACTATGTTCAGCAAGAAGCGTGATAGTAATTAGGCTAGCTACTCCTTGAAATTCATGAATACCTGGTTTTCCTATGAACCGTATGTTTTTAATATTTTTAATATAACTGCATATGGCTTCAAAATTGTCCAAAGAAGTGTTAAAATTTCAAAATTTTCCCGGTGGGCTTACAGCGCCCCTCAGAACTCCCAGATGTTTAGACTCGCTTCACTCGCCACCCCACCCTCTTGGGTAGTTATAATGAGGGGGCCTCCACAAAGAGGCTGCCCATGGGCCTCCACAGGTCTAAATCCGGCACTGGTCGACAGTATCAAAGGCTTTAGAGAGGTCCAGGAATATACCGACTGTGAACTGACTGTCATCAAAGGAGTTTAAGATGGCATTGTAAAGGATAGCAGAGCACTCTCAGTAGACCTTCTAGCTCTAAATCCAAACTGAGGGCAATTCGAGTGTCTTATAATATTATAAATAATAATAATAATAATAATAATAATAATAATAATAATAATAATAATAATAAGCAGAAATAGTGAATTACACGATTTTTACTGTTGTCAAATTAAAGAACAAGAAAAGTCTGTCAAACAAAGAGAAATAGAACAGAAGAGAAACAAAAATAAATAATAATAAAACTGGCGAATATCTAAAGCCATGAAATGAATGAAAAGAAAGAAGATAAAGGAAAAGACGCAAAACGAAAACAAAATAAAAACTAGATTGTAAGCGAAATTTAATACCGAGAAGGATGGGGGAGAGAGAAACAAGATTAAGAAAATAAGAAAAAGGAACGAAAATAAAGGAAATTTAAGAGGATAATAAAAAAGGAAGAAAACGAAGCGAGGAAAACAGAAAGGAAGTAATGAAATAAATAAATTAGGAACATATGATAATTAAAGTAAAAAGTACTACCGGAAAAGCCAAGAGGAAAAACAGGAATAAGAAATGCAGAAAAAAAGAGGAGGAAGTATCTGCCGTGGTCGAGTCCCTTGTAATTTGATAACTCTCCCCCTCCCCCCCCTCCCCCCTCCCTTCCCCTACTCCCTTCCCCCCTCCCCCCTCCCTATCTCTATTCCCTTCCCCCTCACTTCCGTCCTCACTCTCTCCCTTTTCACCATCTTCCTCTGTTCTCTGTCCTCTTTCCTTTCTCACGCCTCCCCTCTCTCCCATCATCTCCAGACCTCCTCTTCCACCTTTCCCGCTCTAGCTAGTGACTGTATATGTAGATTGTAGATAATATGTGGGTGTTTGAGGGTGTAGTAGGGTGCAGGTGGGTGTAGTAGGGTGCAGGTGGGTGTAGTAGGGTGCAGGTGGGTGTAGTAGGGTGCAGGTGGGTGTAGTAGGGTGCAGGTGGGTGTAGTAGGGTGCAGGTGGGTGTAGTAGGGTGCAGGTGGGTGTAGTAGGGTGCAGGTGGGTGTAGGGGTGTAGGGGTGTAGGAGGGTGCAGGTGGGTTGTAATAGGGTGTAGTAGGGTGCAGGTGGGCTGTAATAGGGTGTAGGAGGGTGTAGATGGGTGTTGAAGAGTGTAGTATTCCCCCTCTTTTGACACCTTGATTTACTGAGGGTGTGTGGTGGCTGTGGTCAGGGTCCCCCCCCCTCCTCTTCTTCTTTCCCATGGTCAGGTCAAGGGTCATGTGTCAACCACTGTGTTTCACCACCACCCACTGGAGCTATTTTCTCACTTACACCACCACCCAGTGTATGTTCTTTCTCTTTCTGAGGTATTCGTTATTATTAGCTCACATATATTTCTGTTCAAATCTATTAAGAAGAATCACCCAAAGATACGGATCTCAGCTTATTTCGCCTGTTGATTAAACTCGCTTACACTAACCTAACGCGAACCTAACCTAACCTAGCCTAACCTAACCTAGCCTAACCCTTCAGGTAGTGCCAGGGTGTTAATCATCAGGTGCAAGAAGTGGGATGCTAATTACACAACTTGGATGGTACTGTACTGTTGCTTCTATATAATCTATGCGTAACTAAGTTAGTAATTACACTTGTCTATCAATAATTAAAGATAAGAGATAAAACTTGCATTCCCGCGATAAAAAAGTCTTGTCTGCCAGATGTTCTGTTGACAGTTGCTGTCCTGTGAGTGACCCGGATATTAGTTTGGACTATTTTTAATCTTATACTGGGAATACGGCATGAACCCTGCTTCCTTGCTAGTGATTCATGATATCAGGTGCCAGGCAGCAGGGATCGGCCACTCTCCGCCACTCGGGTTTATATTTAACTCACAGAAGACGGGTGTTCCTCTCAGTGTATGTAGGGGAAACTTCCCTACACCTGTGGCTGTGTACGCGCGTTGGTGGGAAGTTTATGACGTGCTGCCGTGAAATTTGCAACGTCTTAGCGGGAAATTTGTTTCGCATTGGCAGGCAGTTTGTGACTTCTTAAGGGGAAATTTATGGGGGCGGATAATTTGTCTCATTGGTGGGGTTTGTGACTTGTTGCCGGGATTTGTGTGTGTGTGTGTGTGTTGACAGGAAAGGGGAGTGAAGGTCAAAGGCTTTCCTCTCGTGTATCCTCGTGGTTTATGTGTTGTGTTACCCGTTACCATGGGTGTCAACACGTCTCATAGGTGTTAATATTGTTGTGGATGTGCTAGTTACAACTCGGCTTGTCATCCCTGAAAAAACCCTTGCGGCGGGAAGGAATGGGTGTTTGATGGTTTTTATTTCAATGAATAGAAATGAAAGTATACATAAAGTTAACACATTCGCTACATATGTCGTGTCTCGGTAGTACTGCTTTAGACTGTTTCTTTTCTCTCGAGTATTCTGGTTTCCTGCTGTACTACTAACACTGGGCCCATGGGTCCAGTTATATTGGATACAGTTGTCCATTATAAATTTCAATCAATCAGTTGAGTCTGAGTCCTGTGTAGTTGTCATAAGTTGAAGCACTAGTGGTGAGCATGCGTCACTCACTCAAGATGACACCGAACAAAAATAAACCAATCTAACTTAATGTAATGTACCTAGGATAGGTGTGATTAGGTTAGGTTTGTTTACTGTAGGTTGGATTCGAATTTGTTAGATGTTTTTATAGCTCTGCACAGCACTTCAACCAATTACAGTGTATTTGTCAGACCCTATAGTCTCATGTCATGAATTAATGTGATGTCAGGCACCTCCAACACAAGAGGAAATAACTAAAAGCTCGCCAAGTTATCATGCAGAACGAATATAAGGAAATTTTTTTTCACGCAGAGGGTGGTACTCCCATGGAACAGTCTATCAGCCCAAGCTGTGGGATCAAGGACAGTACTGGGCTTCAAAATAGCCCTTAATATATTTATCAAGAACAATGGAGAGATCCCACACAGTGGATGTCCATTAGGTATATAAAGTAAGGTAAATGTAGGAAGACAAAGATTATTATTTTTTGCCTATTCTGTATTCTGTGTGCATGTACAAGTGGGTTGGAGTAAACCTATAAAGTTTATCATTTTTAAGGCGAGGAATCCTTCATAACTTACTGGTAAATTTAGCTAATTAATGGTGTAAACGTGTGACTGAAGATTCCACCAGCAGTGTAGAATAATTCGGAAGGCACGAGGAAGCGATCAAGGCGTTGAAGAGTGTTTGAGAAGACTTGACAAGCACTGGGCAGATTAGCATGTCACGTTTGATATTGTAACACATTACTATGTAGTAAGGCTGTAAGATTACCCGCTAGAGTACCGATATTTATTATAAGAGTCAGACGTCTTCCACAATATTCTATTATAAGAGTCAGACGTCTTCCACAATATTCTATTATAAGAGTCAGACGTCTTCCACAATATTCTATTATAAGAGTCAGACGTCTTCCACAATATTCTATTATAAGAGTCAGACGTCTTCCACAATATTCTATTATAAGAGTCAGACGTCTTCCACAATATTCTATTATAAGAGTCAGACGTCTTCCACAATATTCTATTATAAGAGTCAGACGTCTTCCACAATATTCTATTATAAGAGTCAGACGTCTTCCACAATATTCTATTATAAGAGTCAGACGTCTTCCACAATATTCTATTATAAGAGTCAGACGTCTTCCACAATATTCTATTATAAGAGTCAGACGTCTTCCACAATATTCTATTATAAGAGTCAGACGTCTTCCACAATATTCTATTATAAGAGTCAGACGTCTTCCACAATATTCTATTATAAGAGTCAGACGTCTTCCACAATATTCTATTATAAGAGTCAGACGTCTTCCACAATATTCTATTATAAGAGTCAGACGTCTTCCACAATATTCTATCAGACGTCTTCCACAATATTCTATTATAAGAGTCAGACGTCTTCCACAATATTCTATTATAAGAGTCAGACGTCTTCCACAATATTCTATTATAAGAGTCAGACGTCTTCCACAATATTCTATTATAAGAGTCAGACGTCTTCCACAATATTCTTATGTATGTTAGTCTATAATAAAATAAAAATAAAACTAGCACTAGCTCGTATGAACACAGAAAACTGCAGATCTTACGGGGAACTAATTACTGAATGTCGTAATGCCGTCTTATTACCCAACACCCTGTAGGGGTATCGAGATATTAATGTTGTCTAGCACCCAGGATGGAATGAAACTCTAATGTGGTTTTCTTATATAATATAAGTTATATGATAGACAGTCTGGTGCTGGAGGTGCCGTGTGGTGAGGAGCTGCTCAGTAGAAGACGTTCGGTGAGTAGCGTGTTGAAGGAGGTAGATGTGCAGGAGCTTCGTTAGAGAAGATGTTGCCTGTTGCTGGCCTCCTGGTTGAATGAATGTTAACAACGTGGAGCTTGCTGGAGGAGGTGTTGCTTGTTCAGGAAAATGGGCAGAATGAATCTCAATGGAGAGACAGAGCTTATATACCCAGCAGCAGCCGCCAGTCCTCTATGAATCATGTTGGGAAAACCCAGAAAGTCGCCGGTGACTAGTTTCGTTGCTAAGCAACCGTACCATCTGGCATCAGCTCTCGCTTGGTTGCTAGGAGACGCCAGCACGTCGGAATGCGATACGCAGTTGTAGGGGAGACGTCCACTACAACCCCGTTGGGTAATCTTTTATTTAATGGGCGTACAGTAAAATCACCAATGCCTTTGTTGACATTCGGCGAGACTGGAAATTTTCCGAAATACCAGAAACAACTGCAGTCTACACTATATAATTTATCATTCATAAAATGAACCAAACAAACCTACCTATAGCCTAACATAACCTACCTGAGCTTAAGTGCCACCTAAACTGTATCATATCTTAGGCTAGATTAGGCAGGTTAGTTTGGCTCATTTAATGAAAGATTTACATGAAGTAGCAGTATCTGGTATTTGTCTTGCCGAATATCAACGAAGGAGTTCGTGATTTTACGCCCATTAAATGCAAGTTTACCTTTATTGGATACATACTGTATTTAGTCCTCCTTTATATCTCCCAATTAGTCTCTTATATCCCTCAGCATTAAAACACGTTGCAATTCTCAACCATGGTTGCTTCTTTAATGTAACAAGCTTCCCACACGTACTTTTATTTTGTAATATTTTCTCCCCAATCAAATATACTAATAAATCCCGTTCTCTATGTTGTTTCATAATACGGCTGTTAATCCCCTTGAGGTATATTATTTTATCTCAATAAATGTATCAATCAAAATTGCCCTATTCAGAAACTTTTCATAAAGACGATGTTTTGGGATGATCTTAATGCTTTTAATAACCCCCAAGGGTTTCCCAAACAGTAAGTCATAATTTAACACCAGTTTCACAGTGTAATGTTAAACAAAAAAATGAAAAAAAAATGGAAAAGATTCTCAGAGGTAATTATACCTCCTAGCTAATACTAACTGAACCTGTTGATTAAGATGGACTTAATGTAATTTTATTAAGATTTACTGTACAGTATATTTTTTTTCAGGGGTAAATATTTTTCCTGCAAAATCGACAGTTTGTTATGACACTGCAATTGACAAATCATTAAGCAGTGAAAAGACCCGTAAACGACGTTATACTGACTTTCCGTTTTGACTTTGGACAGTTTGTAGCCAATATTTGACACCTCATCCTCAGCTGTTACCCTGTAAATCTGTAAAGAATAATTAGAATTTACCCTTTAGTTTTCGAGAGGATTTTAATGAATTTCAAACTCAAACATACATATACAAATTCGGACACAGAACTTATCGCATGCGTTTCCGCCCTGAAATGTTCATTTTTTGTGTTATCTTCCTTCCTGGGCACTACATTAAATATTTAGGCTAAGGAAAGCACATACTAATTCAGAAATAAGAAACTATGATTCCTTAACAGATGATAGATTGACTTTTTAAATGTGATTGATCATTCATTTTTTCATTTTTTTTAGAGGGGATGTATTAATTGGATATTAAATCCTAGGCAGAAGTTCACGTCATTATTCCCGCCTTTTGTGGTATCTGAGGTGCAAACTGTTTGCAAAAAATTGTTACACACACACACACTAATCACATTTCAGGACACAATCAACTGCCAAATTCTAAAGTAGATAAGTTAGGCCTCACCATTTCCTTTAATATGTCACGGAAGCCACACATCCTCAACATTGCTATTCCTCTAATATGTCATGGAAGCCACACATCCTCAACATTCTTAAAACTGCTTCCCATTTTAGTGGATATGTTGTATTGATTTTATGTTCTGGAGAAAATAAGAGGTGGGTGCTCCATCTGCCAGGAAGACGTTATCAGATATTATCAGAGTTTCATCCTGGGTACAACGCTTCCTTCACTGCATTGTTTAGAGGGAGTCTACGATCAGTTGTGTTTTGTTGTTATTGTGTCGTGTTGTACTGTTATCGGGACCAAGACATATCTCTCTATCTGCCTCCTATGCTAGGCTGTGCCACCCAGTGTTGATCTCTTTTGTCATGTTCGATCGCTGTATGTACTCCAGTGTCACGAAGCGACCAGAATGCTTCTCTTGTGATTCTAAGCATTTTATGGTTGGCTGTTGTGCGATTCTTTTAAGAACATCTCTGTCGTAAGCAGACGAGAGTACAAACCAGATTGTCCTGACAAGTTTAAACTAAGGATAACAGGAAAGTGTTGTGAAGTTGTTGCAGCTTTGTCAGGCGGTCATTATTGTAGTTGCTCTATTTAGTTGGAGAATTCCCAGTAGCTCATTGCGTGGTGTAAGTGGCGGAGAATGAGGCCGCCTCGAAGCACCTTTTGCCCAGAGGTGCCCGGGCTGCCCCGCTCGCTACCTGAGCGCCCTTCCTCCAGAAACGACATCAGTAGGAACCCCAACTCTCAGATAGGTCAAAAACTCAACCTGGGGTATGGGAACAGAGATGGGTTGCCCCCACTTCCAGGAAGACTCTGCATTTCCTCGCCTACCAAGCCGTCGCCACCGCCACTTCCGCCTAGACATCTTAAATCTCGGGTGTTACCCAAGGGCTCCACCTTGACCCATCAGGGTTCCACCAGCTCGCTCGTGGGCACGTCTAGCAGCAGGAAAAAGAGAAATCCTGGCTCTGTGCAGACAGCCCAGAAGGTCAACATTTCACTTCAGGGTCACCAGAAGTCGCACTTGTCGTCACCACGAGCATCACTCACAGGTGAGCTGTCATGGCCACCACCTGGACACGGCCAGTGCCACGTTGCTGTTACTAATAGTTATGAAGTCTATAGAGTACACCTCTATATTATAATCTGCCACATGTGTCTACAGAAGCCAGGTTGCGACTGGTTGAAATAGTTGATGCCATACTAACTTTAATATACAGTAATAGCTAAAAGCTACTATGCGAAAGTTAAATCAGTTTATGTTAGGTCAGGTTAGGTTAGGCTGGTTGTTTGTTGGTAAATCTGTCACATCGATATTGAAACAGTTTATTTAGCCAGAAGAATACAGATACAGAGTGGACAATAAGAACAACATTGACAAAGCTGAGCCAAGTGAGAGCCTGAGCCCTCGTAGTGGCACCTGACATAATTACTGTACATTTATCTCGAGGAATTATTGTACTGTATAACATTTAGTATCCAGATTATTACATGTAACATGGTGTTGGTAAATACATATTAGAATGTTATTACGTTTATCAGTTATTTATTTATTTTTATTTTTATTATGAATATACAATATACAGTATACATATTTTAACAGGAGAGTTTAGTTGATACACTGTAACAGTAATCAGATAAGTGGGTGGAAGCAATACAACATGGGTTGTTGGGGTGAAACAAAGGAACACATATACAGTATAATGAAGTTAAATCTCATATGAAGAGGTAAGGTAAGAATCTATACTAATAGGGTTGTAGAGTGAGGAAAGTTGGTAGCGTGACTCGGGGGTGTAAAGATAATATTATATAGTAACGCAGTCTCAGTACAAGTGTAGTATATAAAACACATGCATGTTCCAGCTTTATTTTACTAGTTCAAAGAGGGGAGGATTAATAAGGGTTCGTAAAACAATATATAGTAGATTATGATATATTCCTATTACAAGCAAAATGGGCACTTCCACTCTGTCGATCAGCCAGCACTTACTTTGACACGATGAGTGGATAGCACACCGCCGATGGACTGGGCTGAGACCTCGTTGAACTTATTGACGGACTTCTACGATGCAGCTGGTGAGACGACGAGCGGGACTGAGGAGTGAGTGTTGCTGGCCCCTTCACAGTTATACCAATAATGGTGCGTGGAAGGAGCTGAAGGCCCCTTATATTGGCGGTGTCAGGCCGGCAGATGTCGTCACTAATTAACACTAACCTGGGTGTGTCGAGACAGCTGTGTTTGGTCAGGTGAGTGGTGTGGGCGGGAGGGTAGTTTCTTGAGTTAACACGGTCATGACGCCGGTTTCGCTAATCACGCGACGGTGAGAACTCAGGTTCATTGTGACCGTGACCTCTACTGGGGTCAGGTCTTCATCTCGCTTTAAGTACAAAGGGTTGGTCAACTTACATGGATGTACACTGCTCATCCGGAAGGTAAAATGTTAATTTACATATCCCAAAGAGGATACTCACTTTACTCTGATGAGGAAGAAGAAGGTCCTGGTTGTGGAGATGGACTAGGTGGGGGAGGAGACCCCTGTTTTCTTTATGGATCAGTCACTGCCATGTCATGCAAGGCTGTAAGTCATAAGATTAAAAAGTTAGCTTTTCAAGATGGCTGCTGGTTGTCCTGGAAATGACCTTGACCCAGTTGATTTGACCCTGATCCAAGATGTCCTAAAACATCACCAATCGTCCTAAAACTGGTAACACACCATTCAGATGCCTAGATCATCAAGCTGTGCCCAACAGTGGCGGCTCGTGAAAAATAAAATGGAGGGACTGCAAGCCTCACACAACAGTAGGATACACAAATTTGACCTACCTCAGGTATGAGTTGTAGTTGATGTCCACGAATTCCCAGGGCATGGTAGTAGTGTTGGTGGTAGAAGGGATGGCCGAGGTGGTGATGGACCAGTATTAATTGAAAATAAAGTCCGCGTGTCTGCTCTTCGATGTAGCAAAATTGTTTATTACTATTTCATTAAAATCCTTTATTTCTGTTATCATTTTATTTTCAATGGATATCACTGCTAAAGCAGACAGTCTGTCATTCACCATGGTACTGCGCAAAAAAGTTTTAATTCTCTTCAAAGTTGAAAAGCACCTTTCTGCTTCTGCCGTTGTCATTGGAGTTGTTATTAAAATTTTCAGCAACTTGACAGTGTCTGAAAATGTTGACTGTTGAATGGATAAAACTGGTGTAGGTCTTCCTCTTGCTTTGATTTCAGTCTTTTCATTTAATGTCAGCTGGGAAAAGTTGATGTTTTGCAAATACTTCACTCGATTTTCCATCATCAAAGGGTAATTAAAGAAAGCACGATTTAACCACACCGTCCACACGCAATGTAAACACGTTGTACGAGACTGAGCTGTTTTAAGTGCAGCTCATTGTGCGGCGGCGGCGCCAATTAATAACAGACATGAATCGTACAGCATTGACAGCAACTATGAAAGTAACTTAAATTTTGGTCTGATTTTAATGAAAATTCACTTAGCAACGTATTGAAAATAATTAAATAACATATAAAATGATATATTTGTTGGTAGTGTATTATTCAGCTGTCTCTCTAAAGGAATCATACGCCTGGCAGTGAGTGTCTGGGGGGACTGCAGCTCTGCAGCCCTATGCACGAGCCGCCACTGGTGCCCAATATCAAGGTTATGGCCAAATTTGACCTTGACACATGACCTTGACCTTGAATCTTAAAAGTATTGCCATAAACCTCCCAAAAGAGGTATTACTTGTGACATTACCACTTTGGTTCAAAAGTTATGGTATAGGTGGTGGCCATATTGGATTTGTCCAATATGGCCTCCAGTATAATATCTCAGTTTGACTCCTGTGAAAAAATGAGAGGTCTTGGTAACAGAAAGCTGTGTTCAAAATATCAGAATTGTAGATAAAAGTAAATGTTATTTTATTAAGCCCCCATAATAATAGAATTTATAATACAATTGTAAATATGCATGACAATTTTTAACTTAATAAGCATCATTATCATCTACAAAGCAAACAAAAACTTGCTCATCAGCTGTGTAACAACAAGGAGCCTGCATGTCACCATGTTGACCACCCTAGCTATGGATGTGGTGTGAAAGCGTTCATCCATTGGAGTGAGCCATCCTTGGAGGGAGCTTGCTGAGCTATCCTTGTGGCTGCACTCAGAAGACTCAGAAGCTGCATGGACTCAGTGGCCTTGGCATGGGTGCAAATTGCTCACTATTGCTGTAGTCATTATGTAGAGTGAGATGTCACATGACTTCCACTTGTGAACATTTTGACAGGCTAAATAAAGACCCATTTAGTGTAGCATGAAGTTTCACTATATTTAACTGGTGCTTCAGGCATAATGCTTGACTTATGTGTATTTCATGTAATAATGTATTTCCTATCTATGGCTGTTTGTATGTATGACATAAGGCATGTATCACACATTTTACTTTACAGGGGAGAGCGCAGAGGTGGACATCGCCATCTTGTACGCATCAGACGGCGACAAATGGAAGAATTACCTGTATGATGTGTTCACCCAGCGAGTACCCCAGGAAGAAGGCTACCGTGGTGTGAGGTGAGGACTGTGTGTGTGTGTGTGTGTAATAATAATATTGATAATAATTAAAGGTTTATTGAAAGAGCATGGCAGCCGTAAGGCTGAAAATATTCAGTTACATAATTGGGGAATGGGTCTCTTCTTGATTGACAAATAATATACAGGTAACATAAGTGATACAAATATGATATATAATAACTAGGTGGGAAGAAGGTCATACTACAAAGCATTTCAACATAGTGACAGTGCAAAAAGGTAAGGTTGACTCGGAGTGAATACACTGGTTGATTACAAGTTATTGATAATTTTTACAATGGTTGGGACTGGGCTGTTCTTATAGCGATCAGTACGTGCTCGTATGGGCTGGATACGGTTGTGGTGTCGAACAGCAATTTGAGGACGAGGGATCTCGGGTGGTAGTAGGAGCCGGTGTCAAGGATGGTGCAGAAGCTTCTCACCATATTTGCACACTTGTCAACCATCAGTGAGACAAGACGTGCCCCGAAGGCGCTCCTGGTTTTAGCAGCCAGGCCGAGTCTGTTTGGCCCTGCCCACTCCCCCTGCTATACCCCAACACCCTACCAGCCTTACTACACCGGGATCTATTCAGCAAAACATTCTAGTGATTAGTGAACGATTGATTACGGAGCAGTGTTCCTATAGTGCACTTAAGGAACTTTCTCAGCAAAGCATTCAAGTCATCAGTGCAATAAGTGATTATTATACAGTGCTCGATAGTGCACCCTCAAGGAAAAGTCAGACAGTGGGCACTTTATCGGTCACCTTTAAAGTGCCAGTGACAAGGACCACCGTGGTGTTTACATATATCGTAATAACTGTGTCGGCGACCCCAAGCACCAGGGACAAAGTCGTAAAGACCCACGGTCTTTACGACTGACAAATATTAACAGATGTCTACCAGTGTCATTGCCCCTCAAAGTGCCGTCAGTGACAAACACTTCCTTCCGCCCACAAGAGATCTCAACAGATGGCCGCCAATCACTTACTCCCGACGCACTCTGTACCATCTAAAGCGTGGGAACGGTTATCCTGATGGCAGTGTTATCGCGCGACTCAAGTCACTGAACATATTCCACGCGCGGAGCCGTAGACAAGGCCGTCATACACATAAGCCCATTAGAACCGTAACCTCCACTAGGAAACCGGAGAAACCCACCCCTGACAGACCATACCACCTCACTGAAGTTCCACGGATATGGTATGATCTCCCGTCTTTACTGCTATCCAACGTCACTTCCCTAGCTAACAAGTTCGACGAGCTGGCAACTACAGTCAGGTCAGCCGCCGCGAGCGTCGTTGCCATATGTGAGGCTTGGCAAATTGTGCCTGAAACGTGTCATATTGAGGGATATCAACTCTTTCATCACCTTCGTTCACATAGACGCGGAGGGGGCGTTGCCCTCTTCTGTCAAGATGACCTACGCCCGTCACGCCTGGATGTTCAAGTCCCAGCAGATGTGGAAGCATTATGGGTACGTGTCGTGCTACGGGCCCACCCGCGCAACACTGCTTCCATCATAATCTGTGTGGCATACCATCCGCCTCGCTCACCCACCAGAGACACTCTTATCAATCATCTCATCACCACCTCAGACCACCTCAGAGTTAGGTACCCATGTGCCAAGTTAGTATTATGTGGGGATTTTAATGAAATTGACACCACTGATATCCAGGACCAGCTATCACTATCACAAGTTGTGACCTTCCCCACACACGGTCAAAATACCCTTGACCTTATCTTAACTGACTTAGCGGACCAGTACCAACCACCTCAACCAATGCCTCCTATCGGGTGTAGCACACACTTATCAGTGCTCTGGTCCCCAGCTGCCACTCCCACTCAAGTACAGAGACCCTACATCAAGACCTACAGGCCGATTACTGACTCTGCAGTGCGCCTCTTCGGGCAGTGGATAGTTCACCATCCCTGGACTGAAGTACTTAGCGTGGATGACGTGGAAACCAAATGGATAAATTATACCAACACCACCACGGAAGCTCACCACCACTTCTTCCCCGAGAAGTCCGTCAGATCTCACCCAGCTGACTTGCCCTGGATCACACCTCGGATCAAA
This sequence comes from Homarus americanus, assembly GCF_018991925.1. Lineage (NCBI taxonomy): Eukaryota > Metazoa > Arthropoda > Malacostraca > Decapoda > Nephropidae > Homarus > Homarus americanus. The sequence continues at coordinate 743,954 of NW_024737697.1, forward strand.
AGACTTATGCAACAGAGAGACAGAGCCTTTCATCTCAATGACCACATCCGCTACAGGTCCCTTCGCAACCGAGTCATCCGCGAAATACGCACTGCAAAGAAGTCCCACTACCCAACCAAATTACAACACCTGAAGCAGACCAACATCAGTCAATGGTATGGTAAGCTTAAAGAACTCTGTGGACTAAACAATAAGACACACCCCCTCCCCTTCCTTAGCCATCTCACTAATGTTGACGCAGCTGAGCAAACAAATAACCATTTCGCTACTATATGCCAGACGCTCCCCCGGCTTGACACAACCACTCTCCCTGCTTACCTACCAGCCCCCCTTCCCACTGACTTAGTAGAAGAATTTGAAGTAGCAAAACGCCTGGACAAACTAAAATTAAAACGCTCTACCACCCCCATTGACTTACCAATGAAACTCTTCAAGGAGTTCTCCCCGGAGCTTGCTAAACCCCTATGCTCCATCATCAATGCTTCTCTCAGTCAAGCCAGATGCCCAGCTGACTGGAAGACCTCTTATGTATCACCAGTGCCCAAGTCAACCAGCCCACAATCCTTAAATCAGCTACGACCTATTGCAATCACCCCAATACCCAGCCTAATCTGTGAAAGTTTTGTGTTCGACTGGGCTTATGCTGATATTGCAGGAGTCGTAGACCCTCAGCAATTTGGCAACATGAAAACTTCCTCCACCACTCACTGTCTTGTCAGCTTTCTCGATTACATATACCGCCATCTCAAGAAACGAAAAACGTCTGTAGCTGTCGCCTTCATTGATTTCACTAAAGCGTTCGACCTAGTCGACCACAATATAATCATCAACAAAGCTATTGACCTCGGGCTTCGGAGAAGTCTTATACCATGGCTTACAGACTTCCTCAGTGACCGACGCCAAGCTGTACGCCCGAGGGGCTGTCTCCACCTTTCAGTCACTCACCTGTGGCGTCCCCCAAGGCACCACCAAGATGGGACCACTCTGCTTCCTTATGCTCATCAATGATACCCTAAGAGAAACCCCTGCTCGCTGGAAATATGTCGACGACTCCACCATTGGGATCAGCGTCAACAATTCTGCTCCCAACTATACCGCCCTTCAGGATTTATTGAACAGTCTCCAAAACTGGGCCACCAACAACCATGTCACCATCAACCATACCAAGACCATGGTTATGCACATCAACCTCTCCTCCGACATTGTCCCACCTCCTTCCATTACTCTAGGTCCGAACACTCTCCAGGTTGTAGATTCCACGAAGCCCTCGGCGTCACCATAGACAACAAACTAAATTGGAAACCACACGTCAAAGTGAAGTTATCAGTCTTCCAAGCTTCCGCTCATTCTCCCACGCACGAATTCAAGTCCTCGGACTCTGCACGGAGCTCCCTGCGTTTACACAATACCATATTTCCCAAGCTCACCTATGCCTCCCCACCCGGTCTTCCTCCCTAAATGCCACACAACGTAAACACCTAGAAAAAGTGCAAAAGAGGGCATGCAAGATTATTCTCCCCCCTTCCTACTCCACATATCAAGAAGCGCTCAACACACTGACCCTTTCGACTCTCACTGACCATCACCACGACCTCATCTGCAAATTTGGTAAGAAGCTTCTACACCATCCCCGACACCGGCTCCTACTACCACCTGAGATCCCTTGTCCGAGAATTGCTGTTCGACACCACAACCGCATCCAGCCCATACGCACGAACTGATCGCTATAAGAACAGCCCAGTCCCAACCATTGTAAAAATTATCAATAACTTGTAATAAATCAGTGTATTCACTCCCAGTAAACACTACTCCTTGCACTGTCACTATGTTGAAATGAACTGTAGTTTGAGCTTTTCCCCATCTAGTTATTATATGTCTTATTTGTGTCACTCATGTTACTTGTATATCATTTGTAATTCGTAACCCATTCCCCAAATATGTAACTGTATATTTTCAGCCTTCTGGCTGCCAAGCTCTTTCAATAAACCGTTAATTATTATTATTATTATTATTAAAGAGCCGAGAGGATCAATGTGATGAGCGCTTCTTGATATGTGGAGTAGGAAGGGGAGAGAATAATCTTGCATTCCCTCTTTTGCACTTTTTCGAGGTGTTTACATTGTGTGACATTTAGGGAGGAAGACCAGGCAGGGGAGGCATAGGTGAGCTTGGGAAGTATGAATGTTGAGTAAACAGCGAGGAGCTCAGGCGCAGGAACTCCGAGGGACCTGAGTCGGCGGAGGAGGTGGAGACGGAAACTGGAGGATGTGACAACTTTACTGACGTGTGTTTTCCAATTTAGTTAGTTATCTGTAGTGATGCCAAGAAGCTTAGTGCCTAGGGGGATGCCACAGGTGAGTGACTGAAAAGTGGAGACAGCCCCTCAGAAGCGTATTGATTGACATCGGTCACTGAGGAAGTCTGTAAGCCATGGTATTAAGACTTCTCCAAAACCCGAGGATGGTGCAGTAGTCTACTGCTAAACCCTGCTTGTGCTTGGTGGTGGAGGTCACTGAGGGATGGCATTTCTAGGGTGGAGAGGGTGTTGTTGTAGCCAGAGTAGTCTGCGCCGAGCATGATTCTGCAGGCCCTTTTCTGTACCTTCTCTAGCTGTGTGTGTGTGTGTGTGTGCACACACAGGGTGGTGAAATGAGTGTAGTGTGGCAGCATTATGTTAGTGTTAAGGTGCAAGCACTTCTTGCTCCCTCTCGCTTTCAGCTGCCGCCGCTGGCTAGCCCTCGTAGTGAACAGGGAAGCAACTTGCACAAGTCTTCCCCTGCCAGTACACAGGCTCCTCACCATCAAGACTCCTGCTGTGCCTCCTCGTGGCAACACACTGTAACTGGGTGAAGTTATAAAACTTGCAGATCAGCATAAGATGCGCAAACTTTTTATTTCCACTAAAACATTTTATGGGCCAGTTACTCGTGGCACACCTCTTCACTCATCTGACAGTGCCCACATAATTAAAGACGATGAAGGCCTCCTTCAGTGCTGTAAAGAGCACTACCATTCACTGCTCAACTGAAATACCGATGTGGATGTCCTGACTACCCAGCAAGTCCCTCAGCATCCAGAGCTGACCCACCTCAGTTATCCTCCATCCCTGGATGAGGTAGCTACTGCCATCAAACAGATGAAAAATAACAAAGCCTCAGGGCCTGATGGAATCCCAGCCGAGGTGTATAAAGCAGGAGGACCTCTACTTACCAGCCGTCTCCACTTTCTCCTGGAGAATATATGGGAAAAAGAGGAAATTCCCCAAGCTCTTAAAGATACCTCCATTGTCAATATTTATAAGAACAAGGGGGACCTGTCAGATTGTGGCAACTACCGTGGGATCTCGCTGCTGTCCGTAGCTGGCAAGATTACTGCCCGAGTCCTCCTAAACAAAGTTCTTCCTGAGGCAGAAAACTTCCTCCAAGATTCTCACTGTGGCTTTAAACCAGATACAGGAAAAGTGCAGAGAACAGTTTTCGTGACCTTACCAAGGCCTACGACTCAATCAACAGGGAAGTCCTCTGGTGGACCCTCAGCTATTTTGGCTGCCCACCAAAATTCATCGCCATTGTGTGGCAACTCCACGATGGCATGAATGGCAGTGTCCTGTATAATGGCACCTAGTCTGAATTCTTCCTCATGCAACTCTTTTTTCCATTTTCTTGGCTGTATTCCTTACTTGTGCCATTGCTAATTTAGCCAGTGGGATGGACATCTAGTACCGGCAGAAGAGACTTTTAAACATAAGACGACTCCAGGATGGAACAGAGGTGTCAGCAGCTTCCATTACTGAACTTCAGTATGCAGATGACCTCACCCTCGTCGCTCACACAACGCGACCTACAGGAGATCCTGAACACTTACACAAATGCTTATGCACACCGGCTTTCAGGTGAATGTATGTAAGAGTCAGATTCTCTTTCAGCCTGCCCCTGGTTGAGCCACACCTCCACCATCCATCCAGCTTAACGGTACTACCCTCTCTAATGTTACCCACTTATAGTATCTTGGCTCCCACCTGTCCACCACCGCAGACATCACTGAAGAGATTCAACATCGAATCAGATGTGCATCTCAAGCCTCGTGAGCTGTCTTGGCAGTCAGTCGCCCGCTTCTGCCTAGGAACAGTTAAAGGTGTTTAAGTATTGTAGAATTGTTGTAAGCGATATAAAGGGAAAAGACTAAGGAATTGTGCACTGGTAGTGTGCTGACTGTATAAGTGTGAAGTGAGAAGTCCAGCTGTGAAGTCATTACCCTGTGAACAGTTTTGTGAGTATCTAGTGATTATTAAAGAAGTCTACAGTTCACAAGTGTGTTTCTGTGACCTGGTGGAAGTCTACCTGCCTGTTGTTTGTACACTGATGCCAATCGTTGAGAAATTACTGGAGACTGGCGGGACAGCCAGTGACAATTCAACAACACTTATGATATATCTACTACTAGTTACCAGTGGTGAAAACCGAGTAGCAGGGAAAAGGGCTCGTAACAATATTATTACTTCTCACTTTATACACTCCTGCACATGTGTATTGTACAGGGTTTTTACATTACAGTTTGTACCTGTATGACATTTTATGTGTGTAAATGTGTTATATGTTATGCATACAGATGAAAATAAAAACACAATATCTCACTGGAGGTGGTCATCAAAGAAAATGTTATTTTTTCTCAAAACAAAGTTTATGAGTTACCAGGGTGAAGGTTGTGAGAACATCACTGATATATTTTTAGAAACATTGTATATCACAGTCTCCAACCAATAGCCTGGTTGATGGGTACTGTTTGGCAGCATGTGTGTGTTTGGAAGACTACTGAAGCATTGGTTCTTCTATATCATGTAAAATTTAATGTTCACTTTAGAACATTTTATAAATTTAACTGCTTAACTAAGCTCTGACCACTTTAAGTATCCTTAGTGGCCATCGCAGTTCATGACAGGTGAATGTGTTTCATCACTATCCTCAAATTGTTGACAGTTACTTAGGATGCTAAAAGTGGGCAGAGCTTATTAATATAGTACAGTCAACCCTCACTTTACGCGGTTAATGTAACCCGCAGGGTCCCGCGGAAAGTGAGGAACGCGTAAAGTGAATAACATAACATATGGGATTAATTGAAATAGAGTCCGGGCCGACCCCCAAACTCCACTTTTTGACGACACACAACTATGTTGTAGTAAAAATTTTATCTTAACTTTATGATGGTATGAAAAAACAAGTAATATAGAAGAGGTTAGGTTAGGAAAAATAAAGGTTAACATAGGAAAAATAAAGGTTAGGTTAGGAAAACTAAAAGTTATGTGGAACACTTACGTTAGTAGAAGAGATGGGTCGGCATACGGGGATGGAGGCTGGTTCCGAGGCAGAGGGCAGATTACTGGCCCTCAGGTGAATCACCATTACTAGGTGAATCACCATCACTGTCACTTACAGTTGTCAGGGCTTCCCTGACAAATCCCTCAAAGTCATCTTCACTGTCACTATCACTGGCTTGGGCTGGCTGTGGTGGGTTGCGGGCGAAGAAATCTGTTATGCTTTGCTGACGGCTGGTGTTGATGTTGTCGTGATACACCTTGATGTAGGGCTCCATAGTCTGCAACAGCTGGGTAGTGAAGATTTCATACCTGTTTGCGTCAGGGTCGTCGGAAAGGAGGAGCTTGGCTTTCTCGATACACTCGATGGCACCCCTAACATTACTATGGGATAAGTGTTGTTCTTCTTGGGATGACGCACCACCTGCCTCTTCACTGACGTCGTCATCATCATCATCTACCATCTCCTCGGTAGTCACATCAGGTTCCATTATCACCTCCAGGATGTCGTCGTTGGTGGTCTCGGAGAAGCCTGGAACTGTAACAGTCTGCGCAGCTTCTCTGGCAAGGTCCACTGCTACTGCAACAGTCTGAACCTCACCAGTCACAGATTGACTCCTCCTCTCACCTGGTATTCCATGCAACACATGTCTCCATGCGTGACGAATTGTAGCAATAGACAGCTGATCCCATGACTCCACCAAGAAGTCCACAGCTTTCTTGATGTTAAATACTCTCCAGAATTGTTTGAACAGTATTTTTTGCTGTGCCAACTGTTGATCCTCATCTTCTTTGCTCTTGCTATCGGTGGTGGTGTCACTCAGGTTGCGCAACTCTTCCCTGGTGTTGGTGTAGTCGTTCAGGAGTTTGAATTTTTTCGTAGAGAATGCAGCTTTTACATTACAGATTAACTCTTGGTCCATGGGCTGTAATATAGACGTAGTGTTGGGAGGAAGGAAGACCACTTTTACGTTGGGGTGACGATCTAACAGTAGGGGCGAGTGTCCTGGTGCGTTGTCCAGCAGCAACAAAATCTTGAATGGCACATTCTGTTGCTCACAGAATTTCTTTACATCGGGAACAAAACAGTCATCAAACCAGGAGAGGGACAGTGTAGAGAACATCCACGCCTTACGTGCGGTCAGCCAGTGGACATTTAGCTTGGTCATGTCCATGGTTTTGTAGGCGTGCGGCTTGCGTGCTGTGTGGATCACCGATAACTTGAGCTTACAGGTACCGGAGGCATTGGTGGTAAACAGGACGGTGATGCGTTCCTTCTGCATCTTCCGGCCCCGAATCTTGCTGGCATTCTTTACAACGAAGGACTTGGAAGGTAGCTTTTTCCAGAAAAGACCAGATTCGTCCATGTTAAACACCTGGTCGTCACTGTACTGTCCTTCCTCCATAATCTCACGTAAAAACGGAGGAAATTCCCTAGCCGCAGCACGGTCAGCACTCGCTTCTTCACCACCAATGTTTATATTGGTGATCTTGTTCCGGATCTTAAACCTCTGTAACCACCCAGAGGAAGCATTAAAGGGTTTGGGCTCTGTAGTTCCCATCTTTCGTGCCACTGCATGTACAGTTCACGTGCGTAGTCCTTAACAGAGCGCGTGTCGACCGCCATGTTCCGTCGCGCCTGACGCACCAAGTACCTCACAAGTAATTTTTCTGTCTTGAGAAGCACCTGGTTGTGAAAATACTTGATCATAGAAGCACCTGTAGACTTTGTGATCTTCATGTGCTCCTTTATCTTGGCTGCATCCTTCTTTATTGTTCGAATCGTAGATTCATTCACACCATGCTGGCGCGCCAAATCAACCTGCCTTGTTCCTTTCTCCAACTCTTGGATGATGGTATACTTCACCTCGTAGCTTAAGGAACGTCGTGTCTTCTTTGGCTTAGTGCCGCTGGGTCCAGGTAAGGAAAGGTTTCTCTCTGGGGGTGGTGGTCCGGCGGAAGCCATTTTAGAGAACAATGGATGCACGTTTACACGGTCTGGCGTGGAGGGATGAAACTGGCGCGGCTAGGTCAAGGATCATCTTTCCTCCCTCCCTCCCTCCCCCGGGTGGACACGTCATAATACTTTAAGCCAATTACAGCTAGCAGCAGAGGGGGGTAGGGATGCATGGCCAATCACAGTCCGATACGTCATATGACGTCAGTGATAACGCAACAAAGACACACACTGCGCAACCTTACCGCGCGGCTTGCCCAAGCGGAGGGAGGAGGAGGGAGAGGCGAGGAGCACAGGCAGGCAGGCGGGTGGGGTGAATCTAAAAATAGCGTCGCGCCGGACACACTCCGCGTAATGGGGTTCACGCACCGCGTAATGTGAGCACGTTTGGTTCTGGCAAGGCACCGCGTTAACGTGGAAACGCGGAATGTGGGACCGCGTAAAGTGAGGGTTGACTGTAGTTCAATTCAAAATAACTTTTCCAGGATTGAGATGAAGAATGTGGAGGAGATAAAAGATGACATTGGACGACTGGAAGCAGTGAAGTTGAAAGGAGCAAAATTGCAGGTAATTTTGATGTTGATCTTTTCATTGGATTTTCCATAAGAAAGTAAATGAATGATACTGTTTAGTTATTGTTAAGGTCATAAAAGTTTGTGTTAAGGTTTATCTGCTTATTGATGATAATCTGTATACATGTACTGTAATGTGGTTGTTTGGTTGAGAACTGGGATGTCAGTTGTTGTTCCCAGCCCTTAACCATATACTCCTGTATTGTACTGTACTTTACATTGATTTACAACACTTCATAACAATTCACTCTGCATACTATACTTAGTTGAAAATCATCAGAATTTCCACAATTTAGCTTTAGCAGACAGAATAAGATGCACCCTCTACAATATATATGTACTGTACTGTACCATGAAGTAGTGCATGAAGAGCTGATGATACTACAAGTTATTAAATTTTTCAGATCATTATACTGTCCCCCTGCTTCTTGGCTCACATTGCTGAACATGGAAGAAGTGAGTTGGGTCAAGTGTTTAAACCAGAGAAAGTTTTGGCCTTGTTGCTGGGGATTGATGACAGTCAGTTCACAATGGCTCATCGCTCAGGTAAGTAAATGATGCTGTACATTACATTCAGTGCAGATCATTGGGAGGAGGGCTTTTTTTTTTTTTTTACGGGAATCAGCCCACCTAGGCACAGGTCACTGACCCACACCGGGGCCTGGGGGGCGAAAATGTAACAATAATAATAATAATAATAATAATAATAATAATAATAAAGAACCACAAAGAAATACAAAATGAAAAAATAAATCAAAAGTGAGGAACAATATATGTATGTTGTGTTGTCAATAGTAAGAGAAACAATTGAGACCCTGCAATTGTGTGTAAATGAGGCAGAAAGTCAGATCAGCAACCTGGGACTTGGTCACAATTTTCGTGATGCCATGTGGCAGCAAGATCTACCATAGACAACACATTATGCTTCCAATATCTTCCCAGGCTGTAGTACCTCCCTGTTTGGTAAAGCAGAGGCATTAAGTGGTGGGGGTGATGAATGGCAGTGGTGTTAGATGATGAGGAAGGTGTCTAGCATCTTACTTTTTTTGTGGATAAATTACTCATTACAAGAGGTTTGTTTTGACATCAAAATTTCTTTCCTACAGTATTGACCACTTGAGCTTCCAAGTCGAAGCTTTAAGTTCATTTTTCAGTCAATCTCTGAAAATAAGTGACCAAGTGCGAAAAAAGAAATAAATAAAATAAGATTAAATTTAGTGTTTCTTGGAACCTAGGGTATGAAATAAGTTTGGTTAAAAGTTGTGAGATTGATATCACAGATTAATAGAAGTTGTTGAAACTTAGTATCAAATGTTATAGATCAGGTAATTTGCCCACTGAAGTACTGTACCTGTAGTAGTGGTTGCTTGGAGAATTTATAACTGATAAAACTGTTTCTTTATTATTAACTTATTTCCACATGTAAATACACCATTGGTATTCCTCGTTTAATGATGGGGTTGTGTTCCTGAAAACCTAACGTTAAGTGAAATTATCGCTAAATGAGGGATAACAGCAAAGCACGGAGGGCGTACAACAGGTTCAAATGGCAGGGTGATAAACACTAAGTACAGTAATATACAGTACTACTCCCTAATACACTAATAATAATAAACGTGTTTATTATAAGCAGTTTCAAAGTTAACGAATGATTTATTAACACCAAACTTCTATATAAACGATGTGGTTCAGAGTTAAACGATTTAATGAGAAAAGGTGAGCCTTAGTCGATCAAATTTCAAATTGCATGCGTCAAAAAAAAAATAAAAATGCTATAACAAACAATTAAATTCATACAGAACACATCATGAATTATAATAGCACATATTTTATGTACTTCCACACTCAAACCATCATGTGTGGCTGTATGCCTTGATGTCTCATTGGGGAGGGAGTCAAGGAGCAAGCAGTTACCGCCCACTGCCTCCACAAATACGTTCACTTCACATACTGTACATACACACCCATGTTCTTAATTTTTCTTATTTTATAGTTTTATATTATATTTTCTTTATTTCTAAGCCATGGTAGAGTATTGTAAGTTCATCCAATCTGTAAACGAATTTTGCGTGTGCATCACATAAATAAGATAAGGATTTTGGGTAAAATCTGTAATATTATTGGTTTAAAAGATTAGATAGGATTTTGTTTTAACCCCACATTTTCCCTCATCTTCAAAGCCCTCCCCACTTTGGATGAATCATTGTCGTTGCTAGTGTCAGAGTAATATATCCATAAATGTGCATTTCCCATGGAAATGAAGGTCTTAATCATTTATAACAAGAAAAAATACATAAGAAAAACCTATTTTAGTAATCAATATCTCATAATGGCATAAAACGATTCTTTACCATGTAAATTTCCTTTATTTATTTAAATACAGTGTAATGTGAATTTTTTTAACCTGAACCCTACTTTTGCTTTTATCCTCCTCACCACTGATTGACCTGTTAGCTGCTTGGACAGTCAATCATGTCTCTGTTAGGCACTGTTGGTAAATACTGGGCAAGTGCTGGTTCCAGAATGTATCTGTACCTGCACCAATGTTGGTCAAGTCTGTTTTGAATGAGCTGACACTCGTTGCTGCTACAATGCTCTGCCAGTTTGTTCCAAGAGTTCACAATTCTCACTCCAAAAACGTTTGCCCTGATAATTTTTTTAACTTGTCACTTCTTCAGCCTTAAGCTGTGACCTATAGTAGGGCGGGCATCTGCAAGCTTCAGGTATGAACACTGGAATGAGCAATGCTCTCTGAGCTGTTTATAGACTATAATTAAGTCACCCCATGCCTGCCTTTAGTATAAGCTAGGTAATTGCAGGCATTCTAATCTCTCAGGGTAACTGAGGTGCTGTATTGCAGGCACCAGTTTGGTGGCCATCCTTTGGACAGATTCAGTCAACTTACAGTCTAGCTCTAGCATATCTCGGAGTCCAGACGGGGTGACAATACTCCAACTTGGAAGCACCTCATTCTTGAAGAGTGTTATGAGGATGAGCCGTCTAGATATGCAAATGATCCTTCTTATAAGACCTACTAGCTTAGTCGCTTGATTCACCTTCTCACAATGGTTCGAGAACTTCAGTTCATTGTCAACAAACACACCCAAAACCTTTTCACATTTGGTCTCTGTGAATGCTGTTTCTTCATCCCATTGGGACATGTGAGGCTATGTCCCATGTGCAAATATCTTGTGGCATTGAGCGACCTGGGTGTAGAACACCCAACCTACTTTCGAAAGCAACCTGTGTCCCCCATTGCCAGCATCTTGCCAGCTTAATCATGCCGCTTATGCAGTGCAGACGTTTGCTGGTACTTTCAGAAAACAACACTTTTCAATGTGTGGTACCTGCAGAAGTACCCAGGAAAAAACATCCCATTTATCACAGGAGGGTGGAAGTAGGTGAATTTCACCATCTCTACAAGGAACTTTACCAAGATCCAAAGAAGTTTCATGAGTTCACCAGAACAGCCCAGTCCCAACCATTGTAAAAATTATCAATAACTTGTAATAAACCAGTGTATTCACTCCCAGTAAATACTACTTCTTGCACTGTCACTATGTTGAAATGCCCTGTAGTTTGAGCTTTTCCCCATCTAGTTATTTTATATCTTATTTATATCACTTATGTTATTTGTATATTATTTGTAATTCGAAACCCATTCCCCAGATATGTAACTGTATATTTTCAGCCTTCTGGCTGCCAAGCTCTTTCAGTAAACCGTTAATTATTATTATTATTATTATTATTATTATTATTATTATTATTATTATTATTATTAATATTAATGTTTCCTACTACATTTGATGACATCCATGAAAATATTTGACCTCCAGAGGTACTAAACATTTTTATGCCTAATTTTATTCAATAGTTATGATCACCTTGTTATTTTCGGTAACAGGCCTAGGATTATAGCAGCCAAGATATTATCTTATAACTTGTCCCTGACCTAATACGTACAGTATATTTGTGAATGAACTGGTGTATGAGTCTTTTAACTTAATGTTAATTTTCAAAGCAGTGGCGACATTCTTCCATTGTTTGTCAAAGGTATTTCGATTGTGGTATTCCTTTTTCCTATGATCTCATAAAACGGACCTCTGAAAGACTTCAGCAATAAAAGGTTGCTCTTCACAGTCCGTTTCGTTTGGTTCTTAATTTCCCCGATAACTTGGCATCGTCCACAAATATTTGTATGGAGGAGTGTATAGCTTCTAGCTTGTCATTTATGAAACAAACAAACAGCAATGAGCCTACTACACTGGTCTGTGGTACCCCACTTATCAGAGGAACTTAACCCTTAATTTGAATCAGTTAGCAAACTTACTCCCATTTCCTGTTTATTACTTCTACTCCAGGATCTTAAAAGTACAGTTTTGATACATTGTCAAGTTAATGAATTCCATGTTCATCTTTTATACTGGACATAAATACTTTAGCCATTAAACAATTAAAATGTATGTTATTCACAAGCTCCTAAACCAAAGCTGCCCTTAAATACTGAGGGTTTTATTGAACCGTAACAACCCATAAGTATTAATTATTTTCAAACAATATGCAACCCTATGGGTTCTGTACAAGGGGGAATTTGGTGATTAGTAATTATGTGTGCCATTTGGCCCTTCTGTGCAACATTGCAATACAGGGTACATGACATAACATTATACAGTACTGTATTGTATATGATATTTCAATACATGATGACATAATATCAAATAGCACTTTGATAACTTTCTTGACATCTGCGACTGGCCTCTGAGTGCAGGAGTTCCACAAGGGTCAGTCTATACAACATACTTTACATTAATGACCTGCCTGACTCACTGGCCATACAGTACGCCGACGACATGAGACAAATAGTCAGACACGGAATGGCAATAGACTACCTCACAAAAATAAGAATAAAATAAAAATTAGGATACTCAAACAGGTCACAAAGTGAGAACTCAAATGGTGTTCACAAACAAACTCCAACAAATCACCTACTGTACTTTGGTATCAAAAGACATGACCCCCCCCCACATATACCCAACACCCATACCTCTAAAACAAACAGAGTACTAGGAGTGACATTTGACTAACCCCCTCACCATGAAACACCACTTCAACACAAAGGCAGTAATAACACTCACAGTAAAAGACACTCACAGGCATACAAAGATTCAGAAGTGCAATAAGAAAAAACAAATCACACTTATACAAAGCTCTAATATGCACCCAACACACTCCAGTTAGCAGTAACAACCAACATCAAGAAACTACAAAGCATATTGAATAAATCACTGTGGTTCATACACACAACACACACACACACAGGTCATTCTTCACCACAAACGAACACCTACATGAACATAGCAACATTTCACCACTCAACATCTACTGGAGACTATTAGGTTACAAACAGATAAAAAAAAACTCCTAACCACACACCCACAATGGCAGGAATCCTTTGACAACATCATACTTCACTGCAGTTACAGAAACAGGAGCCCCACTCCACTAAACAGACCCAGTACTCACCCCCTCTATACTAAAACACGGGACCAGAGACACGGTCAGCATGTGGCGGCCTGGTGTATACCAAAGGTGGGATGAAACTTAATCTCTGACAGGCTCACTGCTAGGCAAGCATCTGCAACTTTATGGTACCAGGTTCACAACCCCTTATCCGAAATTCCGAAAACCGAAAACCTCTGAAAACCAAAAGTTTTTTCGTGGAGCAAAATTTTTTTTTTCTTTCTTTCTTTCTTTCTTTCTTTCTTTCTTTCTTTAAACAGGGATTAGCCCACCCGGGCACAGCTCACTGACTCACATCGTGGCCTAGGGGGCGAAAATGTAATAATAATTATTCATAGTAAATAAATTTATAATGAAAAATACACAAAAATAAAATAATAATGATTATAATAATAATAATAATAATAATAATATTAAAATTAATAATAATAATAATGACAATAATACTGTAATAATAATAATAATAATAATAATAATAATAATAATAATAATAATAAAAAAGAAATACAAGAATGAAAAAAAGATAAAAAGTGAGAAACACGACCTAGACCTGTGACTTATTATTATTATTACTATTATTATAATATAATTATTATTATATTTTAGTCCCCCAGGCCCCAATATGGGTCAGTGACCTGTGACCGGGTGGGCTGATCCCTGTATATTAAAAAAAAAAAAAAAATCCTAACCTAGCCTTTCTGATATCCGAAAAATTCCGAAATCCGAAATGCATCTGGCCCCAAGGATTTCGGATAAGGGATTGTCAACCTGGTGTAATTAGTTTGAGGCACCAGACACAGCTCTGGCTAGCGACCGAGACATACCACTCCCTACCCTTCCATATGGTGTGGCAGCTCAACCAATGCCCCCCACACAGTGGGATGAATCAGTCTGATGCCTCATTTTATAGAGGATGGCCCACATCTTCCCTTTTGTACTCAACACTGACGCCAATAATGCTCCTATATATGCACCTGGGCAGCCTGAGAACAATCCAGGTACACCACTTTAAGCCACTCTCAGTTCATATATTCTCCTCTCACCACTCCATTCAAACTCTGACGGCACAATGGCAGTATTGTAACCAATGAGGTTTTTCCGAGGTGTGATTATTTCTTATCAAATCAGAGAACTATTCCCCACTTTCTTCTTAAAACTCTTCCTCTCCAACCTTGGTATAAGCTCAAAGATTGTACCTTCACCTGTCACCAAACAACTCGACTACTAACCTCCTCCTCCTCCCTTTTCTACTGGATGGGGCCTCTCGGGGTTCTGGGTTCGAGCTGAGGCTGTGTAGCTCTTGTTGTGTCAGTCATGCTGCTGCTGGTTTGCTACAAAACTTCTATAACAATCAGGCATGCTGTTTTAAGACACAACACCCATTTATACTCCTACTACTCACTTCCATCCACCTGTTGTCCTTCCACTGAACCTTTTTTACCCCTGTCAGTTGGGATTTATGTATGTATGTATGCTGCTTCAGGACATGCAGAATTGCATTTCATTATTAAATATATTTTCAGCTCTGTATTCCTACAATGACTGGCATCGTCTCGCGGTCCGGAATAGGGATATGAGCTTTATATATGAAGTGTTTTATGAAGGCATCAGTATCCTCAATAACTGCGAATTGTATTGTGGATACAGAGATGAAAGTTCTGCAAGATTCAAGGTCACACCCCGCAAAGTGAACACGGTAATGTGAATTTATGTCTTCTGTTATATTGTTTACAGGGTTTATACTGTATTAAATAGTTTACAAGCTGTCATGAGACTGAAATGTTTTTATAGTAAACTGAACTTAACTTACAGACTGACCTCGCAAATCCATGTCTCAAATGTCAGTTTTTGCACAAATCTGTGCAGTTTTGTGTATGTACTCCAATCACTGTGTGCTGCACTCATCCGTCCTCATTTTCCCCCAAAAAATATTTCAATATTTCTAACACAATGCTGTGGTTGTTTGGAAATTTAAATCCAATAATTGCAAACATCATTAACACTAAATAAATTCAGTATTCAATAGTATTAAGTAACATCACAGTCACAGCTGTGTTTGTTTACATCCTGACATTGTTATATGGTGGTGGCAGTGAGCTCCTCAAGTATTATAAATATTAAGCACTCTGCTATGTCTTATTAATTCATATTTGGTCCTGTCTTACTGTGTGCATATTTGTGTGTGTTTTTCACCATTTCAGAGATTTACAACTAGATAATCTGAGTAAAGTATGGTGTGGGGTTATGGGTGGTTTGGTTCTCACTCAGGATGGGATGGAGAAAGGAAACTCACAATGTGCTCTCTGTATACATGTTGTATTGGATGTACAATGCAGCTTGGTGCTGGGAAGTGGCAGCGTGGTTACAAGCGTGATGTAGAGAGAGCTGGTTGGTGAGGACGCTCAGAGGAGGACAGCTTGTGGGTCGCCATTCTCGCCGGCGGGAGCGAGGGCCGCCAGGCAGCGGCGGAGGAGGTGGTGTAGCTTGCTGCGGCTGTAGCTAGAAGAAGAGGGAGGGCACCACGAGGTCAGGTCTTAAATAGTGGGGGTAGGCGTGGGTTAGTAGTTGACCTCTGTGATGTATGGCGGCACTGGTTGACCCAGACCACGAGGCATACACTGGGGAATTCACGGGGTCGGCTACTCAGCGACAAACAGCGTTTGTAGGGGAGAAATCCACTACAATGGCACTGAAACTCCTGTTGCCTGGACTTGGCAATGGTCAGGCTACACCACCAGAGAAAAGGAAAAACTTTCTTACACTAGACCAGTGGCAGCTCGTGCCTAGGATTTGCAGAGCTGCAGTCCCCCAGACACTCACTGCCAGGCGTATGATTCCTTCAGACACACAGCAGAACAATGCACTACTAACAAATATATCGTTATAAAAAGTCACAGTGATATCCCCGTTAGCCAGAACAATTGGTTCAGAACACTTCCAAGGATGAGAGATTTCCTGCTAACCAAGCGATTTTCTCAAACCCGGAAAAACCCTCCATCCCCGGAAATATTTCCGGTTACTGGAAATACTTTCCGAGTGTTTAAACTATGCATCTTGCACACACAAACACTAGCCCACATCCTCAGAATGTTTCTGTGCTGGGGAGTTTTCCAAGAGTCTAAACTACCGGAGTCTGTAAAAGCGGTTCTAATTAAGTTAGAAACTCCATTTGTTAACTAAAATAATCCAGAATGCTGTAGTTTATTTTAAAGTTTGGTTAAATATATATATTTAAAAACTGAAAGTCTATATGATATGGTCATGAATGAAACTGTGTGTTACAGCAGACTGGTATTTTCCACTCCCATAGAGCTGAAGGGGATTAGTGGTACTCCTGTAACTGACCTGACCTGATACAATGTCAGGTGAAGGTAGGATGGGTATTAGTGGTCTCATATTACTGACCTTCTGATACAATGTCAGGTCACCCATTGTTGCATGGGGGATTAGTGGGGATCAGGACCTGAAGATGTCCTGAATAAACATGAAAACTAAAGTACAATATTTTTAAGACTTACACTTATCACAATGTATCCCTTCAACATTACATTACATAACATTTTATAATATGGAGTGAGAAAGCTGAAAGGTGTGAGTGATTAGAGAGATGGAGTGGAAAGGAGTGGTAACATGCAATAGTGTTGCCAAGCACTTAGCTCCTCAACAGCTGATCTTTTAATTGGCCACCACGCGGTCACACACTTGTGCATCAGTTAACCACGCATAAATTAATGTTATACAATATGGGGGTGTGTGGGTGGTGTTTGGGCGTCTGGGTGTGATGTTGTGGTATTAAATAATAAATAAGCAATACTGTACAGTAAGTCCTCGCTTAACGTTGTTTCGGTACTACTTCGTTGAACTTTAGAAACCAAAAATTCGTTTAACGTCCCGGTTTTCTGATACTATTTCATTTTGCATCATCACGGACTTCTTACTACGGCGCATAACCCGCTCTTGTCTGGCTGCGATACGTTCTTTCGGCTCGGCGCACTGCCGTCATTCGCGGAACGTCACAGCATCCCCAAGTGACGCCAAGCCAGTCTCTGTTACGACTTCACATCATTCATGTGTGCTTAAAAAGTGCTTTTGCTCTAAAACTGTACTCTAACCCCTCAAAATGGCTTCCAAGCGCCCATCAAGTGCTACTGATGCTAGTGTAGTGAAGAGGCAACGTAAGATCATTACCCTTGCTATGAAAATGGATGTATTAACCCGATTTGAAAAAGGGGAACGCACTGTGGACATAGCCGCTGTGCTTGGTCTAACCCCACAACGGTGCATACTATCTGGACCAATGGTGACAAGATTAAGGTTAGTGCTGGAAGTGGTTCTTCTCTGAGTGCTACTAAGACAACTCGTACTAGAAGCACTGTGATAGAGAAGGTGGAAAAGATGCTGGCTATGTGGATGGAGGACCAAAATCAACACAATGCCCCTGTGAGCCTTATGGTTATCCAGCATAAGGCCAGATCCTTGTTTGACAACTTAAAGGCAGAAGAGGGTGAAGGATCGTAGGAAGAGATCTTTACGACCAGCCGAGGATGGTTTCAACGATTTAAGCGTTGTTATAACTTCCACAACATTAAAATGACTCGTGAAGTTGCCAGTTCAGATACAGTTGCTGCCGAGACATTCCTGCCAGAATTCAAACAGATTATCCAGGAAGGAGGCTACTCATTGAAGCAAGTCTTCAATGTGGATGAGACTGGTCTCTTTAGGAAAAGGATGCCCGAGAGGACCTATATCTCCAAGGAGGAGAAAAGAGCGCCAGGTTTTAAAGCGGCAAAAGACTGCTTGACGCTGCTGCTTGGCGCGAACACTGCCAGCGGCTTCAAGCTGAACCCTATGCTGATTTCTCATGCTGCCAACCCACGGGCCCTGAAAGGTTATTCTAAGGATCACCTTCCTGTCATTTACAGGGCAAACAAAAAGGCATGGATAACCGGCGCCATATTTAGCCAGTGGTTAAAAATGTTCACCGTCCCTGCACTGAAGGAATACTGTGCCAAGGAGAACCTTAACTTCAAAATTCTTCTGATCATTGACAATGCTCCAGCTCATCCTTCCAATCTTGACGACTTGCACGACAGTGTAAAAGTTGTATTCCTGCCTCCCAGCACGACAACACTGATGCAGCCTATGGACCAAGGCTTATTATTTATGCCGTATCATGAACCAGCTGCTCAAGGCTACGGACGGAGAAAATAAACCAATGATCTGAGAATATTGGCTTGGCTTCAACATTCTTCATGCAATTGACAACATTGGCAAGGCATGGGAAGAGGTTTCAGAAAGCTGCCTGAATGGTGTGTGGCATAAATTGTGGCCTGAGTGCATCAACAGTTTTACGGGATTCACCGACTTAGTCCCAGCTGTGAATAGGGATATCCTCAGCTTGGCTAGATAGGCAGGCTTTGATGAGTTCGAATCAGAGGATATTGAGGACATCCTGGCATCACATACAGAAGAGCTAACTGAGGAAGATCTTCAACAATTAACAGAACACAATCCCGTTGAAGACGATGACGACGAAGAAGAACCTCATCGAACGCTAACTCCCAAGAGGTTGGCAGAATCGTTGAACATGTTCCAGCAAGCAATGCAAATACTTCTAGAGGACGACCCAAACAGAGAATGTAGCTCAAAGGTTCAACGCAGCATTGATTACAGTCTTGGTTGTTACACCGAGATCTATAAGGAGAAGAAGATGAGTAGCACCAAGCAGTCAACACTGGATTCATTTTTTCGTCGTGGGACGGCAGAAGGAGCTTCTTCACAACAGCCGGCAGCCGAGGAGGAGCAAACAGCAACAACGGAGGAGGAGCAAGCAGCGGCGGAGGAAACCCCAGTCAGAGCAGGAGGAGGAGGAGGCAACCACAAAGTCTCAGTGACTCACCCCCCTCCTCCTCTTTCACCCTCCTCCTCTCCCACTCTCCTCCTCCTCCGCTCCCACCCTCCTCCTCTGCTCCCGACAGCCTTCTCCTTCGCTCCACTACCCACCACACACTTGCTCTACCACCTCCGCCCATCGGTGAGTACCACTACAAACTTAGTGCTGTAGTTCTGTATACTATTTTCTATAGAAATGGCAATGATTTCCTGTAAATGTAACTTTTTTCATGGGGCAAAGGGAGGCTCAGGAATGTAACTCCCGTCTCTTATCTATTTCTTGTGGGGAAAATTTATCCGCTTAACGTTGTTTCGCATAACGTCGCATTTTCAGGAACGTAACCCTGACGTTAAGCGAGGACGCCCTGTACTTGTAATTCATGTCGAGGAACTTGATATAACTCTTAAAAGAAGGTATATACTGTACAGTACTTATACTTTCATATGTTGGTAAGCAATTTCCCCTTTGGATTAAATTTAGTTCTGCTTTTCTTTAATGCTATTGTATTTTCCTTTCCCACTCATATATTAAAGTTGGTAAACCAAACTTAACAAAATGTAACCCATGAGTTCCGGAGTACAGTACTGTATTTGCAAGTGACATGTTGGTTCCTTTCTTCTGCTTTAAATGCTTTTGTATCAAAGCCTCTTGGCCCAAAGGGAGAGTTAGGGTGCCAACCCGGGGGATAATTAAAGGCCGCGTCCATAGTCCATTTATTAGCGAGGGTGACAATGGGGGATAGGTATGTCCACACAGCGAGGCGTCTGAGCCAGAACTAACTCCCGTCCGCTGTCGAACTGATACACTGTTGCCAAACCGGTACATACCCCAACAGAGTGGAAAACTAATGCTGCAATTTCTGCACTTTAAACATACGTACTGTACTGTATGCTGTACTCTCAAAGGTTGATTCCTTAGTACAGTATTGTGTTAATATCAGAGACTTGACCAGAAGATTAATTGTTCACTTGTGTCATGGTTTTGGTATATTGGTGGTAGTATGAGTGGATTATATTCTATAAAGATTATAATATGCTGTGTTTCTTATATTTCTTACCATAGAGTTCAATACCTTCACACTGGTACTTACCGGAGATTATGGCGTATCTACGTAGAAGTTCACTCCACCACTCGACATTCCATGATTTATATTTGGTAAATGATGATTTAATGAATTCCATTAATTTCGAACATCCATCTAAGTTATTGGTTATACTTTGTCATAACCAATCAGTCATTACCTTTAGTAATAATAAGATAGGATCACAGATACGGGCAGATAATTGCACTTACATTTATTTGTCAAGCTTCCATACAATGATTTACAATTTGCATGGATATATGAGTCACTCACGTTCACGCTGTAATAAAATTAATCTTCTAAAAGAGAATTTTCAACTTGGGGACACATGTGACTACTCTACTGTGGGTATGACTTAACAGAGCCTTAATTCTTCAAGTGATACATTTACTGCCAGCTTAGATTGTTTTTGTTGCAACCAGGCTTCTGCACAAGAACTTCTTTCCACGGGCCATAACAACCTAAAAAGTACTCTTGGGTTACCACACATAGTCTCGCGTCGCTGATAGTCATTGTAGATGGTTGTCGCAGCAAGGAGAACTGGTAAGCGTGACTTGAATTAACCACTTAGGTGCAATAGGCCAGCCTGGATTGCTCTTGTTGCAACCAGGCATCCACACGTGATATTTCCACTGGGATAACAACCTAGGTTAACACGCTTAGTCTCGTGTCGGCGACGGTCCACAGGATGGAGTGGCGGTGGAGGACTCTGTGTGGTGTCCCGCTCCCTTCAGGAGGGAGAGGATGGGGACGACGTCTTATCTAACCCATGGCCGTGGGGATACTGCTTAAAATGAGGTTTTTTGGTGTGAGGCGATGAACAGTCCAACACTGTCTCACTGGCCTCCCCCTAAAGGCTAGCTAACATACCACTAATGGAAAATATATGTCCCAGTTATGCCTCGCCGGGGGCCTTATCTCTAGTAAAACAACTTTGGAGTTGGTTGCGTGGGTAAGCCTAACGCAACCCATGACAACTTGTATTCTTATCTAACCTGACCTAACCTTATATTTTTGGAATCATAGATAAAAAAGCGTGTCCAAAATAGCTTGGTTCTTTTGAGCACTTTGTTTTGTTTTTTACCTAAGAATATTTTTCCTTTTCTTTTACAGATTCAGCAGCAGGTGTATATAATGCTGAGTGATCCAGTTAACAGAGATGATGTCGAAGTGTTGATAGAGGGGCCCAATGAAGTGTCAACGATAAAGAAATGGCGCCTTCGTAACCCATATACCATTGAATTTCGAATGCCAGGTCACTAAACCTTTTTCATATGTTGTTCGTTCTGTTCCTCCAAAAGCCTGACCAGGAGAACTATAAGACTGACTTTCCTTTCTCATTTACACTTTTAGTGCTGGACCACATATGAGTTATGTCCTCACAAGTAATTGCCTCATATTTTCAAATTCCTTGCTGTTCTCCATGAATTTCTGTTTTCTATAATTCCCTTTTATTACTGTGCTTTATGAGCGCAGAGGTCAAGTGGATACAGCGCTCACCTCCTGTTCCAGGGGTCACTGGTTCGATTCCTGGGTGCTCCCATTTCACCCATCTGTAAATGGGTACCTAGGTTTACAATTTGGGGAAGTGAAGGCGGTTGAGAGCAGTACCGGCCATGCTGCCTTCTTTTGTACTGAATGCTTAGTATACAGTGTGGTGTATCCAACAGACCGTCATCACTATGGGATCCACTTTCACTGTACTTTATTTTAGCTCTATTATTGCATACTATCACCTTCTTCTGTTACCCACTCCTCATTCATTACTTCTAGGAATCGTTATAAGGCTATTCTTCATTGGGCCAAGTGGAATTTTATAAAAAAAGAAAGACCACTGACCTAACTAACTCTTCTTCTAGTAAATCCTTCTGTCCTTAACCAAAAACATCTGTAATAACTCTTTTCCTCCTCTCTTCCAACCTGATAACTCTATAGCCAACTCTCCCTCTGATAAAGCCAAACTCTTTGGCACCATATTCTCCTCTAACTCCACCTTAGACGATTCCAACTCTATCCCCCGTACTGAACCTATGCACTTTCATATAATCTCCACTTGTACGGTTGCTGGTGTGTTATCCAGGTTGGATGTGAATACGGCTCATGGACCTGACGGAATACCCCCTCGTGTTCTGAGGGAGTGTGCTGAAGCTCTGCCCCCTGTGTTTGCTCGCCTCTTTTGCCTTTGCCTCAAATCTCAAACTTTTTATCGATGATTTACTTCACACTACGACTAATTCTATCCATTCTTATGCCGATGATTCTACTCTTCACTCTTCTTCACATTTTTCCCTTCCCCCTAATTCTCAAACTAGATCTGTTTCTAGAGCTGATATCATTTCATCTATCAATGCGGATCTGTGCAGCGTCTCCAAATGGGAAGGTAGAAACTTGGTTAAATTCAATAGTAATAAAACACAGTCTTTACCAATTACATTTTCCAAATTAGATGATCTCCCACCAATCACATTTCAGGATGCAATCATTCTGCCAAGTTCTAAAATCGATATGCTAGGTTTCACCATTTCCTCTTAATATGTCATGGAAGCCACACATCCTCAACATTGCTAAGCTGCCTCCCGAAAGCTGGGAATGCTGTACAGATGCCATAGCTACTTCACTCCTGAGCAGTTGCTTCAATGCTTCAAGTTTATAAGGGATTCATTCGTCCTAACTTGGAGTACTGCTCTCATATCTGGGGTGGCTCTTCTTCTGTCCAACTGTTAGATAGGGTGGAATTAAAGGCATTTCGTTTTATTAACTCTCCTCATTTAGTTGATAATCTTTCTTCCCTTTCTCTTCGCCACAATGTTGCTTCACTGTCTCTCTCTTTTACAGGTACTTTAACGGGCAATGTTTTGTGGATTTGGCATCCTGTGTACTGCCGGCAAGGCCGTGGGCTCTTAACATTCGTTTTGCCCGCGGTGCCCAGTTTCTCTGTGGATGTCGGTCACACTAGAATAACCTGTTATAGTACATCCTTCTTTCCTCACACATCCAAACTGTGGAATGCTCTGCCTTCTTCTGTGTTTCCATATAAATACAATGTTTCATTTGAAAAAGCTGGTTTTCCGGCATCTTCCTGGTGTAGATTAACATCATCTTTTTCTCTTTTATTTTAAGTCCGTTTACTCTTATTTTTTTGCCCCCTAGGCCCAGTTGTGGGTCGATGACCTGTGCCTGGTGGGCTATCCCCCCCAAAGGCAAGCTGGTGTACCCAACATTGCCTAGGTTTGTTTTTAATTAAATAACATTATGCAGAATGGGTGCACCTGCATTTCCTTTGTCCATCCTCTGACAAAATTAAGTAGTCCAGGAGGTCCCCTGGTTACAAACGGGTTCCATTTCTGAGGACGTTCTAAAGTTGGATTTGTATGTAAGTCGGAACACATGCTACGTGCATACCGTACTTACAGAGCAGTGCTTAAAATCCCACTTGTCATAGACTAAGTCCTTATATACATTTAAAATCACTGAATTTAAGACATACAATGACAAGATACAGTAAATAAAAGTAAAAAATAAGTCATTAGGCAAATAAAATGCTGTAAATTTCAAGTTTAACCTCGTTCGTATCGGCGGGCGCTCATAAGTCGGATGTTCATAAGTTTGGGACCCACTGTAATGTAAAAAATAACATACCAAATTTCAGCTCTTATGGTAAAACCTATGGTTGTGCACAGGAGGTGACCCCATGTAATTGTTTATGAGCATAAGGGATGCACCGGAACCATAATATCAAGTTCTGGCCGGAACTTGAACTTGCCAGAACTTTTACAATGTTCCAGCTGGAATTGGAACTTAGTGTGTTATAGCTATTAAAGTTGTTTTAAGTACATTAAGTACATAACATTCAGATAACCTAGTACTGTACTGTATGATGTTATTGGTCTATGTTAAATTTTTAAAGTCATTTGTCAAACTAAAGGGACGAATATGAAGGTTTAGATAACTTATTGTTTACTCTTGAAGTTGTTCCCAATCAGAGGGCTACAGTGTTGTTGGTGAGAGGTGGATCACACAAGCTTGTTAGATAACATGCAACCTTGTATTAATGATCCCTTCACTACATGTGGTATTTCATAAATTATATTAAGTTTTAAATTTTAGTTCTCCTTATTTATAAATACACACAGAACAGACGGTTTGTAAAGAACTTTAAATAACTGCAACTGGTTCTGTGGTGTGCCCTGAGTCCTTGATGTCATGTTTGTGTCTGGACGCGGGGCTATCAGAATGACGCGTCTAGCACTTGTCTAGTTTAACGTTCATGTCAGCTGCCTCACGCTCAGTGTCTTGTACTGTACATGACAGGTACAGTACAATAAATATGATTTAAGATTTAATAAATTGTTTGCTACACATACTGTACATCAATACAGGTGCTCCTCTACTTACGAACGAGTTACGATCCTGAGGGTTGTTTGTAAGTCCAACTTTACTCCTGTAGATACCAAACATATTGTAAAAAATGAAAAGATAATGGATATTTAGTACAGCTATACCCTTTAATACAGCCTTAAAACATGGCTCACTCTTCTCCTCTTAGGTAATGTTTGTTGTATCTGGAATTTTCTTCAAAATATTCCAGTCTCATCCACATTAAACACCTATTCTGGCAGGTAACCCCCCTTAGTGATGATGTTTGTATCTCTGAAAGTTTGTAAGTTGAAATAAGAAGCATTAATAGTGAATTATATTTTAATTTATGAAACCATAACCAGTACCACTATAAAAAGTTTTGGTTCCACCTAGTTATTTTAGCGAAGT
The DNA here is from genome assembly GCF_018991925.1 of Homarus americanus. Classification (NCBI taxonomy): domain Eukaryota; kingdom Metazoa; phylum Arthropoda; class Malacostraca; order Decapoda; family Nephropidae; genus Homarus; species Homarus americanus. The sequence goes on from NW_024737697.1 coordinate 769,055, forward strand.
TCCAGCCGGAACCGAAACTTTAAAACAAATCGAGGTTCTGGTGCATCCCTACCGTGCATAGCTATGAAACAGAAAAATAGAGTGTTTGTAATTAAGGGGTTCCATTTTTGTGGGTAGGGGAGAGGGTCAGTCACTGGGGCTCCCTCCCCCCATGTACAGCACACACACACACACACACACACACACACACACATACACACACACACACATACACACACACAAAAAAAAGCTTCATGACATTGTTGGGGTACATACAGTATGCATCTCAATATAATTTTTTTTTTTATCTTTAAAACTGTAGCAAGTCTCAAACACAGGGAGCATTCAGTAATGAATACAGAAGAGTGCAATGTATACTGTACAGTACAGTCCTGTATAGATACAGTGATAGCCTATGTACTTAAGACGTATGGGGAGGGTTTATGTTAACTCATAACTATGATATTAAATTATCTTTTATTTTCTTCTTATTTCAGAGAAATTCCTACGAGGATCATCTCTTCTGTTTGTAACAGTTCTGGTTGATAAGGTAGTGATTGGATCAAGACAGCTCAAGTGTGAGAGCAATATGGACGCACTGAGGGATATTCTGGGTAGTGTGACCAATCCTACAGATTTTATGTGCCAGGTATGACTTCTGTTATTAGCTGTACAGTGTCTAATGAGTATAGTTGTTAGTTGTAGAAACTATCAAATTGATAGTTTCAATTCTGTTTCTGATACCGTACATGTTGTACATTACATAACTACAGGAATACCCCAATTATCACAAAGGAACCATTCCTAAAAGTCTTTGCAAACAAAAAATTTTCAAATATTGGGACAATTTTCCCCAAAAGAATCTGTGTAATTAGGAGGGAATGCATTCCTAGCCTTGCAACTTTTGCCAGATATTTTCGATATTTTCTCTTCATTATCCCAAGCTATTAAGGACCAGGGTGGCATGTATAGTACTGTACTGTAATACCAGTAATTGTGAGGAATAAATAAAACTAATACTAATAAACAAAAGAAAAGAAAAAATGCCACATTGCCAGTTGGCAGCAGTTACATGCGGGCCATGGGAGACTGGAGCTGCTGAGATCCCAACACTGCTCCCTGCTCACACCATCTGTGCACTAAGAAATGTTTATTCCCTTCATGTGTTTGGCCTTATGACTGATTTTTTTTTTTATGAATGATTGTGTGCATGTAACAGAGAAAAGGGATAATGAATAAAATTACGTATATGTACCCGAAATTACAAGTTGAAAAATAACAATAACACCACTCACAGCTTGGCCTGGTAGGCGGAGGCTGAGATCCTTGACGCCACACCCCCCCTCTTGCTTCTCCTTCTCTCACTAACTCCCACAGACATTAAACAAAAAATCTTCATGTTTTCAACTAATGTTTTTTTTTTTTGTACATTCTAGATGAAAGATTGTGTGTGCAACTGTGCATGTAACATTATTTTTTTTAAATAAAATTACATACTGAATATCTACCTGAAATTGCAAGTTGAAAAATAACAACAACACAGCTTGGCCTGTTAGGGGAAGAGCTAGGGGGATGTAGCTACAGGGACAGGCTAACTTGGCAACAAGTTAAGTCCACACATACCTTCACTTCATACACACCCATGCTCATGATTTTTCTTATTTTATTCTAAGATGCTGTCTCCACAGATACAGGTATTATTATTTTTTAATTTGCTTTGCAAATATGTGGGTTATACTTTGTGAATATTGAACATGGGTGTTAAAATATAAATTGCAGAGTTGCAAATAACGAGGTATCCCTGTATTATATTTTTTGGCGTATGAAGTAATAATTTTTTCACCATTAATCACCAAAGAGAATGTTTACCTCTCTTACCATTTTCATGAAGTTTAAAGTTATGCTTCACTTCCTGGAAGTGAGGGTCATACTCTGTTTAACAGGATTGGTATTGGTCATGTATTTAGTAGAGATATATTGTACTGTACTGTACTAGCAAAATGTTCAGTTTTGTGGATAAAAATATTTGATTTTTTAAGAAAAAATTATTTATTTATTTATAAATCCTATGCATTTGAGGGTTTTTTTTTTAAGGTCTGTTTATCTGTGAGATCCTGTATCTCTCACTGCCAGATTTCATGTGCACTGTCCTGTTGTAGCCAAACTATACCATCATTCATTATGACCATGTCAGCTGCTTAATTTTGAGACTCAGAGTCTAAGACTAAACAGTAACTTCAACTGTGGTCCATTTATATGAAAAAGTTCATCTTGGTCAAAACTGGACTAATTATCCCTACAGTTATTCAAATCAGTGATATTTGAATTAGAAGGTTTTTATTTTGTACAGTTTGTAGATAAAAAAGTTGTGTAACTAATTCAGGAAGACTGATCACAAACACCTATGTTTTTATAACTGCTTCAGGCCCTAAACATCAGTCCAACGAGCGATGAACTGGATCACAAATTGGCAGTGTCAGTAAAACTTCATCTGCCGTGCAATAAACTTGAAGAATCAAAAGTACAAAACAGAGGTAAGTTGTATTACAATAGAAAGTTGAATGTCATAATAGATTTATAGTGTAAAAAGAAAAAAAAATGATCTAGTGTAAGGGGGGGATAGAATGTTTTTTTTCTCTCTATCTTTCTTTAATTTCTTTGTTTATGTTTTCTAAGTCTGTATTTCTATATGCTTATTACTTTATTTCTATATTTTATTTTTCTTACTTACTGTTTATTTCTTTCAATGGCATTTATTTATTTATATATTTAAATATTCTTTATCTTTCTTTTCTATATCTTTTATATTTGTTTCAATGTCATTATTGTTTCTTATCTTTCCTCTTACTTTTTTCAATATTTATCAGCGCTTAGTTATATTCTATACAATGGATTAACCTGGGAAAACCATATCATTCTTTAACAATACCTATTGGTATAATAATGTTACTCACAAGGGCAGACTGCCACCACCCAGGCTTTTATTAGAATATAACTGATATCAATAAAAATGATAGGTAGCGTGGTAGATATGAGCTTAGGCACGTGAGTTACAGTATTTATTTTCTGAGAAGCAATTGTTAGAAGAGAAAGAGCGGTGATACTCACAATGTACTAAATCAATATTTATCAAAATCAAAAGTGAATAAAATGGCAATTTAAACACACTCAGACAAGAATGGACCACTAGGTCTTACTTTGAGTAACCAAATAGATCTTAAATTATTTATTACAACATTAAACAAGTTATACTATTTCTTGGACAATAAAGATGGTCATTTTACACACTTGCTAATAGCATAGATATTACTATGTTCGTTATAACATCATGTTATTACTGAATGAACAACATGAAACAGGTACCAGCATCTCAGTTGGGAGTACACATTGATGGTTTACTTACAACACATATAACAAACTTTAACACCGGCAGTAGCAATATTCATGGTTTCCATACTCAACCTGGGACAATTACCGGTATATTTCTGCTAATTATCCACATTCATATACAAGAACACTCCGATGCACGGCTAGAGAGCTCATCTCACGGGTGTGTAGCTCCCATGGCGCGTTACTCCTTGGTTTTAATCTCGCTGAATTAAAGACATCCTGTCTTAGACATCTGGCTGGTAGGCAGCAACCGATCCACGGTAGCTGCGGGTATTCGGCTACAACAAACTGTGCCTGAGATACAAGGAGGGAAGCGTTACAAAGGTGTTTTAAAAGTCTAACTCAATTACACACAACCGTACGTCTGGCGACGACAGACGATATTTACGTTATGTTAATTCTTACTTGGCACATGAGAATTTCACTATGTTAAACATGAACACTGATATTCACAAAATTCATCTAAGTTAACGTGACTTAATTTGACGAGCGTGAGACACTAGTCATATACCTGAGATACGAGGAGGGAAGGGTCACAAAGTATCGCGCTCCCTTGCGCATGCGTTTATATACGAGGCTAACTGGCAACTCAGGCATGCCAAACAGGCAATTCAAGCATTACATACATTTTATTTAAATCAGTTGCTGTACATTTGGCTATGAAAATCAGTGTCATGAGTCAGATAAATTTCTTACATCTATTGTTTACAATCTAATCAGAGTTTGAGCTTGCCAGGCACTATTGAAAATTATTAATTTGAAATGGACGTCAAATGCACAAACTGACAATGTCTTTCTTACGACCTCATCAGAATTTATCAAGGGCTTACTGAGAGTGCCATTAGATCTTGGAGATAATAAGACTGACATATTCTTTTCAGGATATAAATCACTTTCTAAAATATAAAACTGACAATAATTTCAATACAAACATCAGATTCTCTGATGATTGGGAATCAAAATGATCTAACTTCAGCATCAGTTGGGAACTCGGGCATCCCCCAAGGGCGATATTAGGGATTTGTCACTTCTACTGGCAGACTCTACACTCACTTGTTTGACAAGTTTTACTAACAGTAAATACAGTTGAAGTTTTCAACATCACTCACAAGGGTTCTTGAATGTTCCATCTGTAATCAGACATATTTAATTTGATGCAAAACCATTGAGTTCTTTCTCAATTTCAAATCTCTTAACACAATATGAGGTATTAAGAAACAGTCTCTGAGGTACATGAGAGAAAACGGAGGATTCAGGCATACTGAAACGGTGAGAAAATGGAGGTCTCAACTGAGGGACTCAATAAAGAAGTTATCGCTACATGTTTTATGGGCTACTGAGCGTAATACGAATCGTCTGATTTTGCGTTAACTAATGTGTATGGCCGTGGTCAGTACACTAGAGAGTGTGATCTTTTGAACATGTTAGCAATGGCTAAACTCAAATCAGTGGTGTGACTGCATAGAACTGAGAAGCAGAGAGTTTCATAGACAAAAAGTGTGAGGAATGAAGGAATCAAAGTATGATATACAGGTAGTTTAACTAAGTGGGACTTTCTGGAGATAGAATTGGCATGTTAAAAAAATGGCATATGTTGCAAGAAGGGTTAAAAGGAGGGGACAGGTGACGATGGACTGGAATTCATTGATGCACTGACCATGTAAATGGAGGTAGAGAAGAGACAGATCACATTACATGAAGGGGAGGCAAGGTAGGAATGAATGACTGGACATTGATGAGGCAGAGGCAAATGGTGACAGAGCAGTCTTCCCTGTGTGTGCAGACATTGCTATTGTAAAGAGTAAAATCTTAGGTAGAAGTAAAGTATGGATGAGCCCAAAAAAGGAATGTTAAATGAAGGGCAGAATTGATCTTGTTTGTGTGAGACTAAAAGTTGTTGACTTGGTACCATTAAATGTACCATGGTTATTTTCACCCCACTGAGCTATGGACTCAAGATTTGGCCACTGTAATTGTGTTGTATTATTTAACTGATCTGCTGGGAGTTTTAATTGAGCTTGGGCATATGGAGCTGTAGGATAGGTGTTTGTGTGGTGTCAATGGAAATATGTCTTCTGCTGGAGGGGATGATTGGAGGGTGTTGATATAGATTAAGAAGAGGCTAGAAGATAGAACAGCCTCTGTACATGCTAACAGTGATGGGATAGTAGTGCGAGAGTGAATAGTTCTCTAGTCCATGGATTTGGTAGCTGAAAAAAAGGAGGAATCCAGTAAATTGAAGAATAGGGAGGTAAGAGGTCAGTAAAATGTGTAGGAAATATGATTGACAAGTGTTATTCCCGCAGTATTTAAATGTTATTATGTTTGGTTAGATCTACTGAGTTTGCAGTTGATACAATGTTGGGAGCTTTATACTGTTCCCACAGATAGTGAGGTGGCAACCCTCACACAAAAAGTTTCAGCTCACATGTTATGGGACTTTTTATATATTAAATATCTGTAAAAACTGTTTTATTGTCTTCCTATACAGATGGTAGTAAATTCCCAACTTGGATTCACTTCAGTGCCTATTATGGGTTAGAACGTCTGACTTGGGCCTTACTTGAAATTCCGGGAGGTGAAGCAGCTCTCAACAGCCCAAATTGCAATGGTCACACTCCTTCTGTCTTGGCTTACCAGAGGGGCTTCTCTTCACTGGCTCATGCACTAGAAGATGCAGCAGTGAGTAATATTTGAGGAAGATGTTAATACATGTACTGTATTTCAAAACTTGAATTTATTATTTCTTTGTGATCTTAAATTAATTGTAATGTGATCTTAGTTTTCTTCACAGCCTAGAACCAGAGAAAAGATCCCACAGATATTAGTTTGCTGTAATATTTACTTTATTGTCCCATGCCTTGTGTCCGTATGGGACTTGTGAATATGTTGGCCAAAATTTATGAACATGGATTTTTACAAGATCTAATATTTCACATTAATCAGTGTTGACTTTTTTTAGGGGAGTGGGGGGGGATAATAGAAGTTATTCATATTTAGTGGCAACCTTATACAGTAATGCTTACCTGTCCACTTAAATAGGTAGTTGTGATAGTAAATGACCAGAACCATGAACAGTACTCTACTGGTGTATATCTCTTATAAGAATATTCTCCATGGAGCTGAAAGTCAAGGTTTTAGGATCAGTTGCAGTTACAGTATTATGTATGTACGAAGCTCAAAGATTGTACTTGTTGATTTGGATGTCAACAGTGTAGAGTCTTGCTGGTGCTGAGAAATAAGAATACAGTATGTGAAAAAGATAAGTAAGCATAACAAACTAGAAAGTAAAAAGAAGAAAGCAGGATGTGATTGAAGGTAGAAGAAGGGTAACAATAAAGAAAATGAGAATATGTAACATACAACAAGGAAAAGAGAATTTAGAAGCAGGAAAGATAGAAAGCAAATACTATATCAAGTAAACAATAAAGAACAATAAAAAAACATGAATGTAAGAAACTGGGAGGAAGAAAAATTGGAAAATATTGAAGGTAGAGGCAAAGTAGAAAATAAATTACGAGTAAATAAGAAAAATAAAGAAGAAAAGTAAAATGATGAAAGCAGTAAAAGGTTGAAGGCATAAGTAAGGTGGATTACAAAATACAGGGAATAGGAAACTGACACTTACTGAAATGTCACTGTAGCATTTGAATTTTATGAGACTCACAGAAGTTTGTGCACTATTCCCCAGGAAGTAGCAGGTGTACAGGATAAGTTTCTGCTGGAGCTAAAGTTATTAAGAGGATTACTTTTGTGTATCTCATGAAAAATAATTATTTGGTTTTGGTGAATATCTTTGTTGTTGATGTATTTGATATATGTAAATTATAAAATTTTTCTTTAACTTTACCACTATAATTAGAAAAATTCGATATTAAGCTTGTACATTTTGTTTTCCTTGTAGATGGTGTCGTCTTTAGCGGCAAAGGTTGGTTATATGCCAACAAATGAAGGGAAACTTAACATGCCTGGTGATACTCTTGTAAATGAGGGGACTTACAACAGCCCACCACCTCCTCGACCTCTCAAAGCAAGTCAGACATCAGGATACGACCCCTTGCCAGCTCCCCGAGAAGTTTCTTGCACTTCACCATCAGGAACAGAGATTCCTGAGATGATGGTCACACCTCCTCCTCCTCCCCCCCCACTCTCCCCGGCATTAAATGACATATGTGATGCAAGATGGGAAGCCGTACATTCTCCGGAACTTCCTCCGCCGCCTCTCCCAGAGAGTTCATCTCAACACTTGTCTCCGCTGCCTCCTCAAGAATGGACGAAAGATAGAAATTCAGTGAAGCAAGAGGAGCGATATCTTGATATGAATGTATCAGGCAATTGCAATGATGGGAAAGTTTGTGGTAAGAAGCCTTTGTAGATTATTCTATATTTGGTTATTAATACAGTACAGTATATGATTGATGTTAGAATTTTAGGATAGAAAAGTCCCTCATAAGTAAGCTGTTGAAACTGAGGGCAATAAGATAAGTGGCATACTTTTCATTGTTAATTATGACTGAAAATACTTTATAACAGGAATGATTCCATAAGTGAACAGATTTTCATATGGATTCTCTTCTGTGGAGTTATTTACTTTATTGTATCTTCCACCAGAATATATTGCTTCTGTGAGTGATGAGCATGAAGTGTGCTTATGTATTCATACAGGAGGTCCCCGACTTTCAAACACCCTCCCGTACGAACAGGGTTAAACTTAATGTTTGCAGTATTTTATTTACCTGGTGACTTAGTTTTTACTTTTATTTACTGTATTTTTTCATTCTATTTCTTCTTTTGTCTTAAATTAAGTGATTTTAGATGTATATAAGGACTTACGCAATGATACAGTGGGATTTTAAACAATGTTTTGTAAGTACAGTGTGCATGTTCAGTAGTATGTCTTCCTACTTATGTATAAATCCGATTTACAAGCGTCCTCAGGAACGGATCCCATTCGTAGCCCGGGGACCCTCTGTACAATAAAATGGAAGAGTTTGGTTCTGGACCCTGGATATAAGCAAAGGTCTTAGGTATCTTTTCTTATTTTTGTGCTGATGTTTACAAAATTCTGAGCAATTTGCTATTTTTATCCAACAAAGACTGTAACTTGTCCATTAGATTTCATATGAATAAAAGAAACCAGAAGGTCTAGGAAGTACATGTGTTATTAAGTGGAGAAGAGGTCAAGTGCTTCACATCTTGCAGCAGCTTTTATAAATGCAGTTGACATCCATCCACCAGTTGACATCCATCCACCTTTGAGATCATTTTGTTTACAAGGAATAACAAACAAACAAACAAATAAAAAAATATATAATCAAGAAGAATGAGACTTTTTCCATTGTATATAAATAGATCTTACCATGATGGGAGTTGACTTCTAACCTGTACTGATACTGCTGTCATGTCTTAGGTTATAGGAGAGATGGGGAAATGTGTTGCCAGACTTTTCATCTATTCATGTTTTGTTCTGTATCTAAGGTATAATTCATGTACAGTAGACCCTTGCGATTCGTAGTAAGGAAGATGGTGGCTATGGTGGCTAGCTTGGGAGCCTTTTTCCGCAGCACAACGAGTCACCCCACACAGCATCTAGTGTTGTACTCTCAAAACTTTAGTGTTTCTGTGCAAAATGGCCCTGAAAAGACTGCCTAGTTTCAGTGCTAGTCATGCTAGTGGAGTGAAATGTAAAAGGCAGAAGTCAGTGATGACCCTGACAAAGAAAGTTTTATTATTAGATAAGTTAAAAGAGGGGATGAGTCCTGTGGCTGGTTGGTTGTTTGGTATAGGTATACAATTGTGCACTAAGGTAGTTCAAGTTGCTATTTGCGGTTTTGCCAATTCGCGCCATTTCTTGGAACCTAACCCTCGTGAATGGCAAGGGTCTACTGTATGTACTGTATTTATGCTGGACAGTATTTCAGAATCATTTTTCTTCTTATGACATTTCTACAGCACATGTGAAATTTATCTTCCTTTTGACTTCCTTTGCAGTATTCCACTCTTCCTAGGAATTAGGTATTAACCAACTTATAGTATATAGCTGCACACTCAGTCTAATCTTATTTGAATTCCTTAAACTTTAATTACAGTATACAGGTATTCAGTTGTTGATGATGACATATGATATTTTTGTGAATTTAAGATTTTTTAAAGATATTTCCTTACCATTTAATGAAATAATTCAACTTGTTGCTTCAGAATACAGCGCAGATGTGTACACTCTGGTAACAGCATGGATGGAGAAAACAAATATCAAGACATTTGTTGAGAAGCATCAAGAGAAGATTGTTGAGCTCAAAAACAAACTGGACTCAGATAAAATGAAGGAACATACGAATGAGCCTGCAGGTTAGTGTTCAGTGTTTAGACAAGAGCAATGGCTTTCGTTTTACCTCAGCTTGGAATCGTGAGGGTGGGATTAATGTGCATCTGGAGTCATCTAGATATCTAGATTTGTGTCTCTTTAGACATAATATTTAGGCATAATACATACCGTGTGCTGAAATTCTAACCCCTGTGCTTGCTCGCTTCTTTTGAATTTGCCTCAAATCCAAACCTTTCCTTTTTCTTGGAAGCATGCCTCAGTTCAACCCATCCTGAAGAAGGGTAACCATTCCAATCTCTCTAACTATCACCCCATTGCCCTAACTTCATCCCTCTCTAAGATTTTTGAAACTATTTTAAATGCTCATTTTCTCCATCACCTTGAACGTTTTTCTCTTTTGTTGGATCACCAGTACGGCATTCGCCAGGCGAGATCTACTGGTGAGCTGCTCTCCTACTGCACCCATCTTTGGTCATCCTCTCTTAGGGATTATGGGGAAACTTTCGTTGTGGCCCTCAACATCCTTGAGAACCAATCCATGGCAGTTGTTGTCGAGGGATCGATCTCTCGCTCTTTCTCTAACAATAGTGGTGCCCCCACAGGGTTCTGTTCTTTCACCTACTCTCTTCCTTCTTTTTATCAATGATTTACTTCACACTACAACTAATTCTATCCATTCTTACGCTGATGATTGTACTCTTCACTTTTCACATTTTCCCCTTCCCCTAAATCTCAAACTAGAACTTTTTCTATAGCTGATATCATTTCATCTATCAATGCGGATCTGTGCAGCATCTCCGAATGGGGAGGTAGAAACTTGGTTAAATTCAATAGTAATAAAATGCAGTATTTACCAATTCCACTTTCCAAATTAGATGATCTCCCACCAATCACATTTCTGGATGCAATCCTTCTGCCAAGTTCTAAAATAGATTTGCTAGGCCTCATCATTTCCTCTAATATGTCATGGAAGCCACACATCCATAACATTGCTAAAGCTGCCTCCCGAAAGCTGGGAACTCTGTACAGATGCCGTAGCTACTTCACTCCTGAGCAGTTGCTTCAGGTTTATAAGAGATTTATTCATCCTAACTTGGAGTACTGCTCTCATATCTGGGGTGGCTCTTCTTCTGTCTGACTGTTAGATAGGGTGGAATCAAAGGCATTTCGTCTTATTGACTCTCCTCCTTTAGTTGATAATCTTTCTTCCCTTTCTCTTTGCCGCAATGTTGCTTCACTCTCTTTTACAGGTACTTTAACGGGCAACGTTCGGTGGATTCGGCATCCTGTGTACCGCCGGCAAAGCCGTGGGCTCGTAACACTCGTCTTGCCTGAGGTGTCCACCATTTCTCTGTGGATGTCGGTCACACTAGAATAAACCGTTGCAGCACATCCTTCTTTCTTTACACAGCCAAACTGTGTTTCCATATTCATAAAATCTGTCTCACTTCAAAAAGCTGGCTTTCCGGCATGGCATCTTTGTGGTGTAGATTAATATAATCTTTTTTTTCTATTTTTAATTTCTTTTTACTCTTATTTTTTCGCCCCCGAGGCCCCGTTGTGGGTCGATGACCTGTGCCCGGGTGGGATATTCCCCATAAAAAAAAAAGTCTTCCATTTTTTAATGTGAAGCAGGCTAATGACACTTCTTGATGTAAGTATAGGGTAGTTAGGTTCAGTAGTTTGTATATACATTTTGTTTTGTAATGTTAGGGGACCACTTCAGGACCACTTCTGTGATACTGTACAGTACCATGATTACATGCAAATCTATGCACCTATACTATATCCTTAATCATTTCAATACTTGTAATGATTTTCATAAAAATTTCTTGTTCTTATTAAAGACTGTACTGTATTGTAATAGAGTACACTACAGTACTTGATTAAAAGGCTGAAGAATTGTTCATGTTGATATGAAGTCATTGGCTGCATTCCTGTATGGAGAAACTGGAAAGTGTGGAAAGGATTAGGGTTATGTTATCAAATATTCAAAAGATCAGAAAGTAGAAGGAAGGTACAAGTTAGAGAATCAAGATGTTTATGAGAAATAGTATTTATAGATAGAACTCTGTGAAGGCATTGTATTGTAGGTGACCAGTGTGTGTTTGTGTGTGTGAATTGTGATCACTACAAGGGATACTGAACATCCATTTCCATCTAGAATCTTTATTTGCTGAGTGACCTCTTAACTATCTTTGCAGTACAGTACAGCAGTGTTTCCATGTGTGAATAAAGTTAACCATTAATGCCTTGTAAATGTTTAATGCTGCAGCACTATATGTAGCCTCCTGGTCACTTTTTTTTTATAAAACAAAAGAAAGATATAAGAATTATGTAAATTTATTTGATAATTATTTTGTACATCCTTTTTGCAGAAATTTACTTTTAGAAATAAGTTGTGGTACAGAAGTTCATTTAAAAGTCTCCACACCTGAGGTATGGTGGACAGTACTTTGTGTAGCACTTTTACAGGCAGATTCCTCTTAATAAGTGATTTGTAGTCCTGAAAAGTGCTCATTAAGTAAATGCTTGTTTAGTGGGACCTATTTTCCTAGGGTATAAACTTTGATCTGTGCTCCAGCCCAAAGACTTTTAACCCTGCAATTGGTCATATGTGTGGTAGACACAGTTTACTGTGTGGCCCATATTATATTACTGCATGTGACCCATGTTCTAACACTGCATGTGACCCATGTTATAATACTGCATGTGACCCATGTTCTAATACTGCATGTGACCCATGTTCTAATACTGCATGTGACCCATGTTATAACACTGCGTGTGGGCCCAGGTAGCATTACTAAAGAAGAAAGAGCAAAATAAGGTGCTATATTCTGCTTCCATTACAGTTTCAGATGCTGAGGCCGGAGCAGCAGCTCTTCCACAAAGGGGAACAACAGATCAAAATGAGAGATCAAGTCCTGACTCAGCAAGACAGAAGACCATGGTGGGGCAGTTCTTTGGTCTACTATTAAGAGGTCAGCTTTGAAATTTTTATTGACTTTATATTAGGATGAACAAACAGGTATGCCCTATTTATGATGGAGTTAGGTTCCTGAAAATCCCATTGCTGGTCGAAATATCGTAATCACATGTAATAAAGTTAGAAACATCTTTTTTTTTCTTTTTTACCTAAATAATCCTGAGTAGCTTTTTTCTAAAAGTTTGGTTACATAAATAAATTTCAAATGACACATCTCACATGAAGCTGTATTAATTTACTCAAACACCACTGTACATGTACAATATATTGTAAATACTGTAAACAAAATTATGTACACTACTACTATACCTGTACTGTACTCACCAGCAGATGCTGTCGTCTTGAGCCTAGAATAGACAGACACTGTAATGGAGGTGTGGTGGGGGATTAGTGGATCATGTTACTGACTTTCTCATGCAGTGTCAGGTTACCCATTGTTGGGGTGGGGGATCAGAGGGAAAGCACTTCACAGTCACTAAAACTATGTACTATGTGAACTTTAGTTATGTCCTCTCACTGTAATGTAAAAAAACAAACAAAAAAAACACTGATGATGACTGATAAACATTGATCTCCTTTTCTTACACACATGTACGTAACCAAAAAGAAATGACTGGACTGTAGTTCACCAGATGGCCATGTGGCGGCATTCAGGTAGATGATGCCTCAGCTGACATATGAAGTGAGTGATGCGTTCCATAAAGGATGGACATATTTATTAGCGATAGGGCTTGGGTGTAAATGGGTCTACCTAGTATGGGTCAATAGGCTTGCTGCAGTTTCCTTCATTCATATGTTCTTAATGCGGGTTTGTTTTACATCGCCAATAGGGGAGTGGTCTTAATATATCAATATCGTTAACGCGAATTATCGTAGATAGGGACATCACAGATTGGGTGATACCTGTACAAATATTGCAGATGTACATTATTGTATTTTTTATTATACTGTACTGTACATTATTTATCCAATATGCCATGACCCTCTTGACAACTTGATGGTCCATTCTAAATGTTGATATTGACTTGACTTGGTACAAGATTAGATCATCTCACACACTTATGCACATGCTTACATCTGAAGTTGGAAGGTCAGTTACACTGGCACAATCCTGATGTTCTGCCTGTACTCCTTCAGGAGGGAATGAAAAGTGCTCCCATGAGAAGGCTTTTTAAATTCTTAATTACTCTGAAGAGGAGTTAAAAAAAAGGGGAAATATTAATTGAGTTCCACAGATTCCAGTCCTAAGAAAGAGCACCTGTTCTCATACAACCCTGAGCACACAAAGGTTCTTCACTCAGTCAGAGCAAGTGTACCATTGCTCATCTTTATTGTACAGTACCCAACATAGGAAATCATACAGCAACCTGATACTTTGAATGGAGTCCCCAAATAGCTGAACTAATGTTAGGCCTGCCATGCTAAACGTACAAACAAATATTCCTTATCTAAGTATCATAGTCCAAACTAACCTGTACAGCACTGACTTTGGGAAGCAGAATGTAGAAAAGCCGAGGTAAATATTCTGTTGTGACCATTCACGGAAATTGCTTAAAAAAAAGGTTTATAGTGTTTTTCATTCAGTTTCACAAAAAATATAACCTTCATATGAGTACTTTTGGACATACAGTATTATCTCTACAATTACTGTACTAATATTGTGGGATAAAACATGCAAATATGACTCAAGTATCAATATACTGTACATGTCTACTTTACCTAACCAGATAGACATGACCTAACCTGCTACCTGCCCCCCTGGATCCCCTGGAGCTTAAACCTAACCTAACTTTATCTTACCAAAACTTACCTTAATTAAAAGATGGAGGAGGACAAAGTGATGCAGTATTGTCCAACCATGTGCCTTTGAATTCAGAAACTGTAAAACAGTAAATACGAGATCTCTTTTTCTTCTGGAGTATCTGTCTTTTACCTGATGATACATGGTCTGAATTGCTATACACCTTAGGCATTTTACTGAACCATGGAGAACACCATGAGACCTAAAGATGTCAACAGCTATGAGTTCTTTCTCAAATACTCGTCTTCCAATGAGCAACTTTCACAGACAAGCCAGGTTCCCACTAATTAAAATTCGTCGATATTGACATTTCCGTTGATTGGCTGTATTAGGAGTAGACAAAATATATACCCGTGAAATTGTAGTTAGGTGAAATAAAAAGTGAAATAACACGAAAACTAAAAAATTCCACCGTAAATAATATAAAGTAAAGTACAGCTCCTCCCCGACCTACGACCTACTCGACTTACGTCCACCCGCACTTACGACCTGCCTCAGTCGTACCAAAATTTGATCAGATTACGTATTTTTGAGTCCCAAAGTCAGTACACAGACAAAATTTTCATCTGTAATTCACTTTAAAATGGCTGGCAAGCTTAAAAGTGAGTGTTTTGTGGTTCTAAGAAGAAAAAGAGACACCTATTTTAGATTTTCTATGTGTTATTTAAGCATTTCCGACTTACTACCATTTCGACTTACGACCTGGATGTCGGTCCATAACCCCGTCGTAAGTCGGGGAGCAGCTGTATTCTTAAGTTTTTATTTTTCTCTTTATTTCCCTATTCTGTAAAGGTAAGAATCAGTTCCGTGAATGGTTACTATGGAATTTGTCTGTTATTCTTTGAAATTGCTTTTTCAGAATAATGTGAGAAATCACAATAATAGCTGCAGTGTTTAACATGCTGTTCATGTCTCAGGCCGACGAAAACAACCACTTCATTTGGACCTGGAGGGATCACGTTCATTGTGTGACTTGCCACCAAATGACTACAGCGATGATCCAACTCATAGCAGCCCTATGAAAGGTAACTATATTGAGGTTTGGTTCTCAGTTGTCTTGTAGATTTTAAAATATGAACACATTATGTTTCACCTGTGAGACATTAATAAATTCCTGCATACTGTATTGTACAACTAATTTTGTATCAAAGGTAAATGCTGTTTGTAGAGCACAATGCCAGGCAGGCTTGAGTGGCTGATGCCACGGGCCAACCAAAAGTGAGATACAGTAGTCCCTCGCCAACTGTGGGGGTTAGGTTCCTGGAAAACCCTGTGGTTTCTAAATCTGCAGTTGGTAAGACCAAAGGCTAATGGGAAATAGGGGGTTAGGTTCCATGCTGCTGATAACACTCATGAAAACCAAACTCGTGTGTGCATTAGTAAACTGGCATTGTACTGGATAACCATAAGGCTCATAGGGGCATTGTGTTGATTCTGGTCCTCCATCCACATTGCCAGCATCTTTTCCACCTTCTCTATCACAGTGCTTCTAGTATGAGTCGTCTTAGTTGCACTCAGAGAAGAACCACTTCCAGCACTAACCTTAATCTTGTCAGTGTTGGTCTGGATATTATGCACCGTTGTGGGGGTTAGACCAAGCACAGCAGTTATGTCCACAGCACGTTCCCCTTCTTTAAATCGGGTTAATACTTTCATTTTCGTAGCAAGGGTAATGATCTTACGTTGCCTCTTCACTATACTAGTATCAGTAGCACTTGATGGTGCTTGGAAGCCATTTTGAATGGTTAGAGTACAGTTTTAGAACAAAAGCACTTAAGCACACACGAATGATGTGAAGTCAAAACAGAGACTGGCTTGGCGTCGCTTGGGGATGCTGTGACGTTTCGCGAGTGAGGGCAGCGCGCCGAGCCGAGAGAGCATAGCGCGGCCAGACAAGAGCGGGTGTTGCGCCTTAGAAAGTAGTCCGTGACGACAACAAAACGACATAGTATTTGATCACGGGGACGATAAACAAATTTTTGGTCTCTAAAGTTTAGCGACGTAGTACCGAAACCACGTTAAGTGAGGATTTACTGTACTGCCGTATGTTATCGTCTAGGGCCTGGGCTGTGGCGCCATTATCTCCTCCTTAGTATACAACACCACTTTTCTCATTACCCTTATCACTCTCCCATTATTGCATTAACACTGTGTATGAGGACGGCGATAACAATGTTATATGATGTTTTCTTTACAGAGACATCATCTGAGACTGATAATGAAACAAGCAGTGTTCCTGTTATCCCCCCAAGAAAGTTGAGTGACCCAACTGAATCCTCTTTACCTGCATCTCATGACTCTGTCAGTATATCTCCTGGTCCTGCAAGAAGTCATAAACTAGTAAAACTTGAAAACAAAAAGGTGGGTAAAAATTTATTATAATGATGGAAATTGGACGTTAAGCACACAAACAAAACAAACCATTCATTGTGTACTTGGTAAATCTTGGAGTTTGCAAAGTGGCACTGGTAGTAATAGAAAATTTGTAATTTACAGCATGCCATGGAAGCCACGCCTAAGTCAAGGTTACTAACAGAAGAGAGACTACCTCAGCCCCCCCCACGCTCTGAGCAATCTTATGATCCCTATCTACCAATAGAAGATATTAATGTACCCAAATATTATCAGGTAAGTGTCCTGCTGTTTATAGACCAAATAGTGTGAGTACATAGAGTACACTCTAAAAAGCATCTTTACGGATTGGTCCGATGAATTTAAAATGAACGCTGACTCATGTTGTCTCGGTAGGGTTGTCAAAATCCTTTGCACAATTGTGTCACATTGTCTAATACAATATCATAAAGATACTTTTTGGGTGTATGTATTATATAGAAGTTATAAATACATTTATATTGGCTCAACCTTCATCAACATTTATGATTAAAATTAAATCATTAAACAAATATGATTTTTTTTTCACCACTGATTGGCTCGTTAGCCGCTTGGGCGATCGGTCACGTCTCTGTCACGCACTGTTGGCAAGTACTAGGCATGTACTGGCTCTCTGTTATGCACTGTTGGCAGGTACTGGGCATGCACCGGCTCCTGAATGTACCTGAACCAGCTCCAGTGTTGGTCAAGTCTGGTCTTGAAAGAAATCACACTTGATGCCATCACAACATTTTCTGGCAGAGTGTTCCAAGAGTTCACAACTCTCACTCTGAAAATGTTTGCCCTCACAGTTTTCTGGACTTGCAGCTTCTTCAATCTTGAGCTGTGACCCCTTGTGGGGCGAGCGTCAGCCAGCTCCAAGAAAGGACACTCGACTGAGTCGTGCCCCTTGAGTTGCTTATAGTACACCTCAATTAGGTCGCTCCTTGCCCGTCTAGTATAAGCTAGGCAAGTTCAGGCGCTCCAATTTCTCAGGGTAGTTGAGGTGCCAAAGTGCAGGCACCAGTCTGGTGGCCCTCCTTTGAACATTTTCAACCAACAGACAGTCCCTAGCATATCTCGGGGACCAGACGGGGTGACAGTACTCCTGATGGGGAAGCACTTCACTCTTGAAGATCGTTACGAGGGACAGACCGCCTAGATATCTGAACGACCTTCATATAAGAACCAATAATTTATTTGCCTGATTTACCTTCTTCTCGCAATGGCCCGAGAACTTCAGCTCATTGTCAACATACACGCCTAGGTCCTTCTAACATTCAGTCTCAAATAGTGCAGTTTCTTCATCCCGTTGGGACATATGATACGCCTCCTTACCGTTGGTACACCCAAGGTGCATCCTCTTACACATCGTGACATTGAATCTCAGCAGCCATTTCTTAAACCATTCTTGGAGCCCACAGAGGTCCTTCTGCTGCTCTTCATAGTCCACTTGGTTCTTGATTTCCCAAAATAACTTGGCGTCATTGGCAAACATTTGTATGGAGGAGTGTACAACGTCAGGCATGTCATTTATGAAACAAACAAACAAACAGCAGCGGGCCCAATACACTGCCCTACGGTACCCCGCTTGTGACAGGTACGGATGATGATTTCGTGCCATTAATCACCACACACTGCTTGCAGTCATGTAGAAAGTTTTCTCTCCAAGTTAGGTCATTTCTCCGAATTCCGTACTCTTCTAGTTTGATTTTCAGCCTTCCGTGGGGTACACTGTCGAAAGCCTTGGCAAAGTCTAGGTATATATTGTCGATATTACCACCCCGTTCCAGATTATGGGTCCAAATATCCAATACCTTGAGCAATTGTGTTAAGCAGGAGCATCCTGGCATAAAACCGTGTTTATAAAGCTTAAAAAAAAAAAAATATTTAGGCAAGATTTTTTTAAAGAATGCTTGTTTAAGATTAACCATTAAGAAAGCGTTGGATATTCATGTTCAATATACAGTGCTCGTAAATTATGTAAGGTAATAGATGAGAAACAAGTGATTGCAGTTAACACTTTCCCGAGATATTTTGGGAATGGGAATACAGTCTCTCCTCGACTTACGACGGGGTTCTGGACTGACGACCAGGTCGTAAGTCGAATTGGTCGTAATTCAAAAAGGCGAAAATAATACATACAAAATCTAAAATGGGTGTCTCATTTTCTTCTCAGCACCACGAGAACTCTCACTTTTACGCTTGCCAGCCATTTTCAAGGGAGTTACAAAAAAAAGTTTTGTCAGTACACAGCGCAATCACTAATGTCGGGACTCGAAAATACGTAATTTGAAAAATATTTTATACGACTGCGGCAGTCGTATGTCCGGGTGGTCATAAGTCGAGGAGTACCTGTACAGGGATATTGCACTAAAAGTTGGAATTAAATTGTCCCTATTATGTAAATAAATCACTGGTGTTAGTTAAACCAGGAACATTTAAAAGTACATTATTGTATTTGGTTTAACAGGTTAAGTCACATCAGGAGGAGATGTCACGAAGTACCAGTAATTTGGTGAAGACCAACAACTCTCTCCAAAAAAAGAAAAGCTTCTCTGGGTCAAAGACTCCATCCCCACAGACCAAGAAAATGGATGACGACGAAGAACTAGATTATGTAACTGTGAATTAGTCTGTAAATACCTTACAGTACATCCCCGGGGGTTCAAAGTTACCATGATAATGTTTTTGAAATATCTATATGTCTGTTGACCAAAAAATCAATATAATGCCAACTTTAAACACTTGAATTTAGACATGTGTAAAGCCAAAGGTGTGTTGTAGAGAAAAGCATTTTTGTAATACACCTGAATTGTTGTAACCCAATGAAATACTACTAGAAACATATTTATACATGTATAAGTGATATCTCCATTAGCTAGAACAATTGGCGTAGAGCACTTATGGGAATGAAAGATTTCCGGGTAACGAGACAACTCTCTCATACCTGGAAAAAAATCCCAGCTGTAAATGGGTACCTAAATTTACAACTTGGGGAAGTGAAGGCAGTCGAGTGCAGTACTGGCCATGCTGCCTCCTTCTGTACCTAAGGCTTAGTATAGAGTGTGCTGCATCCACACTGTCCCTCATGGGCAGTCATGCCTATGGGACCTAGTTTCACTTTCACAATATTGGACAGAGGTTCTGGACTACTCCATGACACTTGTACTGCCTTGCAATGATGTACATTTTGAGACCTTGGAAGGCAGGTCTTGGTCTCAATCTTCATTACTAGGTCTTAGTACTGAAAGTAAAAAGTAACAACCAAATTGTTAATTGTCTCAAATATTAAAATAAATCCCCAGTAAATTATAGAATACCGTACCTGTACAAGTTAACTAAAGATAAAAATAAAAGACAGCAATACATATGTTTATTTGGAAATTTTTCTTTTGAGATTACCATATATTATGGCATATAAGATGCACTTTTTGTCTGAATAATGGCTACAAAAAACAGCCTGCTTCTTATATGTGAAGTTGCGGTCTCCTGCAAGCTAATGAAGCCCTCGTTGCTGTCTCCAGTTGGCTAAATTCTACCAAACCCAAGTCCAGAATTAAAATATGTTATTGCTTACTTAACCCCTACGCCCTGGGCTAGGGTGCTGCTGGCAGTACCCCCACACATGGGGTAAATCAAGAAAAATCAACTTTTCCAAAAATAATTTAAACCTTTTAAAATGAAAAAAAAAAAAAAAAAAAAAAAAATTATATATATATATATATATATATATATATATATATATATATATATATATATATATATATATATATATATATATATATATATATATATATATATATATATATATATATATATATATATATATATATATATATATATATATATATATATATATATATATATATATATATATATATATATATATATATATATATATATATATATATATATATATATATTGACCCTCTAGAAACTTCCCTGGGGCAGCAGTGGCAAGGGAGATAAAAGGACAGTGTTGTTTTGACAGGTAGCGCTCGTGGTCACTTCGCACTTTGCGGCCATTTTCTGCTTGCTTTTGTGTCCGGGATGGCCAGTAATGCTTATATTTACTGATCATAATACTTATTTCCTATAAATTATTCATTTAGAATTTATTTTATTTGCATTATTTTTCATAAAAAGTGTCGAGGGATAGTCCGAGAAGATCGGACAACTCATCAAGTGCACTGGCTAACCATTATCCTGGAACACGATCCACAAATCAATTAACATCCAGGTTCCCAATTACTGCTGGGCAGACATACCCATTCAAGAAGGCTTAAAAATTGTCATGTGTCCTTATGTCATACATTTATTAATGCATTAGCAATGTATTCATTGATGTTAATGTTCTGGCAAAACTGTTATTTTGTAATTTACAAATCTCGCGTATTGTTTCTCTTGTGTTACAATGGACAACCTTGCAGGGGCAGATCCAGGAATAGCAAAATGGGGTGGAGTCCAAGAAGTTGTAGGTAGGGGAACATGGTAAGCACAGCAACCCACCCAGCTGGGGGGTTTGGGGAGGGCGCTGTAACCCCCTGCCCAGGTTTTTTTTTTTTTAAATATGACTGATATCATGGACATTATGAGGCCACGTGCACTTGATATTAGGAGATATTCTGTGGTAAATTGTAATTACATTTTACTATATAAAATTGCCAGAGTACAATACTGCATTAAAGAAAAAGTATTGGAATTTTCTGATGAAAAGGGGGGGTCTTGACCCCCAGAACCTCTCCCCCCCCCCCTCCCTGGATCCACCCCTGCCTTGTATATATTATTATTTTTAGTCAAGTACACGTTAATTGCATATTTAGATGCCAACAAATACTGTACTAAACACACTAGCATCTGTTGTAAATAAATACTTTAACATTATTTTGTTGTCAAAGTCACTCTTAATGTCAGACTAATTGTAATAAGCTTGCAATGATGTACATGCCAACTTTTAACATCTGTATTGATTACCTGGTAATTCCTTACATTCCTTTTGATGTTCATGAAAGCTGTTATTTATATACTTTCATTCATGTACAATACTGGTACTTTCTCTCTCTCTCTTTTAGTGCATCGGTGACTCTCAAGTTGACCATGACAGGTTTATGCTTTTGTAGGTTTTGTTACAGAGAATCTGCCATGGTGAAGCATTCCTGCATTCCTCTAGTTAACAGTTCACCATTAGACTTAATTTTTACTGTTTGGGTCATCACTTCTCCAAAGTCAGGTGATCACTTCTTCCTTGTGGTTAGGTTGTATTAATGTCAATGATTCTATAGAAAATGAAACCCAATATAACTGAACCTCATTCTCTTTCGAGGGCTTCCAGTTCATACATCTTTGATGAACCTGATAGATATCTTGGGGCCTTATTGTAAAAGAGGAACACCATAGCAGAATACACACATGTTTGAGCAGTAAGAGTGGAAAATGTTTGTTCTTGTTTCCTGCCACATTGCAATAAGTCTTCAAGTTAAGATAAATTATATATGTTTGTGTTTGTAAGTAATATCGGTGACATTAAAATTTGTTATGTTATTAAAATGTTGTGTATATTATGTTAGGGAAGAAACTGGTCCATCTGAACTTGTAGTCTGTCCTACATGTTGTGTCATATGAGACTACGGTCAGGGTGTAAAGTGTGCTGGCGTGATGTATATCTTTACCCAATAAAGATGAATGGAATAAGGTTGATAACAAGATAGACAACATCCACTGGAGAGAATTGGTCTTACATACCTCAGGACCTTCAGATAAACTGGTATGAGAAGAATTTTGTAAAACTTTGGGGTACACTGTCAACTGTAGTTAGGTATGAACACTGTCAACTGTAGTTAGGTATGAACACTGTCAACTGTAGTTAGGTATGAACACTGTCAACTGTAGTTAGGTATGAACACTGTCAACTGTAGTTAGGTATGAACACTGTCAACTGTAGTTAGGTATGAAAAATATTTGTTGGACATATGAGAGTGCCAGACTTGATTTTTTTTTTTTCTTGTAATAAAAAAATGCCAGTGACCTTAGCATGAACTCGGTGTACTAATATTATAAGGCTTTTTTTTTTTTAATTCCTGGTGTATTGATTTTTTATTTACATTATACTGAACTGTACTGAATGTTGGTACTGTACATATACAAACAGTGTCTGTATTTTGTTTATTTAGTCACTGGTACTTCATTGTTGTAAACAAGAATTTTTTATCCAGATTGCACTAAATATATTTAGTAAGCATGAAAGGAGTTTTAACTGCAATAAGGACAAGGCAGATGAGTGAGCAACAAATTATTAACATAAAATTACTACATTACATGGCTCTATATATTACAACCACCAGCTTAAAGCATAACAAAGTGTGATGCAGTACAGGTTAGGTTGATTCTAAAGTCATGCAAATTTTTAGATGACACAGAATTTTGTTATGATTATTATCAACTAAATGAATGATGTGGTCCAACTCAAAGGCAATGATTTTATGTAGTTTTATAATGGGTAGTGTGATTATAGATTAACACTCCCTTGAAACTTTGTGTAGTGTGATTATAGATTAACACTCTTGGAACTCAGAATAACTTTTAATACTGCTGTAAAAAAAAAAAAAACTTTTTTCATACATAATAAGATCCCAGTATGTAATAATAAGTTGATATACCGTATATTTTTCCATTTGGGATGATCACTCAAGTAATAAGGAAAGAATAATCCAGTGATACAGTAAAGAGAAAATACATTATTTCTAATGCCAAATCTGGTATATATGATCCCACATACACACCTCAATATAAGTGTACAGTACTCTACTGTTCTGCATTGGTTTATACTTTGTGTGTACTTTTCTGTGAGTTGGAACCAATTACCCAATACAGGTATTCCATTGAAATAATAGATTCTGTTAATGAAATTTTTGGTTAATGAACGACTCTGTGGAACCAATTATGTTCGTTAACCGAGGGACCACTGTACATTAATACCTCCATTAGCCGGAATCCCTCAGACCCAGAACTCTCCGATAGCCGGAATTGAAATTTGCTCGGAAAATCATTCCCAAAGATGGAATTTTAAAAAAATTTCCGGCTTTGGGAAAAAAAAATTCTGAGGTTGAAAATCGAGAGAATTTTCTGAAAATGTCCTGAATAAAAATGGAAGCTAATTTTTTTTTGGGGGGGGGCAGGGGGGGGCCTGACCTGATGGAATGTCAGGTCACCCTTTCTTGGGTGGGGTATTACTGGGTCTCCTGACCTGAAGATGTCTTGAATAAATACAAACCGAATTATTTTTAGGAGATTGTGATAAGTATAAATGAGCAAGGTTGTATCCCTTCAACATTACATTTAGTAATACTTTAAAATATGGAGTGAAAAAGCAGAAAGGTGTGAGTGATTAGAGATGAGGGGTAACATGCACCTGTGTTGCCAAACGATAAACTCCTCAATAGCTGATCTTTTAATTTGCCTCCATGCAGTCACACAACAAGACCCTCACAGGATGCTTGTTGTCCTAATTCCCTTGTGTGTGTGCATGCCAAACATTCAAAGAAATATTGTTGAGCTTGTCAAGCACATTGTAGGATTTGATAACAATGTTCAGGAGCTATTAAACAGTCATGGAGAAGACCTAACTAATGAAGAACTCGTGCAACTTGAAGAAGAACACAACCGGAACACAAATACACCAACAGATTTCCCCTATCTCACTTTCTAATAAATTTATGACTAAGCATTTGGCAAAAGTGTTTGCTCACAGGGAGGAAGCATTTAACATATTTTCTGAAGTGGATCCATTAACAGAATGAAGCATTATAATTATCAGGGACATGAAAATTGCATATGACCCCTATATAAAGATGTATAATGAGTAAAAGAAAGCAACTGTGCAAGGTTCTTTAGACAGTTTTATTATTCAAAGGCCTAAACCATCAACTTCAGCTACAGCTACACCATCAATTTATGGTTCAATGGTTCAGCTACAACTACATCATCAACTTCAGGTTCTGCTACACCATCAACTTCAGGTTCTGCTACACCATCAACTTCTACATCAGTAGCAGGTTCAGCAACAGCTATGGTATCTTTATGGAAAGCTCCAGCTTCAGCCAGAGTTGAAGCCTACAGCATCAGATGGGGAACCTGATGACTTAGGAACTTAGTCATCTGAGGAAAAACTCACACAACATCATTGGCTATCCTTATGTTTTCGACCTTACCACCATTGGTGAGTAGAATTTTTGTTTTACTTTCATAAGCATTAATTAAAAAATATAATGACAGTAATAAGTGTTGCTTTCATATTCTTACGTAGAGAAATGACGCTTTGTTTTCACGTGTGCGCTCTTGCATACGTTGGAATTGCACAATCGGTCTCATTTTTTTTTTTACCATTAGTGGTAAAACTACTTCTGTTGGTCCATTTATTTACATTAAATAACATTAATTAAAAATGCGTATTCTTGTTTTTCATTAATTTTACTACAGCTACAACCAGGGTCTTATTTTCTTCAATTCCATAAGTGGAATCCTTGTCTGGGTGTAAACACGAAAACAATAATGTCTCGTCTCCTATTGTGTGTTTTAATCTCTTGTGTATTATTAATGCATTGTATTGTTCATTTTGCATACATGAACATTAATTCAATCAAACATATATTCAGTAATAAACAATACAGTTATGAGTCTTTTGTTCATAATAGAAATGACGCAGTTTCCATGAGTGCGTACGTACATACGTTGGCCTCCCACTCAGTCTCGCATTTTTCTCTACCAATACAGCGGTCACTTCTACTGTACATATTGTTACGACCCTTCTCCTTCCTTTCACCGCTTACCCAGCTTTCACCACTGGTTACCAGCGGCATGGGTCATATGTAGAGAGAAGTAGATACAGTAGAACGTCAATATAACGCGAGATAGTTCCAAGGGAGGTCGTTTTAAACTGAATTCGCACTAAATCCAAGTTTTGTTTCAATGGAATAATTTAGTTTGGTACTTGAGAGAAACACAAAATACTAAAAAGACTGAGAGTCTACCCAGATGCACCTCAGCCCATCTCTTAGAATAAACAAAACATTGTTTTTTGTAGTATTATGTTAAAACAAACACTCATAAATCAACACAGCTACAATTATGGGATGTGAAATGGTCTGTTTACTGGCTGGGAAGATGGGGGGAGGGAGGGAGGTGAGGTGATATGTTTGACAGTTGATGCCAAGGTCTAGTGCCTATTTATTCATCTGTCCTTAAGAGTGACTAAGTTTTTCTCTTATAAAATGTCACTGAAGTGACATGGGAGAATATAATTAACATTGCTGGAATTCTTATAAGATAGTGATTAGTTTCAATATACTGTAAACATGCTATATCTCGCATTAGACATACAAATTTTAGTTCTAATTTAAGAATTTTATTTCAGACCAAAATTTTTTGTCTTGTTCAAAATATATGAGGTTTATATTCAAATTATTCGCTGTCTTGCAAGGATTCCAGCAATAAAAATTATATTCTCTAACTTTAGTCTGTGACATTATATAAGATAAAAACTTTAAGCCTAAAACACCAAACCCTGGCTGGGAAGATGGGAGGGAGGGGAGGGAAGTGACAGTGACATGTTTGACAGTTGGGGCCGAAGGTCTAGTGAAGTATTTATTTGTTTATTTATGTCCTTTAGATTGAGTTTATGTTTTTTGCTTATAAAATGTCACAGAAGTGACCGGGGAGAATATAATTTACATTGCTGGAATTCTTATAAGATAGTAATTAATTTGAATATAATCATGCTATAGTTTGCACTAGACAAAAATTTTAGTAATCATTAATACATTATTTGGAGTACATGAACAGTACAGCTTTGCCCTTAGGACAGTGTAGCGTGCCGAGAGAAACATTAGGAGCAAAATTTTAAATATGATGCGCCGGATTGACTCAAGCAAAATAGGAAAGATTCGCTTTAAATTAAAACATTATCCTTAATTGTGGGTGTCGCTTTAAATCAATAATCTTAAATTGAATCGCTTTAAATCGACATTCTACTGTATCTTACAAGTGTTGCCGAATTACCACTGGCTGTCCCGCCAGTCTCTGGGAACTTCCCGTCGATCGGTAACAGTGTACAGGCAAACAACAGGCAGGTAGACTTCCACCAGGTCACAGAAACACACTTGTGCACTGTAGTCTTCTTTAATAAACAGTAATCCTTCGCAACACTGCTAACAGGGTAATGTCTTCACAGCTTAACTCCGCACTTCAAATATACGTACAGTACGTGTATGTATTAATAATTGTGGGTACGGTGTAGTGGATATCTCCCCTACAAACGCTGTTTGTCGCTGAGTAGCCGACCGCGCGAATTCCCCGGTGTATGCCTCATGGTCTGGGTCAACCAGCGCCGCCTTACATGATGGAGGTTAACTACTGAACCAATAACCCGTACCCCACAACAGCATGTACTGTATTTTTTCCGAAAGTGGTGTATCATGTAATAACGTGTCATTAGGCCAACTATTACAATCATTTGACATGCATAAAGGTAATGCAGTACAAATTTAATGTTACTTTTAACCATAAATTTATATCAATGCTGCTTATGGTAATGGTAATCTTTTGTTAGGTTTGGTTTGGTCAAATTTGGTTTGAGTATGCTTACTATGACTATATTAGTCTTGGTCATGCAAAGACATTTTATAGTTTGCACAGACAATGGTTGTACAGTATGGCGTACCTGGCTCACAATACTCTACCATATTAAATGCGGGATATGCGGCATAGTCAAGTATTTGTTTATTTACTCACTTACCGGTCGTAATATTATGGGGTCCAAACAAAAGCCCCCTACGACAAAACCCCCGCAGTTTAAGTGCAAAGTGGGACAAATGCCCCCCAGTCAAGTGCAAAATAGGTTAGCTTTGGTATTGCAGTTAGGTTAAGTTAGGTTAGATTAGGTATTGCTGTCTTATGATATAATAAATATAACATTTTACATGTCAGAGAAGTGTTCATAAACTGTAAATAATAAAGAATAAAACTAATTATTTAATTTTTATTATTATTTGTCCTGGGGAGGGGGGTTTTTGTCCTACACCATAATATTACAGGACTTTACTTAAAAAAGTGTCTGTTCTAGACATGAGAGTGTTTAACAACCCTGTTAGATGAAGTCACTAAATACCCTGTTACAGTATAAACTATAAAGCAACAATGGTTCATCATCTTCCTCTCTCTACAACATGGATCTGTCAGCACAAGACAAAATCTTTTTTTTTTTTTTTTTTGGAAGCGGTAGATTAAATAAGAAAATAGTTTTAGGTAATATTTTCAGGAAATTTAAATGATTACTCTAGTATTGCTGACATGATTTCCCGCTAATAAAAAAAAAAAAGATTTCCCGCCCATGAAATCACTCGACAACTTGTTACGTTGACTGCAACCTGCATTCTTTTGGGTCAAGACTCAAGATGGCGGCTGCAGGTGCGGTTACACGGAAAGTGACTTGAAAAGTGCGACAGAGGACGAGTTTTCCGGCCAGCTGAACATTTCGTTTACTGAAGACTTTGAGGTTTATGGAACTTATATACACGAACCAGAAAACATGTTGAGACTCCAGCATGTTTAGTGGTAAGTGGCCTGGATTGTGGTAGCTCCGAGAAAATTTGGAAATATACGAGAACACCGCTACCACCAGCTGTTCGATTTCGTTAATTTTCTCCTAGCCAGGGAGCTAGGACCCAGAACCCCCGCCATATTAAACAGAAAGTACTTATTTTGATACCTGGCAGAGGTAGTAGGCAGCTATCAAACAAGGAGATACTACCGCCTGGGAAGCTATTGGAAGTATTTTTTTTTTTATGGGGAATAGTCCACCCGGGCACAGGTCATCGACCCACAACGGGGCCTGGGAGGGGGGCGAAAAAATAAGAGTAAAAAGAAATAAACAATAAAAGAAGGATAATATTAATCTACACCATGAAGATGCCGGAAAACCATCATTTTGGAGACATTGTATGAGTATGGAAACACAAAAGAAGGCAGAACATTCCACAGTTTGGCTGTGTGAGGAAAGAAGGGTGTTCTATTAAGGGTTATTCTAGTGTGGCCGACATCCACAGAGAAACTGTGGGCATCGCGGGCAAGACGATTGTTAGGAGCCCACGGTGGTACACAGGATGCCAGATCCACCGAACATTGCCCGTTAAAGTACCGATAAAAGAGAGAGAGTAAAACAACATTGTGGCGAAAAGAAAGGAAAGAAAGATAATCAACTTTTAGATGAATTGTCTAATCTGACTTTCTGCCTCATTTATGCACAATTGCAGGGTCTCAGTTGTTTCTCTTAATATTGACAACACAACATACTGTATAATTATCGTTTCTCAATTGATTTATGTTTTCGTTCTTGTATTCTTAAGGTTATTATTTTTTTTATTATAATTATTATTATTATTAGTAGTAGTAGTAGTTTTATAACCCCCCCAGGCCCTGATGTGGGTCAGTGACCAGTGGCCGAGTGGGCTATTTTCCCCGTGAAAAACCAACAAACGAAGCGTCATGGTTTAATTGAGGTTTTTGTGGACGTTAGAGCACACAGACAGCGGGTCGACTGTAACAAACAACGACATACTGTGACAGCAGATGTATTATGTGAGTATTTACAGCAAATAATTTCTTTGCGTACAAAGCACGTAGAGACATCATTTGGTATTATTACAATTTCAGCCACAACTCGGTTAGAACAATGTTGTGTTTACCATTAGTTATATCTTGTCAATAGGAACAACTTTTTCTAATACCACTTTCGTTGCAAATAGATATTAACCGAGAAAGTAAATTTACGTAAGAAATTAACGTAAATCTGCAGTCACTGTGTGTCATTTGTTTGTTCACAACTGACCCTCTCAGCCTGAGCTACATACTCTCACGTCCACAAAAAAAGCGTAAAATTACATCATGATGCTTCAACAAAGTTGTTTTCATTGGTACCAGATATCAGTATAAGTACTTTCTGTTTAATATGGCGGGGGCGGCTTGGAAGTTAGGTAAGGTTGGGTAGGTTTCTTTGGTTGGTTAGGTCAGGTTGTATGGAAGGGGGGGGGATAAGTCCAAAATGACTCACTTCCGACGGAAATGAAGGTCAAATTCAAATGAATCTCACCAAATACCACGGGTAAAAAAAAAATTGTAATCGAACAGTAGTTTTGGCTGAAACGGTAAATTTACCCATAATTTTAGTGTCATATGATCAATTTTCACCGTGTTTTACCCGGGATTTTTCCTCATCCTTCATGCCCTGCCCACTACAATTGATTTGTGATCGTAGATGGAGAAAAAATATATATTAAAAAAGTTATCTTTTTAATACTTCCTATAATGATAAGAACATCTGCGGAATAAAATGAATGAAATCGAACAACTGGTGGTAGCGGTTGCCTCATAAATTACCGAAAATTTGAATTAGTCGGTGTAAGTATCTCAAATCTATAGTAGTAGTCGTAGGTCATACCAATTTTGAACTCCTGAAATAACCCCTTAAACCTGGTAAAGGTAAAAATTCAGGCGTGACTTAGAAATTATTATTATATTTTAAATAATAAGTGAAACGTGGATTTAATAACCTTAGATTTGTACACATCCCCCGAGACATCTTTTAGAGTGATTAACCCTTACAAAAACGATCCCGACACACTCCCTATGGATACCTATCTCCTCTGTCCCCAATACCTTCGACGCAGTAGTGTACTTGAGACGACTAACCGAATCCCTCCGTACCTCTTGTTCTCTCTCTATCCTAAACTAAGACTATGGATACTCTGATGTTAGCATAAAAAGAAGAAAAAATAATAAATCAGCTATTACTATAAACATATACATAAACACGCATATCAGATTTTATACAAATATATTACCAAAAACTTGAACCATATGCATACAAATATATAAACAAGAATAAACATTAATGAGCACCAACAAGTATCAGTTGTTGGCATACATGTATAATCCAATTTACCCAAACATACATTCCGACATTTCATTTGCATTTCATGTTCTTATGGAAAACTCCAACGTTGATCTGGTAGCTAAACTTAAAAGACACTGGTCTGAAAACTTAAGCCAAACGGAATGTTTTTGTAAGGCCATCTCTCGCCTCACTGTATATAATTAATGGTAAGTAAAAGAAAGGACAAACTATTATAGGAGGAAAATTGATTGTGTCGTGTGCCTGAGAGTCGCGTCATCGTTGTCATATGTCTGTAGTCATTTGTCGTGAAGTAGTTTCGTCGTGCCGTCTCCCTCCACAAGACAAACGACCCATCCTGAGCTGAGGAAAATCTGGTGTTTATTTTCCATTAACCGCGGGGCGGGGATCCTTGTTGACCTTGTCCATATACGATAACACAAGATGATAAGATTCATGCATCTTTATCAGGGCCGAGAGAGACGGCTGGAGAGGTTAGTGGAAATATTAAAAAATAGCTAAAAACCACTAAATCGTCTGACAGTTGTGAATTTTCTGAAAGATTTGTGTGTCGAACAGTTTTCGGTTGCGTTAGGCAGCCCGATATTCGTTTCCTGGTTGACTATTAACATTCCTCAGGGTGTTTTTTTTCTGGTTTGATTGGCTGGGCGTACGACTGTAGTGAAAATTTCCCCTACAACTACAACTGCCGTTTGTCGCTGACTAGCCTATCCCTTTTCTGGTTCCCCTGACAATGCCTGGTGATCTAAGGTCGGCTACTAGTTACGCCTAACAAAGCGAGGTCAGCTATCAAGCCACGCCTACCTCCGCTATATAAGCCCTCACCTCGCCGTGAACTTCCTTCTTCTACCTACAGCCACGCAGCACGCAACACCTCCTCTGAGCAAGCTCCTCACCAACCAGCTCTCTCTACTCCACGCTTCTTACCACGCAGCAGCTTTCCAGCTCCAAGCTGCACTGTACATCCAATACAGTATATATACAGAGAGCGCATTGTGAGTTTCCTTTCTCCAACCCATCCTGAGTGTGAGACGACATCACGAAACCCCACACGACTACTGCTCTAACGCAGCTACGTTAACTTCTTGGTCACAATCTTATGTTTTTATTTTAAGTGTTTGTGCACATTTAGTTAAATGAAGTTAAGGGCAAAGTTTGTGCTTTTGAAACAACTAAAACAAAAGTGCATAAAGGAAGACATGACGTATTGGAAAGCCAACAGGGACTCTGCTACTCTTATGCTTCTGCGGTTTGTCTTCTAAAGGATGTAAGGGATGTGCCCCATAAGCAAGCCCCTTGCTTGTTTGTAGCAAATCTGAGTATGAAGATGTATTGAAATTTATTTGGACGAAGCTGCTGATAAATTTATCGGGGATATTTTTTGTGGGACTTGTCCATGGGTTTGTAGTGGAAATACTGCTGGTCACTACGACAGTGAAGGTAGTAACAAAAAGCCAGTACAGCTAAGACAGTGAAGGTAAGTAAGCTTTACCTCTGAGGTGTGGAGGTATATTAGGCAGGATAATGAGTTTAGCTTTACCCCAGGAAGGGCCACTAAGCAGTTTGTCTCCGTTTACGCGTCCTACACAATTTATGGTAATTGTTTAATGGGTTAGTCCCGCGCGGTACGACAACCTCTCCCGGGAGCCAGTGACAACAACACCCTGAGTTTTGTAGGAAGGTGACACACGATACTGCGCAAGTTACACCCGGCCACCCTCACCCTGGTGAGGGCAGGCCCGGCCTTTCTAGGATATTAACATATAGAAAACGACTGTTTTAAGACAACATGGCTTACGTCAGTACACCCAACGTTATGTAAAACTCCAAATATGATTTCTTAAGGAGTTATTGAAACACGATTAATTCAAACGTTTAATGTAAAAGGTGAATAATTAACTGTTAATACAAAGACGATAGCTGGGGATATGATAAACTCAAAGGCAAGCTAAAATGGCTAAGATATTACACACAAACACATCAGTTAGCAGAATCTGATACAACTCTAGATACAGCCAATGAGAAACACCGAGTTTGTGGATGCTGTGATTTTATCTGCACAAATCTGAAGAAAAAAAATTCCAACGGAAGAGAACCTTGAGCGGTGAGTGAATAATTATTAACGAGGTCTCAATTTAGGGCGCACAAAATATTTTTCTAATTTGTTGTCTCACGATATTTAGTGGGCAATTACTTGGCTGTTGGAGTCTTATTTGTTAAGGTGGAGGGAATGTGTTAATTGAACTTTCACATTTTATAGCATGATCATTATTGGCTTCCTGCTATTAAAAAATGGGTTCAAAGTCTGTAGCGTAGAGGATGAACTTTAACGCTATTGAAGTTTCCAGACGATACAGGTACGCCTGCAACTAAGAATGTTTTGTGAGCAACACATCACACACCATCACTTAGAAAAGATTTGTTAATATATTTTGTTGATCGATTACACCCTAAACATCACTTATTTTGAATAATTTAAAGTTAAATTACCTTAATATCTCGATGTTGAACTACGTAATTTAATCGTCTCTGACACCAGTAATAAGAAACACAGACGCTCACAACACGTGCAATATTAACTTGCTTTATTCCCAAAGATTTCAACCGAAATTTCGTCAGTACTTTTATGCTTTTCATATATTAAAACTGCTCCGTAAACTGGAGTTTATCAGAAATCAGTTGTATAAAACTAGTTGTGATCTTTTTACCAACAAGTATATCGGCAGAGCGCTTAGTAAACTTCGTAAGTCGAATAAACCCATAACAATATCTGCTCTCATGACCATTTGGGTGCATCGGGTTTCTCAATACGAGAGAAAATGAACCAACTTTTAAAAGAATTTTACCGTCAAGTATCCAATAGAGAAGTTTTCAATAGAGGGAAAATAACACTTTATATTTTATTTCAAGTACACCACACCTCTGTGTGTGAGGCTTTAAATGAGAGAGATATTAAGTAAAATCGTCATACAAATTCACAAAGGTTCAACACGTAAAGTACATGTCCAGTATGAGGATACAAACAATGGTAGACGGTAAGTCGAGTCATCCAAGGACAGCCTCGCCCTCGGAGCACCAGTTGCCAGGGTCATGAAATACCGAGCACGAGTCTTTGTCAAAGGACCTGAAAAAAAGTCCAGTGACTGTGTAAAAAAGGGGTAAGTGAAGTATATTCTGTATCCTTACTGCTCCAAATGGGTCGTCGGCGACCTGTGGTCTAATGGTCAGCATGCTCGCCTCACAAGCGAGTGGACTGGGGTTCGATTCCCGGGCAGGGTGAAACTATGGGCACGTTTCTTTAGCAATTTGCTTCTGTCTATCCAGCAGTAATTGGGGACCTGGATGTTAATTGATTTGCGGATCGTGTTCCGGGGTAATGGTTAGCCAGTGCAGTTGGCGAGTTATCCGATCTTCTCGGACTATTCCTTGACACTGGGTCATGCAACTCGTTAACTCAGGGTGTGGTTGTTGTTTTGGCGACAGCTTCTACACCTTAAACAAATTCACTCCAAGGTGACCTGAGGGCCGGCAATCCTCGAACACGAGGGGCAGCCATTACTAATGGGTCATCAGGCTAGTTGAACATACAGTATTTTCAGGTAACCCAGTGTCCGTCTAGCCTGGCGTTTACAGAAACATTTCCCGTGTATGGTAGTGTCATCCAGTGGCCAGTGTTCCCCTTGCTTCACATTTTAATATTAATATTATTGTTTACCTCTGCTGACTCCCGTGATTAAACAGTAAACATCACATATGCGCGTAATTATAAAACTGAAGTGAAAGCGACAAAACATTAAACGTCTTACTGTATATTATTCTTAATATAAGTACCTCAGGAACTTCAACTCTGACCACAATGTTACGTGTGTGTTCTTAGAGAGTTTTTTCTGCGTATAACCTCCAGCCGTCTCTCTCGGCCCTGATAAAGATGCATGAATCTTATCATCTTGTGTTATCGTATATGGACAAGGTCAACAAGGATCCCCGCCCCGCGGTTAATGGAAAATAAACACCAGATTTTCCTCAGCTCAGGATGGGTCGTTTGTCTTGTTGAGGGAGACGGCACGACGAAACTACTTCACGACAAATGACTACAGACATATGACAACGATGACGCAACTCTAAGACACACGATTATAGACACAGCTATACGTTTCATGATTTACGACACAGCTACATCACACGTATTACCACACAGCAACGCGACACATGACACGCCACAGCTCCATGACACGCGACTTAGGACACAGCTACACGACACATAAACCCGACCTTCCATCTTCCAGAAATTTTCATTTCCTTCTTTCACTCTCCACTAATTACAAGCCATTGATTATCAAGAGGGTGAGGCGTGAGGCGCTCTTGTGAAAACACTCCGCTTCCTGCCTGGTCTGTCTTCACCAGAGAAGGGAAATGATCCCAAACCCCTACCTACCTAACCCACGAACCCCTTGCTGTGTCAACGAAGCCATAAGTTCTATGTAGTGAACTTGATCTTTATCTCAGGTTTTTTATATCTGTTCATTATAATTGTTTTTCAAGGCTTATAAGAAAAAATAAACACGTGTATTTTGGAGCTATTGGTGTTATAATATCTGTGGGAGTGAAAATACTATTACGAACCCCTCTCACCACTTACCAGCTTCCACCACTGATAGCGGCTAGGTCGTATACGGTATACAGAAACAGTAGATATATCACAAGTGTCGTCGAATTATCATTAGCTGTCCCGCCAGTCTCCAGTAATTTCCTGACGATCGGTATCAGTGTACAGACAAAACAATAGGCAGGTACAGTAATCTCCACCAGGCCACAGAAACACACTTGTGAACTGTAGTCCTCTTTAATAATCACTAAATCTTCACACAGCTGTTCACAGGGTATGTCCTCATTACTGGACTTCACACAGCAATTCCACAATACTTGCACAACATTTATCCTTAGTTGTCACTAGGCTTGTACTTCACACTCTGGGCAGAAACGGGCGACTCTACCCTAGGGAGCTCGCTGGCACTTATACCCGCATACCTCTCGTCAGACTCCCCTTGAACATCCTAGCACCATTTAGGCGCCGCAGGTCGGAATGAGATGCGGTTGGGAAGTTCAAGAACTGTGATCGAGGCTTACAACACGTGAATATATGATAACCATAACAAAAATGATTCAATTCACTCTAGAAAATTATTGCATGGGTTAATACATCAATATATACAAGAACACCTTCCCAAACTTTCCAAAATAACTGTTGCTTGGGCTAAAAAAATAACCAGCACACCTAGTTCACAAAAATTATAACACTTAATTATGCCTCAGTGTTGTAAGTAGTTAAATGTATGGAAAATATCTCAATACTATGAAAAATGGCTTCATTATTCACGCAAGATGTTCAGGCAGCCGAGTGAGGTTTCAGAAGTGATCCTCTTCATTAGGGAAGTGATGTGAATTTTGTGGAGGTCCTGGGGATGGGCTCCCGACCTGGTTTTGATATGTAAATCGAGTTGCCAAGACTGACAACGGTGTGTGTGGACTGTAATCAAAGGCTGGAATCTTGTGTATTCTATAGTCTGGGGGTTGAGGGTGTCTCGGCGACGCCCTGAACGTGTCTACAACCTTTGGAAAACTGTGACGTTGAGGTTTTGATAAGAAGAAGTAAGTGTGGATGTTTCTACTTGTCTCATCACTTTCCTGTCACTTTCGACACTTGTTTTTCATCCCATTCATATTATTTCTACTTGTCTCAGTACTTTTTACTCTTTGTCTTGCACTACTTACCATATTATTTCTACTGGCCTTCGCACTTTCCTGTCACTTTCTTCACGTCTTAACCACCATTATGTCTCCCCTGTGAAGGGTTTCTGTACAAGAGGAAGGTTTTTAATGTTACTGTTTTATTCATAATGTTTTCTAACCCTATCAGGCAAGGGTCAAAGACTGCCTTCCCTGGAGTCCATTTGATTTTCTTTGGTTTAATTGTTTAAGTCTATCTGGTGATTGTCCAGTCGTCTCTCTAAATGCTGGTATACACACTGAGTCTGGTGTCTACAGGTAGTTTCCCTTGTCTATTTATAAATACTTGAGAGTATTTAAATATAACTTTCTTGGGTTACCTCTGTTTCCCTTACTCTTTGTCTCTCGTTAATTTCTTCTCTTCCTCCTCGCTCCCCTGATTTCTCTTTTTCTGCCAGTTCTTTCATTTACCAGCATTCTCTTGCCTTCCTTCCTCCCTCTTAGTCAGTTAACCCTTGGTCTTCTCCTCAACCAGGCACCATCCTTCCCTCTAACACGCTTAATTCATCATCATCATCATCATCATCATCATCATCATCATCATCATCGTCGTCTTTCCATCCTTCTTCCCTTCCCACCTCAAGTCTTTCCCTCCCCCACTCCCATCTCTCCATCCTCCTCCCCACCCAACCCCCGTCTCTCCCCCCCCCTCTACGTCTTTCCATCCTCCTTCCCCCAACGTCATAGTAGCATCCCCCATAGCAACGACGTAACATAAACAACACACACACACACAAACTACTATATATATCACAACACATTATTATGACCCCCCTCTTGTTTTGTTTTCCTCTGCCCTCGTATGCATCAGTAGCTTTAGTGTGTGTTTGTTCAATATTTATAATGACGATCTTCACACGACTTCGTTCTGTGTTTATTTGCCTTAGGATTCTTGTTATATTTCTCAGACTATCCACCATAAGGTAACCCTAATGTAAATAAGTACCTTCTTCTCCTCCTCCTCTCTATTATTATTATATCTTATTTGTCTCTTATTTTCTAATTTCTCGCCATTTTCTTTATCTATGTTGTCGTGTTCTCTGTCATATCGTGTTTGTTCTTCGGTTTTTTTTTGTGGTCTTCACGTTGTCGTATTTTGTCTCCATTTTCAGTTATTTCGTTCTTGTTCGTTTTCTCTTATTATTTTTCGTATCTCAAGTTATTTATCTCGTTTTCTCCGTTTTCTCCCAGTTTTTATTTTTTCTCGTTTTCCTTTCGTTATTTTTCCTCCATTTTCTCCCATTACTTGTTTGATGCGTCATTTTCTCTGCGTTAGTCTTCCAGAAGAACCTGTACACAGCCAAGACGAGAGAGTTAAGGTGAGCTGCGCCTCTTAACTGGTTAATGGGGTTAATCAGGTGTCAGAGTTAGCAGATGTAGTTGGGTTTAATTTGGAAAAGTTAGGCATTATAATTTATCGGGACAGTCTTTGAGGATAGTTTGTGTATTTATTTGTTGTTTTTGTTTTTAGGGTAATTTTTTTATTATTGTATTTTATTATTTTTCTTTTTGTCATATTTGGTGATATTATTATTATTGTTGTTGTTATTGTTGTTGTTATTATGAGATACTGTATTTATTAAAATTAGCGACATGAGTTAGTGACGTATTGTACATGGAATAATTGTAACTATCATTACAATTTTTATATATTAATATATAATAATATATATGATAAAAATCAGAAGTGAGCGACACGCAGAAAAACATTATTCTCCTGCACACTTCTTGTCAAGAATAACAAAAGTCGACTCTAGGTTCGGTGTTGACATTTTGTGCGGGAAATCCCAGCGGGCGCCGGATCAAAAGATTTCCCCGCCTGGCCACATAACAAGAGGAGCAAAATTTTACCATCAGGTCCGCGTACCAAAATAATATATTAATTTTATACCAATATATCCATAAAGAGATATCGGTATATTAACATTACAATTATACGCTCTTGAAAACCCATAGAAGTGGAATCACAGAGATGTATGTTTTATGGTATTCATTTTGCCCTAACACATAAATTATTGTTCATGAAGTCTACCATCGTGCTGAAGATGGCTCCTGAAGGCCCGGTGGTATTAATACGGGTACTGAACTCGACCGCCTTTTCTTCCCAAACTAAATTTAGGTACCCATTAACAGCTAGGTGAACTAGGGATGCCCTGAGTGCAAACCAACCACCATTAGGACAGGCGAGTGCTACATTCACTCGGCCTCCGCAACCCTTACCTGCAATTATTGTACAGTATATATAAAGAATCACTACACTCACATTGCTAATGACTTTACCATATTCAACTTACCAATTTCTTCTCGTTTAAGATAATTACTTTACCATATTTAATGAAACAACTTCATCATATATTAGATAACAACCTGTCCAATGTCAACCTATTTTAGGAGTTTTTTCTGGAAACGTAACTTACCATAGTTAAGATAATAGTGTCATGACATATTGTAGAAACTTTTCCACTTATAAGAAAATAGCTAGACTCAGCCTGCCATACCATATTAACTTAGTTTTACCAAGTCAACTTATCTTACCAGTTGCTTCAAGACGAGCCATGACGCGCGCGCGTGTGTGTGTGTGTGTGTCTGTACATCTTAAAGCTCACACCACCACCACCAGCAGCAGGAGTTGCCACCACCATCGGCCGACTCCCTCCCCCCGCCTCGCCTTTCTGCAGTACATTGGCCTGCCCGAGGTGTTTTCTGTATCTTATTTAAACCCCCTCCTAACTTAGACATAACAGTTTCATAAATAATGCTAATGGCTGCGTGGAAATGTTGCGAGGTGAACTTTCTCCCGGAAAATTTCTAACTTTTTCTCAGCGATCATTTCTTCCGGAGCTTTCACCATGATTACGTCGCTTGCACAGTTTTTTTTTTCCTTTTTCCGTTTTTTTTTTGTAGAAACCACAGTATTTCAAGTTCGAGGATGGAAGTTAAGAAAAAGTTAATGGATGTGTTATTTTGAGTTATGAAAATAAATATATATGGAACCGATCATGGGGGAGCGTTTTAACTTACTGCTAAAACCATTATTCTTTCTCAACACTGCTGTAATTGCGCTTTCCTGAGGCCATAAAGACGATTTGTTGTGTAACCGACCTCCGCTTTACTCTCACCCATTACTTAAATATCTCTCCCACTTTCACTCTGTCTTTTCTTGGATTTTTTCTATTGTTACCACCTATCCTTTTATTTCTGTTTACGCTTCCTTATTTACTTTTACGCCAGTACCAAGATGTGTGTGTGTGTGTGTGTGTGTGATTATTAGCTTGTGAACTCGACTAACTCAGATTTTCAACTGATTTTCACGTTTCACGGTTGCAAATGACTTATATGTATGGAAGGAAGACAAAACAACACACGTGGTAGAATAACACATAGAACAAACACATGGACAAAACAGAACACGCCCAATCACTGACCCACGCTCAACATACGCTAACATGAGCGGTGGTGTCTGGTTGAATGAGGATCCTCTACGTTGAAACGGACGGAGCGGCTGGCGAGCGGAGATTGCCCTACCCGCCCGCTAATTGCCGCTCTATTCTAGTACCTATTAGACAAGTTAGCTGCCAGACGTGCGCTGTGTTGGCGATGATGTGACGTGTAGCGGGGACCCTGCCACTGCTACTGTGCTGCGGTATGTTTGAGCCGCGCGTGTAAGTGTGTGTGTGTGTGTGTGTTTGCGAGCTTGGATGGACGTGTGATGCCGTAGAGAAGATCGTGTGCATTTGTATGGGTGTTTGGTTCAGGAAACGTGATTTGTGTTTGTGATGGCACATGTTTAGGGGGAAGATTGTGTGTTCGTGTTTGAATAAGCTGTGTTGGAATACATTTAAACTAGGACGTGTGTTTGTGTGATCTTGTTCAAATAGTCACTGGGAATGTTTTTGACGGATATGTTTCATTTTAAATATGTGATGTATGTTTGTGAAGTCTGACGTGTTTGTATGTGTATGTTTGGTGAGAGGGTTGTATATCTGTGTGATGAGATGGGTGTATTGTGTCAGTGTTTGGACAGTGGTGTATGTTTGCGTTTGTATCATGTATGCTATTGAAGGGTAGCGAAGTTTGGCGGTGTTTATTTACATATACATGTGTGTGATAGTGTATGTTAGGGGAGGGACGTATGTTTATGGGTTAGTGTTTGGATGGGTTTGTATGTTTGGGGCGTGTTTGTGATGGTGTATGTATTTAACGGGGGGGTGTTTGTGCGTTTGTGCTTGGATGGGCGTGTGGTAATGCATGGTTGGGGAAGGGTCACGTGTTCGTACGTGTATGTTTTGAACACATGTGTGTATGTGTGTGTGTGTGTGGTAGTTTTACGTGGGGTACACGTGAGTGTTTATACAGGACTAACTAATTGATATTACATGCAAATTAAAGAGGAAATTGAATATTCTGCCAACATTTTATTTTCGTTTTGGGTAAAATTAAGTGGTGATTCACACACACACTCACACACGTTCTGATCATCAGCTTTTCATGGCGTAGTTTTCTGTTGCCTAAAATAGCGAGCGATGCCTAACTGACAGTATTTACAGATTGTGTTACACGACAAATTGGCCGCTCCGGAGGTACAGCTGTTGTGCCAGTAAGCGCAGTCACTGGCAATGACCTTAATTAGTTTACTTAGTGTAGTGTTTACCGTGAGATGTGTGTAGTGTACTGTACGTTTGGTCTGCTTTAAGCTTCCCGTGTTAAGGTATGAAAAACCATGTACGTTACGGACGTTCATACGCCGTGGTTGAAGGTTCCACGTACAGTACTTGTGAGAAATATCTGAATGTCGCAAGGTTTCTCTATCGTTTTAATATTTTTTGCTTGGTTTTAACGGGTCTTACATTCCCGCCAGGTAACTTGGTATTTGTCAAACCCGGCTAGCAGGTGAGGGTAGACCTTTTCTGCGCACATTTGTAACTACTTCTCACTCGCTCAGTCTTTACTAAGGGAATAATGTGTTAGACACAGCAAAGACGTAAAAGATAATATGCATGGACACATTTATCTTCTGGTTCACTGTCACGTTGGTTGTGCAGTTGTATGTTGTATTATGACTCATGTGTACCGCCTCCCGGTAGCAGCCACTGTGCACAGGTATACTTAAACCTTTACCTGTGTGCCAGAGACCGCAGGCAGGGTAGACACTAATATACCACCAGTCTCAACAACCTTTTCATTGATGGGCGGAAAATGATGATAATGATGATGAGTTTCCACGCAACCATTCAGTGTTCATTACCTTGTGTGCTTGTAAAGGTTTCTGCCCTCTGAGTTGTCATATGAAAGGTTTTAATATCTATTAAACACGGTGACCTTGTTGTGTCATGTGATCTAATTGATATTTGGATGAAAGGAGGATTTTATAATAATGTTAATCATACACAATAATTGGACTCCATACTGGTGTAAGCGAGACCAACATTAGTAGTAAAGATGTGATAATAATAATAATGATAATAATAATAATATTAATAATAATAATAATAATAATTATCATTATTATTATTATTATTATTATTATTATTATTATTATTATTATTTTATCCTCCGGGTTCCCATATTTTGGGCATTTAGGGACAAAAATACTTATTAGATATATAAAAGTTTGTAAGAATTGTCCAAGGTAAAGTTTAAATGTATCAAGGATTTACAAAATTTATATGACAACCGGATATAGTGTAGATATTACAGTATATTACAGTAAACGACGAGTTAATTGAAACGGCAAATTTTACCAAATACAAATTCCTTTTCATAAAGTTGTAGAAGTACAAAAAGTTTTCCCTATTTAGCAAAAACGTCAGTTGCTTTTTAAAGCTTTAATTTTGTGCACAAGAATAACATTAAATGTGACAGTAATTTACAGGACGGTACAGTACAGTACCTAGAGCGCGGTACACCTACCTGTTGGAGTAAAGGGTGATGCGCACCTCGTATCAAAAGCTCATCAAATTCTCGTCAACCCGACCAGACTAAAAGCAACGTTCGATATTGTTTTGTTAAGAGCGTCTGGTGTGTTCCTCTCAGCCTTCATCAACAATATCCTCCTGAGCTTCCTAAAACATATAATCAACAGAACTATTCACATGAAAGACGTGGTACAAAGCCTTTACGTTATGTTAGTAAATTAATACCGAAGGGTAAAGTTTCCGGCAAGTCATCAGTCCGAACAAAATTTTAACCTTTTGTTGTTGATGATAGAAAGTTTATTAAATACTGATATTTATACTCTTAAAATCAATATGTACAGTAGTGGCTGTTAACATGTTTGATTTTGAAGCAGAATACATTTACTCACGATAATAGCACAAACAGAAAGTTGACACGGCGGTAAGTCAACAGTGATATTTATTTCTAAACAACTGGCGAGCTTAAAATATGAATTCTTTCCTGTTTTAAGTAATGTTTTGTGATTCGCTTACTTATAATCGATATATGGCAGTACTTCACGTTATTCCTACTACTTGATGCCACATTGCAGACGCTAGTAAACCGAACAAGGCTGTTATGTTGGACTTGTTGAATGCAAAACGATAGAATTTCAATAGTGAACTAAATTTTCACATTTTCCTCTTCGCTAAGCAGGTCTGTTTTTTACATTATTAATTAGTGACCAACCATTAGATGTTAATAACCTGATCAGTAACATTAAACGAATAGTCCGTCGACCTACCGCTAGTTGTCATTCTGTTAAATTGTTGTGTCCCGTTAAATGTTTTCATATTTATTCTTTCACGAGTGAAGTCCGGTAGCAACTATCTTTATCTCGTTGGAGTTTTCATGAATTTATAGACGTTAATAAATGATGTGAGAAGTACACGGTA
The DNA here is from genome assembly GCF_018991925.1 of Homarus americanus. NCBI lineage: Eukaryota > Metazoa > Arthropoda > Malacostraca > Decapoda > Nephropidae > Homarus > Homarus americanus. The sequence goes on from NW_024737697.1 coordinate 812,489, forward strand.
AGCCTTCAGTTAAAGAGATGTTATAGTTCTCACACATGTTTTATTAAATATTTTGTAAACAATAAGTTATGTAATTACTATTTACATTATTAGTAATCAACAACAACTCGGAGACACGAATTAATGAACAACTTTTATTGCAAATTCAGTAAGTCATCAGTCACGAAAAGTTGAACCATTAGTTTCCAAATCATGTAATACTCTGGCAGCAGACGTGCGGTATAGGATCACTTAGTAAATAATCAACTCACAGACGCTAATAACCCGAACACCGACTATTTGTACCTGTAAGCCGCTGGGTTGTCTAACTCCTCTGGCGTTCGCTGCCCAAAATTAATCGCTCGCACTAATTGCAATTTTGGACACTGGTAACAATTTCAACGCGCACTGTTCTACATTGGTAACATTTTCCCCGTGACTGATTGATAGTGCTTGGTCCATTAATAACCAGTTCCATTTAGTGTATCGTATACAAACATTAAATGTACAGGATACAATATGGACACGGGCTTTACTGATGTACTGGATATATTGGCGTATGAATGTCCTAGCGTATTTTTGTCGCTGTGTGCGTATATATATATACTTGTGCATATCCGTATGTGTGTCTGTTTGTGTATTTTATTGTTATTGATCATAAAATGATAACCACAATTCTTTCGTGCTGCTGTGGGGTGAGGTTGGGTTAAAGGTGAACTCTTGAACTCTGAATCCTTTACTTCTGGCAACCTACAGACAGGCTAATACATATACCCGCCTCCAGACAAAACTGCACGGCGGGGGGAGTTTTAAGAACAAACATTGAAATGTGTTTTATATTTTTTTATTTTTGTTTTATTATTATTATTATTATTATTATTATTATTATTATTATTATTATTATTATTATTATTATTATTATCATTATTATCATTATTATTATTATTATTATTATTATTATTATTATTATTATTATTATTATTATTATTATTATTATTATTATTATCATTATTATTATTATTATTATTATTATTATTATTATTATTATTACTATTATTCTTACTATTTCTATTTCTATTATTATTAGCATTAGTATTAAAAGCATGTGATGCACTTAACAGCAGTGACATAATAACAGTGTCGATAGTGTGACCTATACTTAAAGTCTGGTCTGGTCATCCAGTCGATAATGTGACCTTTCCTTCACCCACATAATGTACCCAGCTACTCCCTGGTATTGCTTATCTATAAAATATCCCCATTGTTTTAATATGTTAACTTCCCACCCACGTATCTTACCCGAGATTCCTAGTTAGGTTATAGTAACTTATTAAGATATCGTATTAGCTTGCTACGCAGTTAATTTTGTCCATTCTTTATTATTACTATTTCTAAAGTACTCTCAGACGCGGGTGTTCTTAATACAGAATAAGTATCGTGTGTCTGTATCCCTTGGACGGGTTTAAGTTTTTCAAAACCGAGACAAGTTCCCACTCCACCTTTTGTGAAACGTGGCAGCTTGCACCATAGAATAGATGTTCCAGTCTGAGTGTATAAGATTTGTCCCATTGTGTTCGTCTAATTTGTGTTGCATTAATATTTTATTCTTTTAGTGTGGGATTTGAGTTGACTCTTAACATGATTTTTAAATGTTTTACACGTGTTGATAAGCTTAGTTCATTTGAATATACTGTATATAAAACCGAGTTACAGCAAATGAAAGGTTTATAATAAATTTTCGTCAGTGAGGTGAAGCTTATGTTGCGGCATCACAGATATAGTTGTAATTTACCCATTGGTGTTCCTGTCTCTGCATTATACCTTAACAATACCAAGTTATTCTGTGTAATAGTGGATTTCTTTAGCATCCCTTTATGTAAATTACTTTCCTTCATCCACACCGAACTCACCCACGAAGCAGGATACGAGACGGTGATATTAAACTGTTCCCTTGGCCATTATGCTTTCACGTTCAGACGCTGTGACCATCGACAGAATGGTTGTTTAATAGCGTGTAAACAAAGCCTAGGTAAACAGACAAGCCTGCACCCAACACCGTCCATCTACACCAACAAACAGAGAAACTAATCTCACATTCTAGGGGGATCGTCAACCCAGTAACTTGATTTAGAGTCAGCAAAAGGTGTTTCAATCGCGTTCTCGCCGGGATGTTTGGAGCTATTCTCTCGTCTATGAGGGAAGTTAGGCGGGAGACGTGACGCGCCTTAGAATACACCTAGTGGTTTCCTGCACACGTGGGGAGGAACTAGCCAGGATGCGCCTCACAGTTTTCATATTTTTCCTCCCCTTAGACCCATTCTTTTGTACGTGATTGGAGAATGCACGAATTTCCTTGTTGGGTTTATTTATTTTTTGTGTCTTGGTAGGGAATTGGGTAAATCCATTGTTGTAAACCTGCATCTTGTTCAGTCTCACCATACCAAAGTAACCAATTCGTAAATTTAAAGATGGAATTACAGATTAGGTACTCTACAGCGAAGCCTCCATATAACGGGCTTCTCTCACCATATAATCAGTTAAATAGAGGTTTTACATCTAATGGACCTTTGATATAACGGATTTTCCTGTCAATATACAGTAATTCGTTAGATGGAAGTTTCACATCTAGCACCATCGATATAAGAGACTTTTATCACTATAGTTCGTTAGACGGAAGTCTCACATCTAGCACCCTCGATATAAGAGACTTTTATCACTATAGTTCGTTAGACGGAGGTTTCACATCTAACTGACCTTTGATATAACGGACTTTCCTTTCAATACAGTATATTCCGTCAAATAGAGGTCACACTATCGTGTATTAGTCAGTTACTGTGGATGTACTTTGTTCAGCATTACTATCATATTGATGGAGAAAATGGATGACTGGTACTCCCGGGAAACATACTTAGATTACGGGCTACATCAATGCTGGGCACAAACACGCCGAGGTCTCCTGTACTCTGAAGGAGTAGCAGTAGCAGCAGGACTTTATTATTAATTTCCCCCATGGAAGGGTTATATTGTGGTGGATACTCTCCCCTACAACTGCCAACCGCCGTTTTGTCGCTGACCAGCTGACCCCGCGACGAGTTTCTCAGCCCAAGCCTAGCTTTCGGACTGGGCAGGTGATTGGCCTGCTCACTTCTTCTTTTTTCTTTTGGGGATTACTGGCCACTTCGCCGTTGGGCTATTTCGGCCGAAGCTGTTTGTTTACAGAGTAATTTTCTTTGGGCTTCTTCCTTTTGTTGTTCTTTTTACTTTTCAATTGCCATTCCTCTTCTTGGTCTTGTTCTGGTATATTCTCGTAAACGTCTATAAACGGTGTTAATGTTAACATATCGTTTTCTTCGGTCTTGTTTAATTCTGGCTTCTTTTCTGTGGTCTTCTTGGGGTCTTGATTTTTATTTTTTGTGGTCTTGTTCGGGTCTTGATTCCTCTTTTCTTCGGTTTTCACTACAAGGAGAGCCTCCTTGTAGCTCAGTTTTTTCTTACTTCGCAGCTTAGCCACTTCCGGCAGACTTTTATAAATATCTCCAGCCTCGCCGTGGAGATTATTCTACTCAACGCTCTCAAACAGACAAGACCTCCTCTCAACAACCTCCTCACCACACAGCAACTCCCTGGCACTGCAGTGTACATAATATATATTATATAGAAAACGCCATAATGAGTTCCCTTCTCACCTCCATCCTTAATGTGAGATCTACAAGCAAACGCCACAATATGTGGCAGGGTATTGGTGTTATGGAGTTTCCTTTATTCAATTTTATTTTTTTATTATTATTTCTTCCTTATTTGTGTATGATTATTATTATTGTTTTGTTGATAATGTGTTTCTTTGATGTTTTACCCTTTAAGTGTCGCATTTAGGTCTTTTTTTTTTCTGGCTAACCCAAGACGATTTTATTCAGCTGAGATAAACTCCTACCACTCAATGGGTTATATGCGGTAGAGAAAGAAACTAATATAGGCTATATAAATTATGTACCTATTTATATAGTACTGTTAAGAGATGTGGCTGGGGTATTTATTCAGATATTCCAAAAAAGATTGTAGAAGCCGTACAGTATCAGCTATTTTTCTCCCCACAACAGACATAACAACAATGAACTTAGTCTAGCGTGTTGTTGTTGTTAGAACTTACCTTTATCAAATAATTACCGGGTTTTATATTCAGCTACAGCAAGTATTATTCTCTCACTAAACCTCTTTCACTGTGCTGGGAAACTCTGCTGTAGAAGTATACTTTAAGATGACTTAATCTCTCCCAACAGTTCAAGAAGAGCCATTATATATTTTTTTACCCTCCTGCAAAAGTGCAATTCAGACAATGGCGCGAAAGTTTGGATCACCAGAGAGTTTGAGAAGAGTAAAAACAGAGCGTTGGTGGTCGGGTACAGTGGAGGTATGGTGGTCGGGTACAGGGAGGTATGGTGGTCGGGTACAGGGAGGTATGGTGGTCGAGTACAGTGGAGGTATGGTGGTCGGGTACAGTGGAGGTATGGTGGTCGGGTACAGTGGAGAATTATAGGTGGCCGGGTACAGGGGAGAACTGGTGAGTCCAGGTACAGGGTGTGGTGGTCAGGTGCAGGGAGGTATGGTGGTCGGGTGCAGGGAGAGTGTATGGTGGTCGAGTACAGTGGATGTATGGTGGTCGGGTACAGTGGATGTATGGTGGTCGGGTACAGTGGAGGTATGGTGGTCGGGTACAGGGAGGTGGGTCGGACAGGAGGATGGTGGTCGGGTACAGGAGGTATGGTGGTCGAGTACAGTGGATGTATGGTGGTCGGGTACAGTGGATGTATGGTGGTCGGGCACAGTGGAGGTATGGTGGTCGGGTACAGGGAGGTATGGTGGTCGAGTACAGGATTGATTTGATTTTCTGTTGCAGCGGCTACTTTATTGTGCATCCCACACCATCCTGTGAACGGTAGCGCAAAAGGATTACAGAGTAGAGTTTACAAAGGGTCATAATAATTAACCCCTGTCAGGATATTATGGCACTGAAAGTTACACAGTATTTCATTTACATTATTTGTTTAGCTTCTATACATAAGGGTCACTTATTCACAAATGTGTGAACAGGCGTGTGAGGCAGTATGTCTGGCCTCACACTTTGTTATTCACATTTACGTGGGAGGTATTCAAGCACATTGTGTTTGGTTCTGTACATGAGAATTGATAGAGTACAGGAGGTATGGTGGTCGGGACAGGGAGGTATGGTGGTCGAGTACAGTGGATGTATGGTGGTCGAGTACAGTAGAGGTATGGTGGTCGAGTACAGGAGGTATGGTGGTCGAGACAGGAGGTATTATGTTCGAGTACAGTGGAGGTATGGTGGTCGGCACAGGGAGGTATGGTGGTCGAGTACAGGAGGTATGGTGGTCGAGTACAGGGATATTGTGTTCGAGCACAGTGAGGTATGGTGGGTTGGAGTACAGGAGGTATTGTGGTCGAGCACAGTGTAGGTGGTGTCGAGTACAGTGAAGGTATGGTGGTAGGGGCACAGTGGAGGTATGGTGGTCGAGTACAGGAGGTATGGTCGAGTACAGTGTAGGTATGGTGGTCGGGACAGTGGAGGTATGGTGGTAGGAACAGTGGAGGTAAGGTAGTCGAGCACAGTGAAGGTATGGTGGTAGGGTACAGTGGAGGTATGGGGTCGAGACAGGAGGTATTGTGGCTTGGTGTAGGTATGGTGGTCGGGCAGGAGGCAGGGGTACAGGAGGTATGGTAGTCGGGCACAGTGGAGGTATGGTGGTCGAGCACAGGAGGTATGGTGGCTGGGGCAGGGAGGCATGGTGGTCGAGTACAGGAGGTATGGTGGTCGGGCACAGTGGGATGGTGGTGGTCGGGACAGGGTGTGGTGGTCGAGTACAGTGGAGGGATGAGCACAGTGGAGGTATGGTGTCGGTAACAGGGTGTGGTGGTCGAGTACAGTGGAGGTATGGTGGTCGAGTACAGTGGAGGTATGGTGGTCGAGTACAGTGGAGGTATGGTGGTCGGGCACAGTGGAGGTATGGTGGTAGGCAGTGGAGGATGGTAGTCGAGTACAGTGAAGGTATGGTAGGCAGGAGGTATGGTGGTCGAGTACAGGAGGTATTGTGGTCGAGGCTGCAGGTATGGTGGCGGGTACAGTGGAGGTATGGTGGTAGGGCACAGTGGAGGTATGGTAGTCGGGTACAGTGGAGGTATGGTGGTCGAGCAGTGGAGGTATGGTGGTCGGGCACAGTGGAGGTATGGTGGTCGAGTACAGTGGAGGTATGGTGGTCGGGTACAGGGAGATATGGTGGTCGGGCACAGGGGGAGATGGTGGTCGAGTACAGTGGAGGTATGGTGGTCGGGTACAGTGGATGTATAATGGTCGGGTACAGTAGGTATGGTGGTCGGTACAGGGAGGTATGGTGGTCGAGTACAGAGTAGTTTGAGTGGCCGAGTACATACTTTGTGTACTACACTGATCTATGACAGTAGCGCAAGGATTACAGGTAGAGTACAAGGTCATAGTAAAAGCTGGTGTCAGGATATTATGGCACTGAAAGTTACACAATGTTCGAGTACATTATTTGTTTAGTTCATACACAAGAGGTCCTTAAGCACAAATGGTGGTACAGGCGTGTGAGCAGTATGTCTGGTCTCACACTTTGTTATCACATTTACGTGTGGAGGTATTCAAGCAGTGTGTATGGTTCTGTACATGAGAATTGATGGGTGATACAGGGAGGTATGGTGGTCGGGTACAGGGAGGAGGCATATGGTGGTCGAGTACAGTGGAGGTATGGTGGTCGGAATACAGTAGAGGTATGGTGGTCGAGTACAGGGAGGTATGGTGGTCGAGTACAGGGAGGTATTATGTTCGAGTACAGTGAGGTATGGTGGTCGGTACAGTGGGTATGGTGGTCGAGTACAGGGAGGTATGGTGGTCGAGTACAGGGAGGTTGTGTTCGAGTACAGTGGTATGGTGGTTGAGTACAGGGAAGTTTGTGGTCAGTACAGTGTAGGTGTGGTGGTCGAGTACAGTGAAGGTATGGTGGTGGGGTACAGTGGAGTATGGTGGTCAGTACAGGAAGTATTGTGGTCGAGTACAGTGTAGGTATGGTGGTCGGGTACAGTGGAGGTATGGTGGTAGGGTACAGTGGAGGTATGGTAGTCAGCACAGTGAAGGTATGGTGGTGGTGCAGTGGAGGTATGGTGGTCGAGTACAGGGAGGTATTGTGGTCGAGTACAGTGTAGGTATGGTGGTCGGGCACAGTGGAGTATGGTGGTAAGAATGCAGTGGGTATGGTAGTCGGGTACAGTGGAGGTATGGTGGTCAGGTACAGTGGAGGTATGGTGGTCGGGTACAGTGGAGGTATGGTGGTCGAGTACAGTGGAGGTATGGTGGTCGGGTACAGTGGATGTATGGTGGTCGGGTACAAGTGGTGTGGTGGTCGAGTACAGTGGAATGGTGGTCGAGTACAGTGGAGGTATGGTGGTCGGGTACAGTGGTGTGGTGGTCGAGTACATTGGAGGTATGGTGGTCGAGTACAGTGGAGGTATTGGTCAGGTACAGTGGAGGTATGGTGGTCGAGTACAGTGGATTTATGGTGGTCGAGTACAGTGGAGGTATGGTGGTCGGGTACAGTGGAGATATGGTGGTCGAGTAAAGTTGAAGTATGGTGGTCAAGTACAGTGGAGTGGTGGTCGAGTACAGTGTGGTATGGTGGTCAGTACAGTGGGTATGGTGGTCGAGTACAGTGGATTTATGGTGGTCGAGTACAGTGGAGGTATGGTGGTCGGGCAAAGTGGAGGTATGGTGGTGTGATGGTCGAGTACAGGGAGGTATGGTGGTAGAGTACAGTGGAGGTATGGTCGAATGGCTGGTGGAGGTATGGTGGTCGAGTACAGTGAGGTATGGTGGTCTAGTACAGTGGAGTGGTCGGGCATGAGGTATGGTCGGGTACAGTGGAGGTATGGTGGTCGAGTACAGTGAGGTATGGTGGTCGAATACAGGAGTGTATGGTGGTCGAGTACAGTGAGGTATGGTGGTCTAGTACAGTGGAGGTATGGTGGTCGGGTACAGTGGAGGTATGGTGGTCGGGTACAGCGGAGGTATGGTGGTCGAGCGGTAGGTATGGTGGTAGGGACAATGGAGGTATGGTAGTCGGGTACAGTGGAGGTATGGTGGTCGAGTACAGTGGAGGTATGGTGGTCGGACAGTGGTGTGGTGGTCGAGTACAGTGGATTTATGGTGGTCGAGTACAGTGGAGGTATGGTGGTCGAGTACAGTGTGGTATGGTGGTCGAGTACAGTGAGGTATGGTGGTCGAGTACAGTGTATGGTGGTGTACAGTGGAGGTATGGTGGTCGAGTACAGTGGAAGTATGGTGGTCGAGTACAGTGGAGGTATGGTGGTCGAGTACAGTGGAGGTATGGTGGTCGGTACAGTGAGGTATGGTGGTCGAGTACAGTGGATTTATGGTGGTCGAGTACAGTGGAGGTATGGTGGTCGGGTACAGTGAGGTATGATGGTCGAGTACAGTGGTGTGATGGTCGGTACAGTGGAGGTGTGGTGGTAGAGTACAGTGGAGGTATGGTGGTCGAATACAGTGGAGGTATGGTGGTCGAGTACAGTGAGGTATGGTGGTCGAGTACAGTGGAGTATGGTGGTCGAGTACAGTGGTGGTATGGTGGTCGAGTACAATGGAGGATGGTGGTCGAGTACAGTGAGGTATGGTGATCGCGTACAGTGAGGTATGGTGGTCGAGTACAGGTATGGTGGTCGAGTACAGTGAGGTATGGTGATCGAGTACAGTGAGGTATGGTGGTCGAGTACAGTGAGGCATGGTGATCGAGTACAGTGAGGTATGGTGATCGAGTAGTGAGGTGTAATGTGTTATGTACCTCGAGTGAATCTTATATTTAGCGACACAAATATATTTACAGCGAAAGTGACGGAAATAATTGTGCTCCAGTAAGCTCTATTTAAAGTCACATGATACAGTTAGAATTTAACCTATTCAGAAACATTTAATGCGACTCAGTGACAAAACTCGGGGGGGGTCAAGAGGCAGCGCCCTTTGACAACGGATCTCTCCTACTCTCGCGTAGGTAATATATCACACCATCTACCATAACCGCAAAACAGCAGTGATTTATACATAAGTGGTTAACATTCGATAACACTTATGAACATAAAATCCCACTTCTCTCCATCGGCTGTCAGGCGCTAGGTGCAGGGAGGCAGGCAGGTTTTACCCCATCCACAAGAAACTTCAGTAAGGGGCCTCGTTAGTGGCGACATCTGGTGTCTTAAACGTGTGGCAACGCTGAGCCGTCGATGTTTGAACTAGAGGCAAAGAAAATGATGAAGAATAAAGAGAAGTCAGAGATGTTCGTAAACGATACAAGCTTAAACATCATAAAATACAACGATGCAAATATGAATTATATACATAAATGGACGTGCGTGAAGATTTTTCTGCTCCCTTATTTAATATATGTTGGCATTAACTCCCACTCTAATTTCTCCTCTGTAAACGACGATAAGTTTTTTTTTTCCATAAGATGCCTGTAGAAGTGAGACTCGGTTGCAATGTGTGGCAGCGATGCACCATGAAGGTAAAACAGAGGAGGGTGGAAGAGACTGATGCCCCGCCGGCGGTCCACACACACACACACACCCTGTCAGCGTCAGTCCCGCTTCTGGGGGAGACTTACCTAAACGAGCTGGTTTTGTTGAATCTCTTTATGCTGTTCCAGCTGCCTTTGTTAAGTTGCTGTGTATGATGGGTCTGTATATAAAATGTTTCCACGTTCTTGTGTCAACGGCTATGTTAAAGTCAAGCTTTTACTGTGGCTACTCGTCACATCAATATTAATCTAATGATCAGACAGCAAACCCTTTATTTCAATCAAACATCCCTCACGCATGAAAGACATCCACCGGTCATATCAGTAAAGTCTAACACTGTGCTTAATAAAACTATACACAGTCGTCGATGGCAACTCGACAAACCGGATTGGCTTACCGGGCTTTTTCATAGACCACTTTACCCGCCATTAGTGAAGACCATAATCCTACAGTGGATTAATGAAGGCTGGTCAAGTGTATATACAGTATATATTACATGGCCATGTGGTGATTTGATATTATCGTCGAGAATTGGCTATATTTAGAGGCCAGTGTCTTGATTCACAAAATGCTTAGCTTCCCTTAACTGGTATTATTTGGCTGGTTGATAGTCTGCAATTTACATATGAACCTTTCTGTGTCCAAAGTTCCAAACACAATCTATTATCTGTTGTGATATGAAAAGTTTGAAAATTCTCGTTAAGCGTTGAACGCTGTCTTCTGTGCTACTGTCAAAGATACTACAGTACAGTACTATTATATCTTTACTACTGTACTAGTTAGGCTGTGAGAGGCGCCTCTGTTTTAATAAGCTGACACTCATTTTCATATTTTTTTATTTACTCGCGACCATATACTGAAGATATTTGGTTAATTTTTTTATCCTGTTAAGAATAATTAACTTTTATAGTACATGTGTTTTGTAAGTGTTCGGTAGTGGAAAAGGAATATTTATATGAATGAAAACGTGTATTACCTTACGCAGTACTGCCATTAACTGTTACGGCAGAATGTCGCTGAATAATATAATAAAAAAGGTAAACCCCGCAGTGGCCGCGGTCACCAGTAGGAGAACAGTGGCCTGGAATATGTCATAAATATCTTTTCTATTAAGATGGTCGGCTGTTACCGCCACCCTCCTCCCTCCACTTGTAGACAGCTGTCGTCAATGGCCGTTAGTCTGGGTGGCCTCCACTGTGCCTCGCTCTGGCGATATAACGTGGACAGCTCCTCCTCAGATATATTTACAAACCCTCTATCAGTCACTGCCTTCCTCATAAGAAGAGTTACGATACATCACTGTGTTGTCATATCAAAGCCGCTGCCGTCTCGGGAGGACTGAGGACCGGTGGCCGCGTTCAGGGAAGGAGAGGGAAGGGGGAAAAAATGAGAATAATGTAACATATTCGGACGGCTGGCTCGTCTCTATTGAAAACCAATACGGCGTAAGAAATGGACCAATATCCGTGCAAGTTGTTTTTGTTTCATGATGGGGGCGGCGGTGAAACACGGCTGGCAAAAGACTCAGTCCAGGAGTGCTCGACCCATCGCTACATTTCTCTTTCTCCAAGCCTAGGAGGAGCGCGGCCCCGAGCAGAGCCCAGCAGGAACCAGCCGCCGTAAAATGGGTTTTATACACCCGCTTCCACGCCGCGGATCCGAAACCAATGGACATAAAGCAGGAATGAAATATCCAGGTCTGGTGGAAGGGCCGCCGTGACATACATACAGCGGCCTCTACACCTCCACGTTACCTCCTCGCCATCCCGAGCTTTCTGTCTGCGGTATGTTGTTCTCTCTAGTCTGGAATACGGCGTTGAAGATTGTGTTTTTGTACTTCGTCACTAAGATGTGGCCGCACGGTGTAGTCAACAGCTGGTGTGTAGCAACTACTGGTGACAGAGTAAGCCTAGTACTAGTAACTTGGTTAATCATGCACAACTGTTGGTGGACAGAGTAAGCCTAGTACTAGTAACTTGGTTAATCATGCACAACTGTTGGTGGACAGAGTAAGCCTAGTACTAGTAACTTGGTTAATCATGCACAACTGTTGGTGGACAGAGTAAGCCTAGTACTAGTAACTTGGTTAATCATGCACGCAACTATTGTTAAACTAATATAGACACTAACAGGAATAAAGATGCAAAGATATTTATTATGTAATATGTTTGTAGTGAGTCATTACCATTGAGTGTTATGCTATTGTCATGATGTGCGTAATTATGGCGAGTTTTAATGAGTATAATAGTGGCTGGTATGACGGATTGTACGATGAAAAGTGACACACACACACACACACACACACACACAGCCATGAATGAATTTCTTAATAATATTAATAACACTAACGACAATAACTCTGGATCAGTAGCTGTGTTGTGAATAATTTGGTTCGTGTTCAGGATCAAGATCCTCACAGTGGGATTTCAGAATTTCTTGGTTTTGTGGGGTTGAGAGCTTCGTGTTTCGAGGTGTTGGATATTCAAGGACGGTCGGTGAGCGGAAGTCCGGGGTAATGTCTGACTGTACGACCACTTGTAACATCCTATACCTGTCCCAACCTTACTCTATCCTGTCACTACACTATACTTATCAATATATTCTATAGCGTACACTATACCTGTCTCAACATACTCTACTGTCCCTACACTATACCTGTCTCCACATACATATACACTGTGAAGTAAGAACGAGGCTGGGAAAGGATAATTTCTCTTATGGGATAAAAAAAAAGAACGAATGGAAAAGTCAGGGATAGATGGGAGACGCAACTGATAAAGGAAAGGGTGAAAGACGCTTGGTGGAATGGGATCAGAGTGGTGGCTTAGTAGAACGAGGCTAAATTCTAGCTCGCCTCAATTATTCTGGTGTTATTAAAAACAAAATCTATAACAAATGAACATTATGGTAAAACTCTGGAAGTGCTTGAAAGCTTTGAACACAATTCCCTCTTTAATGTCACGACTCCTAATTTAAGGGTGATGATTATTGTTAAACTGGCACACTGGATAATAACAAACTCTTAGAACACTCGTTTGGTCGAGAGTTTAAAAATATATATATTTTTTTTAATTAAACAGAACATGAATGAACATTTTTATATTAACGGAACTTCAAGGATACTCATAAATCTTGAAGACAAAACAATCGCAATTAAAAAACCGAGACGAGAAGAGGAATTCAGTCTAATGAGGCAATTTTATACCTGAAATTTTTGTTTTTATGACAGGAGGGCAAGATATGAACGAAATAATTTGAATTCTTTTCGTTCGCAGTTCGTTAATGAGTTAGGTAAAACCTGGATGGGGGACTTTATAAATTTTACGAAAAAAAATTAAAATATCGCTTCACAAACATTCACTCGTTCGGATGACTGACCGTGACTTTGATCTTCCTCTCCCTTCTATTATTTAGTCTATTTTTTTTTACACACACACACACACATTATATATATATATATATATATATATATATATATATATATATATATATATATATATATATATATATATATATATATATATATATATATATATATATATATATGTATATATATATATATATTTCATGTAGATCCACAATGACAACGTGGATAAGATAAATCTTGATAAAATCACACGGGAAGATGGAAACAACGGAGTACCTTAGCTTTCGTCTTTATTCAAGACATCCCGTGTGATTTTATCAAGATATATATATATATATGTATATTGTTACGACAGTGTCGTATTTTTCTATTTTTTTTTTATAACATGCTTCCATGTTGTTGCATATTATTCCTGTAATGATGTGTTATATTTACTATTATATAATCTAGTCACCTTACCCTGTGCTGTTAAGGTTTTAACTGTTATTATTTGTTCAAGCCCATCTTATTTCTTCATTTAGTATTGTAACAAGCATTCTTTGTTTCTCTAACGACCATCTGCATCGTTAAACGACCCTTGTTTCACCGGCTGGTCGCATTGGCGGAGCCAACCCTATATATAGTACCCCACCAGCAGACTGAGTTCAGTCCAGTCCTCTTGTCATTCAGTTCACGTTCTTTTGAGTGACACTTGTTACCTGTTACTTATACTTATTTATTTCTGTGTTGTTCCTGTCACCACCAATGTGGTATATCTATGTGAGTACCTATTCATGTCTCTTATGTGTCCATCAGTGCTTGCTTAGTTACATTTAAGTAATTCAGTATTGTTTCACCATAGTTAATTTCAGTGTTAGTTATTTTATTTGTTTATGCAGTGTTAATGTAATCCAATGCTTTATTTTTATTCTTTTGATGTTTCGATGTTTTAGTAGCATTTGTGTCTTAAAAGTTTCGATAGTGAATCAATTTGTTGTGACAGCCTACGAGGCTCTTTATTGTGTTAATATTTAATTTAATTAAATTCTTAAAGGTTTACTTTATTTATTTTTATTCCCTTTTGATTTACTTCACTTTTCTTTTTGTTTGGTTACGCCTAGAACCTGGATATTAAAGTAAATTAAGAGACTGCGTAACATTGTGTATATTTTTATGATATATAATTGGCTCAGTAGTAATTATGAATTGATAGCCGAACCCAAGTCGGTAGCAACAGGCTTTGAATGATTGATGACTGCCACAGGAATAACATTGTTTAGTAATTTAAATGTGAACTTTGAAAAGAACTTCAGACAAGCATTGATAATAAAGCGGTGTGTACTACATGTGCGAGAGCTGACACAAATTGCATCTGTTCATATAAATAAGAACTTTAAAGTTTTATCCTGCCAGCAGTAAACTGATTATACAGTTTACACACTGCAACTCCCCGTTTTACAGTAACTACGTACTCTCTTGAAAAGGGTTAGGCACTGAACTGGAGCTCAAGTTGGATTACTACCCCCTCGCTTTTCCAGCGTGAGTGTTATGTGTCACACTGTGTCGTGGCTGTTCCACTATTGTGCACATTGTAGCGCGATCATTACTCCTGGTGTCCATGTCATTGCCAGATGAAATTACTGGTATTACTACTGCTTTCCTTGTATTTTTTTTTATGAAAGTTGTTACAGGCCCAGACCCGATTATTAATTTTGTTTTGCGAGAGCCGGATGTCATTGCCTTTATATTGATTAAGTGACACAGACACACGGGTCCGTTTGATTACAACGTTTGTAAAGGAAAATTCAGCGTCAGACACCGAGGATAAACCTATCGGCCTAAGATTGTTAACTTAGGTCGTGTTAGCTGTCATTAAGATACTTTTCTACTATGATATGAATCAACTTGTTATTGCCTAATCAGGCTGATTTACAACCATGTTGCAGCTAAGTTATATAAATTCAACTAATGTTTTACCAAAACTGTGAATATGGTTCAGTATATACTGTACTCGTGCAAGTCATTTTTAGTCAGTGGTTGACGTAAAAGCTAATGTCGACACGAAAATTTGCAATACATTATCCCAGTACGTTGTTAATATTACGCTTTTATTTTTTTACGCAAGTCACTTTCAGAATGTAGTTGACATTGAGGATTTATTTGTTCAAATGGACGAAATCATTTGTGGTAATACCTGACGTTCGTGTGTGTTGTTCACCGGTGACTTAGTAAGGCTGATCAATCCAGCATACTTTTAGAGGGTAAGGGAGATGGGTTTTCAAGGGTGTCAGGTAAGCGTGTTGTGTGGACTGGGGTAGGGTTGAGCTCCCGCCCTAGCGTGTACAGGGGAGTGAGGAGTCCATGTTAAACGTCTTGGCGGTATAAACGATGAAACCTGCACGTATGCTTCATTTAAAGAGGCTTAATTTGAAACTAAGTAGAACAATAAGGCTGAGTCTATGAGAGAAAGAAATGGCATTTTTAATCATATCCCGAGTATTTACTAGCCTATAAATCAGAGTATTAATTCTTGGTAGGTATGTTAGGGACTGAGGATATTCAAATGTAAGACGTAAGTGCAGTATGCACAGGTTTTTCCGTGAATCCTGAGCCCGCTTCTGGGTAGTAATGTTGGCGTGTTATCATATCGACTTGTAGACCGCACATTGCTGCGTTGAACTAACCCACAGTAATTACTGAATTTAATATGCTTTTTAATTTCTTCAAAAGTTGGATATAGTTACTCTCCAAACGCTGATTTAGTACATCGGGATATGTTTAATACATCTGGACTTGTTGAGTTCATCCAAATGCTCAGTACATATGAATGTCTTTAGTACATTTGGACCGAATATTGTTAAGGTGGGTCGCCTGTCGTCGCCCGCCGGTAAACTTTTCACATTTTACTATTGGCTAAATTTTGGTGAGACTTTCCAGAAATGTTCCTCTGGTAGTCCTTCAAAATTGTGGTCGACATCATCATTTACCGCCGAGGGTGTAGGTTAAGATCTCGGTGCCTCTTGTTCTGTGTAGGGTGGAGTGACGGGCAGCATTGTGTACCTCGGTGAGTGACGAGCAGCATCGTGTACCTCAGTGAGTGACTGCTTTGTGTGCACCATTTAGTGAAGATGAATCCTAGCCACTCGCAAGGGAGAAACTGTGAGTGTATCAGGGAGGGAATGAGGGGATGTGAGTGTGTCAGGGAGGGAATGAGGGGATGTGAGTGTGTCAGGGAGGGAATGAGGGGATGTGAGTGTGTCAGGGAGGGAATGGGGATGTGAGTGTGTCAAGGAGGGAATGAGGGGATGTGAGTGCATCAGGAGGGAATGAGGGGATGTGAGTGTGTCAGGAGGGAATGAGGGGATGAGTGTATCAGGGGAGGAATGAGGGGATGAGTGTGTCAGGGAGGGAATGAGGGGATGAGTGTGTCAGGGAGGGAATGAGGGGATGTGAGGTGTCAGGAGGAATGAGGGGATGTGAGTGTGTCAGGGGAGGGAATGAATGTGAGTGTGTCAGGGAGGGAATAAGGGGATGTGAGTGTGTCAGGGAGGGAATGAGGGGATGTGAGTGTGTCAGGGAGGGAATGATGGAGGCGTGAGTGTGTGTCAGGGAGAGTGAGTTAGCAAGGAAGGTGGAAAGAGGGGCGAGAGATAAGGTTCAAGAAAGATTAAAACGATGATCCGCAATGTGAAACAGCGAGTGACGGTACAGCTTAGTGGGTGATGAAGGGTGAAGCCTAGTCACTATGAGAACGAACTGTCAGTAAAACTCGGTCGGCATATGAGAAGTGAGGGAGAGGAGGAGTGAGTGTCAGGGAGTGAGGGGTGGGGGGGTGAGGAGGGGAGATATTACTCTAAAACTTCCGCTAAACTTCTGCCGAACTGTTCTTGACAGACGGAAAGGGGAGGAAGGAACATCACAGAGCAGGAACTTTTATAACAAGTTAAGGAGTTTCCCGCCTTTTTTTTTCTGTGTAGATTTTAGCTGAGTAGGCAAAGAGGATCACGCGGTAGTTGGCTGACGCTTTTGTTTGATCCTGACCACTAATGTACTATGTTGTTTAAGATTAATTATGTCCTGTTATATAGAGTTAATACTTTCGTTATTCTGGGCTAAGAATATCTTGTGTTATTCAGTTAGTATATTTTTTAATCCAGGGCTAATAATGCCGTTATTCACTTAATATTTTGTTATTCAGGGCTAATGGTATCTTGTGTTATTCAGTTTTATTATTCGGGGTTAATATTGTCTTGCTTCTCATCGTTCATAAATGCCATTAGTAGAAGCAACGCAATCGACGGCGCTCTTAACACGGGGCCGCCCAAGGTTCAAATTTCCGTCATCTGTCATTTTGGTCTTTGTTGCCGGCCTAACCTAACCAAACGCCAGCCTAGCCCTACATTAACCTAACTGAATTTTAACCTACTTTAATCTAACCTAACCGAACGTAATCTGATCCAACAACAACTGTATCTTAACCTGTGTTAACCTTATTTTAACCTAACCAAACCGCAATATAACCCAAGTTTAACCCACTTTAACTGTTTTTACTCGCCTCGACGTTAAGGGTGTCACTTTTCTGAGATACACAGTGAAATCGTGCTGGGAACTCAGGGGCTGGGGGGTTGGGGGGGGGGGGTGGTAGATGCCACGGTGACAAGCAAAGCATCGAAGCTCCGGGGTTGAGCTTCATCGATGTAACTAACCATGTTCATCTTATTATTCGAAATCTCCAGTGACTTACGCAAGATTATTAATGTTTTAATATACAAGTAATTGATCATTTTCAGATTATCAATGCAAGTAGTAGTACTAGTAGTAGATGTGTGTTTTGCAATACGCTGTGAACTGTGAGTTGGCTTCTCCGAATAAGTTTATTTTTAATCTTAAAAAAAGAAAACGATAATAAATGGCATCAACATGTTTTCGCCAATATCACGACCCACCAACACGGAAATGGTTTCTGGCGTGCTAGATTAATGGACGCCCTCCCAGATTGGCGCTACCACAGTTTTTATGAAAAAAAAAGAACATAGTAGTAATATGTATAATGAATAAAACGCTAAATAGTAAACTGAAAATATTATAAGTTTCAAGTGAATGTTGTTTGTGATTAAGGTACGTGAGCTTAGGTCTGAGGGTTGGAGATCGCGACCTTTCATTCCATACCTTCTCGGACACTACTATATCTGGGGACCACAGCTTTTAACTTTATTCATTCATCCCAAATTCTACCTTCCCCTGGGCCTCCTACCCTACCCTCCGTTTTACTCATTAATATCGCTCTCATTATCCCCTCATCCCTAATTAACTGCCGGGGTTAATAAACACTGTTAACCGAGTCTGCGCTTTCTGTGTGGCCTCTTGCGTGTGATGATGGATACAGGAGCCATGACTGTTTTACCATTAGTTAAACTAATCGTAGCAGCAACTGTGTTAAATAAGACAGTTTTTAGTATAATGACAGCAACAATAACAACGACGATGAAGATGACTACTGTGACGACTATGAAGACAACAACTTCCATTCATTTAAATCTTATTTATCTGAAAGATTTCCGTACAAACAATAGAAATGGCAAAAAAAAAAAATATGAAATGTGACTAATTTGACCTTTGTGATCTTAAAACTGACCTTCAAAGTCAAAATCTACAGTGTCATCCACCCACATGTTTTCTTGTACCTTACGAGTGACCTTTCTAGGGTAGTTGCCTGCTACTAACACGACAATGCTGTCAAACTTTTTTCTAGAAGACTTTTCAGTTTGGCTGGTCCACGATATAGTGACCCTGTTGTATTAAAACTATCACAGTATCCGTGTTGACATCAAATAAAGTGTTTCAGTTAACGTGTTTGGCAATTATCGATAAAAGTTGCTTTGCTTTGAGGTTCAATGTTTTGGAAATACTTTTTTCGTTCAATCTTTTTAAAGGAAACGCGTATTTAAAGGTTTAGATGAACGCGTTAATGACGACCCACAGCTCCCTCAAGTAAGGTATGATCCACACGTAATGGGAGGATTCGAGCACAGTGGTGGGAGTTATCCTATTAATTATTATAAATCTATGTTGGCTCATTTGATGAATTTAACCTGGCGACGCTAGGTTCGAATCCTGTTAATTGGTGTATAATTTCTATAGCATTTCGGTTTTTATAGTTAATCTTATCTGGACTTAAGTAATTTTTGTTTCTGCTAAAAATAATATTATCTTAGTATCTTGGCATTTGGTATAATATGCGACACATTTGTACATCAACTGTCCGATCACTGTGTACCGTATTTGGTGAAATATACTATAGCGTGTACTGTACTTACTGTTCTATCACGTCTATCACAGTGAAAATTTAGGCAATAGGCTCCCTTTGGCGGGAAAAAATCGGGATGGAGATTTATTCGGCAAATGCGAGGAGCGTTGTACTGTGACAATGACATGTTGTTATGGAGCTCCGGCAGTCTTTTTCATGTATTTTGTTTCATCGCGTGAGAGGAGGCCCATTTGATACAGATGCTTTGAAATAAATAGTATGTACGGGTTGTTTAACATCAAAGAAAGGCTCTTTCATTTTTCGACAAATTAAGCAATATTGATGCGTAATGAATCCGGTTGTGTATGGGCGGCCCAGGCGTTCGCACGTGTGTCCACCGGTTGAGTGGCAGTCAACACACATAGGACTAGACGAGGCTGTTGGCTAGTAGAGTGATACACATTTTATTAAAACCTGTGGGAATTGTACTTGGTTAACAATGCTTAATAATCCTCGCGGTAGAAGCACCTGTAGTAAATGATAAACGAGAATGTCGTTGTTAAAAGAAATGAAAGATGTCATAGTTTTTTTTTAAATTGTTGTCTAGCGCTAAACTAAGCGAATGGCGTTTAGACTGTGACGCTGTGTAAATACAAATAGTGAACAGTGCTCAATGACACCAGCAGAAGAAGTTTTAAAATGTTTATCTATACTTCAACAACTTAAAGTGTTTAAGCACATACACTCAGTTCAAACACTCGACAACAACGACCAAAAATTAGGAAAGAACAATTCTCAGCGTAGCAGAATCACCACTACCAACACTACCACTCTCGCTGGGCTGCCGTGTGATTATTGCCATGATCACGCATTAAACTGTCGTGTCTCACATAATTGGTCGCTCGAGTCGATTGTAAGATGCAAATAAGCTTAATTGAAAATCCCTGTTGTATCTGATTTTTCCCTCGACCAAATGTACTTTTTTGCCAGATTATTGTGGTCTTAGTCAACTTTGGGGGAACAAAAATAATTATCCTCGTGTTGTATACGTAGTCGGTGTGCTGTTTTGCATTTAATTATTGTTGTTATTAGGGCTCTTAAGATTTGATAAGGCTAGCGACACCTGCCTCGAAAATCTAATGCATTTAATTTTTTTTCGTGAAACTTAAAGTGAAATGAGTGTGAGAATGACGGTTCATTATCCTCCCCTGTACTGTTTCCCTTTAAGTTTTCACTAAAGATAAAAGGTTCCGAAAAATCGAGGAATTTAATTTTCTAAATGTGAAAATAAAATCTTTATTCATTAGTAGGATTTTTTTTGCCAAATAACTTAATGAACCAAGAGTCGCTGCTTTTCAGTAGACCTTAACGTACTTTTCTCCCATAACGAACCTAGAGCCGGAAAATCACCCAACAGCTGAACTCACTTGTGAAGGCGGGGTAATGGCGGCTGGGTGGTGGTGGTTGTTTCTTTATGTTCTTATATCCGGTTATCTCCCATTGATTTTGGTGTTGTTTGGTTTGCTATTGATTGTAGGCAAACCGAGTTTTCTGTGTTTTAGGAAATAATTCTAAGGTATTATTAATGGTATTATAACAGCCTCGGGAATGATGCTGTCAGCCGTGTTATTGTTTGGCCAGTTTACATTTTTTCGGTTTAATGAACTTCAAAATATCGTAACAAATACATTAATCTGACGTAGTTTACATTCTAATTTCGAAAATATCTATATTTTTAGGAGAAAATAGTGGAAAATACTGAAAATTGTAAAAGATATTTAGGGCTGTAAATACAGGTAAAAGACTAGCCTGTTAAACGTAAACAAACGTTGCACAACGGTTATAAATCCTGGCTTCGGTCATTACCACTGAGCTTTCTTTAAGGTGATTCAGTCAGAAATGGGTGATCATTTTATATTTTCAGCAACGTAGCCTAGTGTAGTGTAGCATAACCTATCCTATCCTTATGTATTTCAGGTTTATGCTGAGGCCATCCTGAAGAATCGAAGGAAAATTGGTGGCCCAGGCTATTTCTGAGTTAAGATAAATATTTCCTTTGATTTTTTGGTTCCATCAATAGATTTAACCATTTTTTTCGGTATTTTCTACTATTTTCTCCAAGAAAAAATGTATATTTTTGAAACTACGTCAGATTAATGTGCTTTTATTAAAAAAAATTGCAGTTCACCAAACCGAAAAGACCCACGTTTCTCACTAAAGGTTCAAACTGAGCAAATGGTTCTGGTAGATCAGTATTTTGTGGACGAGTTTGTTGCCGTTTGTTGAACTGTTACCATGCCACAGGTTGGCGGCTGCTGTCCCTCCAGCAATATATTGTGTGATGAGGCCAAATTAATGCACGTGTAGGCGTCGACAAGATCATATCATTGTGTTGTTACATTTTTTATGACAAAAAAGCCAAAGGTTTAGATCACAGGTTCATGTATTGACTGAAATATGGCTTGTGGTGGCCGTAGAGTTTAGGTTTAGGTTTGTATATTGTTAGGAGTTTACACACCATCTATACGAGTGGTTAGTCTCTACTTACCTAAGGGTGTATATATATCTATGTACTTATGTCATTATTTAAGTAATACAATATTTCAGTGTTTCGTTGAATTACTCAGCGAATCTCTATATAATCCCAAGATAATAAACTGAATAAATGAATAACGTGGATCGTGACAGAACCAAGCAGTGCAGGAAGGTCAAGGAGGCATGGCAGGGAGTTCTCAGAAGGTGGATAAAGTGATCGATTGTGTTGACGCTTGCCCGAACATGTCTCAGCTGATGTAAAGATTGGACTAAAGTTACCGCCACCGTTGACGTATTATTGGTCGGGGAGTGTAGAATATTTATCACGTTAAAACAGATGTGACGTCCATTTTTAGAGTTGTTTCCGGAATCAAATGAAACTTTTTATCATCATCCCAAATGTATCGTTGTTGTCCGGATAATTCTTATAGTTAGGTTAAAATAAGAAATATAAAAAAAATCTACAGGAGTGGCTGCCTATCGATGGCCTGTGTTATCTGTTATAGAGCGTGGATTTTTTTTTTTTTACTCAATCTTATTTTTATTTTTCCCAGATTTCAAGAAACAAAAGAGAAGATCCGGAAAGAGGAAATCCAGTTGATTCTTCCAAGCCAGACGCTCGCACACTCTGCCAACGTCATCTCCAGGTACGTAAAAAAATATATATGTATATTGTATGTTTTATCATTGTAACTTGCTGTGTACGTACTCGTTCTCGGTGGCCTGTTGTCGTGCGTTCATTATCTACCAGTTGTGTTTTGGGCGGTTTGAACGTGCAGTATTTATCAGTTGTGTAATATATCAGGTGTTTTTTTTATAGATTTTTTAGGCTTTAATTTATATACGATCTGTTATACTTCGTTATACTTTCATTATATATCATATATTTTTGGCCTGTCAACTGATATACTGAATTTTTTTCTTTTTATATGTCGCCGTTATATGCAGCTTTGATTTCACCTGTTACATACATCCTTCGTCTGGTGTGGCAATTGATGTCAGCAATATTCTTAGGTTATGTTTCAGGCCGTTAATGTGTATTTTTATTATATATCGTGAAAACAATTGGAGCGGAAAAAAATCGTGGGATATTTCAGTCGCGTTTATTTTTATCTGCGTGGGCCACTATGCTTCCCGCTGTGCGTTTGTTTATCTTTGGCAATATTTCCTCTGCTTTATCACTCCTCCAGTTATTGGTCATTTTCACACGCGCCATAAATACGGTTAGTTTTGACACGGCGCCAATATATATAGAGGCAATGCTCGACCGATTTACATAGAAATGTATAGCCTGCCTCTGCCGCCATCCCCCCTCCATTCCTCTCTCTCTCTCTCTCTCTCTTCCCTGCCCACTTCTCCCCCTCCCCCCCTTCTTCCCTTTCCTGCCCATTTCCTTTTTCTTTCACTTTTTATCTCCACTCCTACCTCTCCCTTCCTCCATAGTTTCTCACCTACCTCCTTTTTTATCCTCCCTCCCTTACTCCCACCTTCCCTTACTCTCACCCTCCCTTACTCCCTCGCTTTCACCCTCCCACTTCTTTTTTTCTCTGTCTTCCCTTCCTCCCTCTTTCCTTTATTCATCTTCCCTCTTCTTTTTCCTCTGTTCTCCCTCCTTCATTCTTTTTCCACCACTCTCCTTCCCTTCCTCCCTCTTTCCCTCCTGTGTTCTCCCTCCCTCCTTCCCTCCCTCTTTCTCCTTCAGTATTGGAAGTCACTGGTCGGGTCCTCCTCTCTCTTTAGCTCACAAATATTAAAAGAAAACTAGATAACAAAAATACATTAAAAAACACCAATACTAAAAATACACAAACACACAAAAACCGCATTAAGAATCACAAATGACGCCAGTAACTATTTTTTCATCGAGTATAGAAAAGTGTATGAGTGACGCTGATGTTGGTTGGTGTGCGTCGTCAATAACGTTCCTTACCCGCTACGTCTGTTTTATTATTATTATTATTATTATTATTATTATTATTTACTGTTATTATTATTTTATTGAGATCTTTTGTAGCCTCATGATGATTTTTTATCTAATTTACTGATTTAATCAATGTTTTATAATTCCCGTCGGATTTGGGGGAAGACTTCGAAAAACATTAACTGTCTTTGTGTGTGTGTGTGTGTGTGTGTGTGTGTGTAATTATAATAATAAGTTAGGGTTTCTACTACATATACCATTGGATTCCTGAGTACAGTGAGCTTAGTTGCTGTGTTGGGCATAATCCATTACATTATAGCAGATTATGTGCACGCTAGTTTGAAGGCACGCGCGCATAGACTTACACTCAGTCACACACTCACTCACTCACTGTACAGACACACACACGCACACACACTACACATACACACTACACTCACTCACACACACACACACACACACACACAGACCGAAGGAACACGTGTGGGTATACTATTATTTCCTTCGTGGTAGAGAGACCATAACTCAGACACAACCCAGTCAGTCAGTCAGTGAGGGAGGGAGGGCCCCCGGATTGTCAACACCGTACCCACCGCCGCTCCGCTCTGCTCCGGGAACTTCCAATATGTTGAAGGCTTTACCTCTGCAAAACAAGAGATCTGTCCCGTGTTATTGTTTTTGATGCTCATGTCACAAGTGTATAAAGTTAGATTTCTGGTTCTTTGTTTAGTTAGTACGACGCTTACTTTTGATGTGGGGAGAGATCAAAATGCTGTAGGTCTAGAGGCGATGGGGATATTGTAATCAATGTGTGTGTGTGTGTGTGTGTGTGTGTGTGTACTTTCACCCTTAAGAGTCTCAAGATGAACCTGTGTCCTCAAGGGGTTAATGTTCTCCCGCCGTCCAGTTAAACGTCCGGAAACGTTTATAAATTTGTGGTTAACGTTTCTTGACTTTTTGTCGTTGTTAGTTGTGGACTTTGGGATAACGATCGCTGGAAGGTCATTTAGCGAGACATCCCTTTTTTATTTTTATTACAGAATTAAGTAATGGTTTTTACCCTCTGATGACCTGTATTTAAACCGTAGTTCTGTATAGACTGTTCCAGAGATCAATAAATCGTGCTACTGTCTGTACTACATGACGGGGTAGGGGGTGTGGGTGCAGGTCCGGGCAAGGTGGTCCCTGATTCCAGATTTCCACTTCACTATAGGGAGCATCCCAAGAGATAGTGTACACCAAGGGTCGTGTAGTATGCAAATGACGCCCTCTGTATTCTCCACACTCCGTTTCCCGGTGTGTAGCTGGTGACCCGTGCACAATTTTTTTCTTGTATATTTCTGGGGAATACAATTTCGGAATACCCAATTTTTTTTTTATCTATTTGTGGAGTAGCGTCGGGAAGAAACATATATTATTACTATTGGTTGTTTACTGTACTGAGAGGGTGTAGCCATGTTTATCCGTGTGTGGCTTGCTCTTTAGGGGTAAATAATTCTCTTATATTCTGTATTTTGAATGTTATTTATGGGTAACTAACTACTTTTGTGTTGCGTCTAGAACCTTGTGTTGTGGGTGAGGGGGTGAGTTAATTAGTTTTATTTCTAGATGAATTTACAAGTAAACTATCCATTTTTTTGTATCTCTAGAACATTATTGGGCGACTGGTCTAACTATCCATTATCTAGAACGGTACCCCAGAGGAAACATGTGCAGTACCAGTGGAAACTATCCGGGAATAAGTGATGATTTCCTTCTGTTTGTGGAAAGTAATTTTGGGTGTGATTTTCTTTATACTCCTGGGAAAAATGTTTTAGTGGGGGTCAATATTTTTTCCCCTTTGTGAATCGCTGTTGAAGAATAAACAATATATTTTTTTCCATACTGTTGGGAGTCAAAAGGAAATGTATATTTTTTGAAGTTAATGGAAACAGCTGTGTGTATTTTTCCTATGCCTTACTAATGGATGGCAATTATAAATATTTTTTGGTAGAATACTATTGGGAGTAAACTATTTTTTCTACACGTTATAGTAGAGTATTAAGAAACTATCTAAATATTTCTTTCATATACCTGGAGTAACTATTGTAGGAAGTGACCCACAAAAACCTCACACAGTTTCCCTCGTAGTATGCAAATTGCCACGTCTGTATATTTCCACACTTCGTTTCCCTGCAGTCTACAGCAGTGTGTTCTGGCCAGAATATTCGTTCGCTTGGAGTGCCGTGGAAAAAAAAATCTTTGGAGGTAACAATGAAAACTTGTAATACTTTTTTCTTTATCTTGTGTGTAGTACTGCGTGTGGTGACCCCAGTTACAGCACGGTTTGATGTGCAAATATTAAGAAACATAATTTGTGTTGTAAATTTAATATGCTAATTAATTTTAGATATTCCTAGCTAGGATTAGGAATGAAAATTTGCGAAATATTTTGTGAACATCTCACAAATTTTCATATAAGCGACCAGGGGGATTATTGTAACAGTGTCATGAGTTTCCCGCCACCTGAGAGTTCCCGCCAATTTCAAGCCAATAGTATGAAGGCCTTAGGCCTGTCTTCGACCAATGAGAAAGCCAATGAGGCGTGACGTCATGAAAGTTGTGGCGTCCCTTGTGGGCTGACGCAGTTTGAAAAGCGGAGTCTGTGTTTGGTCAGGGTTAAGTGTGGCTGTGTCCTGGGTGTCACCTCCTCATATGGCGGCTATAATGTGATTACCTATTACGTTTGATCCGTTTCCCGAAATGTATTGAGTCATGAACCCCTTTGGTTAGCAAGCTAAGAAGATAGGTTTATTGTTTTGAAGTATAATTGCCAAACCCTAATAGAAAGTATTAAATAAATACAGTGACCGTTAATAAGAGTCCTGATTCATCCCTCCCTTATTAAGAAAGAGTAATTTGTTACATAAAATGTTACATTAAATTTGGTATATATAAAATACGTTACAGGGTGGACTGATTAACACCGCCTGGTCAGAAGATGGTCAGTTCCCAGGGTGTGGACCTCACTGGTACTGTCTAGTGCTGAATTCACTGGCTTAAGCACTGTTCAACACTGTTCACCACTGTTCAACACTGTTCACCACTGTTCAACACTGTTCCCCACTGTTCAACACTGTTCCCCACTGTTCAACACTCTTCCCCACTGTTCATCACTGTTCAACACTTCACCACTGTTCAACACTGTTACTGTTCAACACTGTTCACCACTGTTCAACACTGTTCACCACTGTTCCACACTGTTCAACACTGTTCACCACTGTTCAACACTGTTCAACACTGTTCACCACTTTCACCACTCACACTGTTCACACTGTTCACCACTGTTCACCACTGTCCACCACTGTTGTTCACTGTTCACCACTGTTCACCACTGTTCACTGTTCACCACTGTCCACCACTGTTCAACACTGTTCACTGTTCAACACTGTTCACCACTGTTCACCACTGTTCAACACTGTTCCCCACTGTTCAACACTGTTCAACACTGTTCACCACTGTTCACTGTTCACTACTGTTCACCACTGTTCAACACTGTTCAACACTGTTCACCACTGTTCACTGTTCACTGCTGTTCACCACTGTTCAACACTGTTCAACACTGATCCCACTTCTTTCTGAAACGAAATTGTTACTTTTGGCGGGATTATGTTGATATCCCGGTGGTGAGGATGGGTCGAGGAGAGGGACTTGGGGAATGGGCCAGCAGCGGGAGCGGGCAACTGATAGGTCATGACCCTGTGTGTTGTGAGAGAACACCTTAATAACGCGGTAACTCTTATGTATCACCACAAGATCTCACTTACGGAGTTGCATGATCACAGTCCTTACCGTCAAGGTCAGTGAGCCGGTATACTGTGTCGTTAATGTGCAATATGGCCACTTGGGACATTGTCTAGAGGAGATGGGGATATTGTAACGTGTGTGTGTGTGTGTGTGTGTGTGTGTGTGTGTCGTGTAGGGGGTGTTTGTGTGTGTGTGTGTGTGTCGTGTAGGGGGTGTGTGTGGGTATGTGAGTGTATTTATGTATATGTGTGTCTTTTCCATATCACTTTGTTTTCTGCCGTACACATAGATAAAGCAGAGTGAGTCATCCAGAACTCAGCTTAACCCAACACTACACACGATGCCTTGTGATCTACCAACCTACACTCCTCTGTACTTTACTACACGCTGGGTCCTATCATCAAGTGTTGTTCAAAGGCGTTCACGATATTATTTACTTTGAAAATTACAGTGTGGGTTTTTTCTCGTGATTGTAATGTGGTTGTTATTGATGCTGCTGTAATAGGATTTTAAATTGCTTTCACTTCTACTACTACTACTACTTACTATTTTTTTTTTTTTTAAACGTGGCCTCCAGCCTTCCCCAATAGCCACACCTTCGCCACCATTTATTTTCCTTAATATTAAATATCCTAATACATAAGAAGCTATCCTATCTGTGTTAAATTAGTTGAGCCGCAGATCTATGCGGCATTCAGTGACTGTAGCCTCATAGTCAATATCTGCAGCAGTTGTCGGAGTAGGGGCAGAAGCTCTCGTTCCCCTGAGGCAGAGCAAAGCCGACCGAAGGAGAGAGAAGGACAGTCGACATCTCATCCAGGCTGTAACATAACTTCTGGGCTGCTGCTTCTGTTCGGAGATCAACTCCGCGAGTCTGGCGTAGAAACATCTTGCACTTGGGCCCATCCCACCAGAGGTTGTGAACACTAGAGGAGTGAAGCTGCCTTGATCAACGTTTTGAATTCTCTCCCCATATGCCCTTCTCTTGTCGTTCTCGTTCCTCCTATGTGCAGCATCGAGAGCTAGGTTACGGTGACAAGCGGCCATGGGATCAAAAAGCCTGATGTCGAAGAAAGCTCGCTGTCCCCGCGTCCAGAATCTTCGAGCACTGACGTCCACACGGGCTTCGTTAGATGTGTTTGAAGTCCTGTGTTGGAAGATCTCGCCATCCAATGGAAGGAGGGTCGGTTCTACCATGACGTCCCGGCAGATTTCCTTCAACATATTTGCTGTGAGATCCCTTACCTCGTCATGCCTCATGCATATGAGGCCCCCCTTCTTGCAGACCATGGCGTGATCGCCATCATAGGAAGAGCCACACACGCATTGGGAGGGCAAACCATCTACTGGCCAACCGTACCTTAGAGCAATGTCATCTGTAAATTCTTGTTTGTTAAGGCTGAAACCATTTGCCCTTATTGGTAACGTAGTTAACCAGTTCGAGGCGCCCACCTCCTGTGCTATAGCTACTTTTTTTGTCAAATTTTCTGGAACCTGCAGCAATAGTTGCTGCAACATGTCATTTTGGCAGTGCTGCCGATCTGTCGTAATGGACCTACGAATCTTATTTACTTCGCTGGTATCCACTTCCCCTGTTGCATTCTGGGCTATTATGTGGTCCGTGAGGGCTGCCGTGAGCTTAAGTGAATTTTGATGTTCAGTGTCAGCAATCTCCTCTGGATTAGTTAGTCCCATCCCTCCCAGTCTTGGTGGAAGTGCAAGAAGTGTTCTTTCTGCTACTACTACTACTACTGCTGCTGCTACTACTGAAGAGAGAGAACTTGTATATACTATGAAATGCGTGATAAAAGTGAGTTCTAATTGTGTGTTTTATATACATGACTAGAGGTCCGGGCTTTGTATTATACCTGGTTCACTGTTAAGCTCTGTGTTTATCAGTACTGTACCTGGTAGTCGTCAATCAGAATCCCTCACGCTCTTGTTATATAAAATGAGGGTAAACTCAGGTAAACTCCAACTCATTATTTTACTAACACAACTTCTCGTCTCGGGTTTCGTGTATGTCGTATTTTGAGATTAGGGTTTTTATTCGTTGTAATACCAAGCGTTAATGTGTTGTTTTGTAAGATGGGTTAGGTTAGGTTAGGTTAGGTTAGGTTGGGTTGGGTTGGGTTAGGTTATGTTAAGTTAGGTTAGATTTCATTTAAACTTATCTATTTATGTAGCTGAAAATGTTAAGAGTTTTTATAGTTTTCCTTGAAATATAAAGAAATTTGTAGAGCCACAATATATAAATTATTATAGCAGAAACTTATTTTTTTTCCCAAGGGCTAAATTATATACTGGATTGCATTTAATCTTAATCATTCCTAAATATACCTAAACGTTTAAGATTTTTCATATTATACAGTATATACATATAGTCAATTATATTCCTATACTAGAAGCTGATATATTTACCTATAAGAGAGCTTAATTAGACATAGAATTTAATTTAGACTTAATTACTTGGTTAAATCGTCGTTTTTTCCCCCCTGGGTGTTCAGTAGTTCTCATTAAGGCTAATATAGAGTCGTGATTGCCGGGGGTCATTTTTACGAGAGACGGGAAATTGGTAAATTGGTGAAGGTTATATCAGGAAGTAAATGTGTGCAGTTATGTGATTTTGTTTTTAATCGCGTGTGGGATATTGCACTCTGCCTCTCCTGGTGTGTGTGTGTCGGATCAGATGTGCATCTCAAGCCTTTGGCAGACTCCGAAACCGTGTCTTCAGCTGTAGGGAGCTGAAATTATTTACAAAGTTACACGTATAGCAAGCAGTGGTCCTCCCCACCCTGCTATATGGTAGCGAGATATGGGTCACATACAGGAGGCACCTCAAGGCGCTTGAAAACTTTCACCAACGTAGTCTGCGTTCCATCCTCTGAGTTGGCTGGGAAGACAAGAGAACAAATGCCAGTATTCTTGCTGACACCAACTGTAGGAGCATCGAGGCTACCATTACCCATGAACAACTACGTTGGCCTGGCCGTGTCACCCGCATGGACGACAGTAAAGTGACAAAGCAGCTACTTTACAGTCAACTAACGAATGGTAAACGTAACGCTGGCGGGCAACTGAAGAGGTATAAGGATTGTCTTAAGACAAACCTGAAAAAGTGTCAAATCGACCCCCTCACCTGGGAGACGATGACTCCACACCGTAACACTTGGAGGAGCACCACACGAAAAGGTGTCAATACTTACGAGTTAGCCCGACTGCATAACTAGGCAGACAAGCGCCAGCGCCGGAAAGACGCTGCCGCCGCCGCCGCCCCTCCCGCACTAGATGTAGCCCTCCACATGTGCAACATCTGTGAACGACTCTGCTGGTCCCGTATCGGCCTCTTTAGCCACCTCAGTGCTCACTAACCTAGGTGACATCCTTAATAACTCATACCATTGTATCATAGCTGGATGATCGTCATACTCGATTCCCAGTGACAGCAAAGTAGTAGTAGGAGTGTGTATGTATGTGTGTGTGTGTGTGTGTTCAGGTGATCTTGACTGTGTCTGAATTTAAAGTTCCTTGAACCCTACATAAAAACTTAGGCCTGTGAAGATATGTATTGCGGCACACCTAGATTGTCATTTAAAATTGCCATTGTCCACACACACACACACACACACTCTAAGGTAAAAGATCTCTGTGGTGTTAACCGTCAGTCTCCCACATTTCCTTTTGTCTCTCATTTACCAAGAGAGGAGGCAGCTGAGACAATTAATAACCACTTTGCTACCATATGTCGTACCCTACCTAGTCTTGACCTCACTCTCCTCCCGGCCTACTTACCTCCCTCCTCCCCCCAGTGTTCAACCATTTGAAATTGCCAACAAACTCCTGAAATTTAACCCCAAACGCTCCACGACCCCAATTGACCTCCCAATCAAAATTTACAAGGAGTTTGCAGTCGAACTTGCCACCCCCATCTGTTCCATTATTAATGCATCCCTCAGACAAAGCAAATGCCCTAATGAATGGAAAACCGCATTTGTCACCCCTATCCCAAAGGTCACCACCCCACAGTCCCCTCAGGCCAGTTTCCATTACCCCTATACCCAGTCTACTCTGCGAAGAATTTGCTTTTGAATGGGCGTTCGCTAGTATTTATCAATCAATTGATCCACAGAAATTTGGCAATATGAGGACCTCCTCTACATCACAATGCTTGGTTAGATTCCTGGATTTTCTGCACAAAAGCCTGGAGATACGTAACTTACGTAAGACATCACTGGCCGTTGCTCTTGTTGACTTCAGGAAGGCTTTTAACCTTGTTGATCACTGCACTGTTATCAACAAGGTCATTGCACTAGGGCTGCCCACCAACCTGGTCTCATGGCTCACTGATTTCCTGAGTGAGCTTCGTCAGGCAGTCAGGTACCAGGGTTCTGTCTCCACATTCCAACACCTCACCTGCGGTGTTCCCCAGGTGACCAAGATGGGACCACTGTGCTTCCTGATCCTGATCAACGACGCTCTATCGGACACTCCTCACAGGTGGAAGCATTGTACGTGGACGACTGCACTGTGGGGGTTACAGTGGACAACACCTCACCGGACTACTCATCGCTACAAGGCACCCTGGACAGGCTACAGGCATTGACTACGGAGAACAAGGTCACCATCAATCACACCAAAACCGTAGTCATGCATATCAATACCGTCACCACTCCAATGCAAGCTCCAGCAGTTACAGTGGGTGCCCATCCTCTCCAGTTAGTACAGTCTGCCAAACTCCTGGGTGTAACTATAGACCACAAATTGACTGGAAGGCGCAATCAAGGCAGCCCCGTACCGACTCTATATGCTACGACGACTAAGGTCACTTGAGGCACCCATGCCAGAGCTGAGGACTATCTACAATGCGTTTATACTCTCAAAATTAACGTATGCGTCACCAGCCTGGTCGTCTTCTCTCAACTCTACCCAACGTCAGCTAGAGAAGGTACAGAAAAGGGCCTGCAGACTCATGCTTGGCGCAGACTACTCGAGCTACAACAACGCTCTCTCCACCCTGGAAATGCCATCCCTCAGTGACCTCCACCACTACGCACTAGCAGGGTTTGCTATCGGACTACTGCACCATCCTTGTCATCGCCACTTACTACCACCTACAATCTCCCGCCCACCTCGCGCAGTCCGTCACTACAACAAAATTCAGCCCATAAGAGCCCGCACTGATAGATATAAGAACAGCACCATCCCATCTATTGTTAAAATAATAAACGGCTCCTGATTTATGTACTGTACAGCCCTGTAAATGTATTGAACGTATATTATTATGTCTAAATCACATGTAAGTTTGTATATTTTTAGCCACCGGCTGCAACTCTATTAATAAACCGTTTATTATTATTATTTTATTATTACACACACACGCACACGCACACGCACACACACACACACACACACACACACACACACACACACACACACACACACGGGTCTAGTATATGTCTGCCATACATCTGGGTGTCTCGTGATCTGTATACACAAAAGGTAGACATCGTTATTTTAAACATGTGTAGTGAACAGCACCTTGTGACAATATAACCTAACCTAAGCTAACCTAACTTAACTTAACTTAACCTAAACTGAATTAACCTAACAAGTTAAATATTAACTTAGCTTAACCTAACCTCACCTAACGTGAACTAAGTTAAGCTAAACTCGTTAAATTTGCATAGTGTAGTTTTAGTATAGAGAATTTTTGGGCGAATAGTTTTAGTGAGCCGTGTGTGTGTGTGTGTGTGTGTGTGTGTGTGTGTGTGTGTGTGTGTGTGTGTGTGTGACTCAGGTATGGTACAATTAATTAACTTAGCTTAATTAGTTAACTTTGGAAATAACAATTTTAATTAACTTAATCGAAATTTTGTCAAAATTATTGATTAACTTCGATTAATTATCAATTAATTCCTTATAAAAAATAAAAAATAATATTTAAGACACCTGCCCTTGAGTACCCAATATATTTAGCATTATAAAGTAATAAGTATGTGATGAAAAGTTTGAGTTTAATATTTAAGTTATAAATTTGATATGCAGAATTATTATCTTATCATGATACAATTTTTCAAGTAAGAAAGTCTAATTTGGTTTTGTATACTGAAATAATACAATTATTTACACGTGAAAAACTGTTGCGTAAAAAATTTAAAAAGTCAAGAATTTATAATTATTTTATCTCAAGGCTTATTCATACCGAGGAAGTAGTGTACCAGACTGCCTCACTATTCACGTATTCAAACTACAGTATTCATTGACTTTTTTGGAAAACATTTACAGGATATAAAGTTATTTAATCCACATGAAAATTCCCTTAAGCAAATTTGACACAGACTGGTTAACTTAACTTAACAGAAAAAATCTTAACTTAATTAGTTAATGTAAAAATAAATCAGGTTAATTTAACTGGAAAAAATGAAAATTTAACTTAACTTAACGAGTTAAATTTTAAACTTAATCGCCCCCAAGTCTGGTGTGTGTGTGTGTGTGTGTGTGTGTGTGTGTGTGTGTGTGTGTGTGTGTGTGTGTGTAAACTCATCTCGTCTAATAATTTTCATAAGAATTTCACACCAGTTGTTACTAATGGTGTGCAGTACGTAGATGGACAACGCACAGTAGCAAAATGGCTTTTATCAGTTGTGTAAATAAACCACAAAAGGGAGCTGTTGTTTTAGGTTTTATTTATTTATTCATTTTATTTTTTAATTACTTATTTGTTTAGTTATTTCTTACTCCTATGATCATCAAGTTATTTCCGGTTATATCGTGCGCCATAAAAGGAGTTCCTCTACTACCCGTCTCTGCCTGACGTCCTGGGAGTGTTAGCCTCAGTAATAAACACCAACTTATGGTTTATATTATCAATTATATATTTCTTAAGACCTTCAATGTATCTTTAAATAAACGATAGTGAATAAGATTGACCTTTGTTTCTTACGTTAAGTGTTGTATAGAATATAAACATCTCAGGGCTGTGTTATACGGTAGTTTTAAAGGTTTTCTTTGTTGAATCTTGTTTGAATAAAATTTTAATTGTTGTCTTAACGCTCTATCACCGTCCATGCATTTAAATTTTGTATCTCATTTCGCCTAAACGTAAGCAAACATAATAGAGTGTGGCCAGGGTGGGGTGTGGTGGTGGCCAGGGTGGTGGTGGTGGCCAGGGTTATCGTGGTGGCCAGGGTGGCCGTGGTGGCCAGGGTGGTCGTGGTGGCCAGAGTGGTCGTGGTGGCCAGGGTGGTCGTGGTGGCCGTGGTGGCCAGGGTGGTCGTGGTGGCCAGGGTGGTGGTGGTGGCTGAGGTGTTTACTCCGAGCTACAAGCTTTATGAGTCAAGCTGAATCTGGTGGTCGTGTCGCCCGCTTCTCCAGCAAGCTCTCTTATTTATTTACGTGCTCGTGTGTTGGCAACAGCTTGCCTTGTTTACATATTTTGGTTTCACGTTGAAGTCTTGGCAATTCTGATAATGCTTCACCTCTATTTATTTTATTTTTTGTGTGTGATTTTGAGTAAATTCACTAATCTGGGTGAATTATTTGTCTTAAGAGAAGTTAGCTAAGAGTTGGATTACTCCGTCAGTTTGAATTCGTTATTGTTAGGTGTGTACACAGTAAACCTTTACGACAAGGAACACACCTGACTTTATCTCCCTCGCGGTGTTCACTTTGATTTGGTGTGTATTGTGTCTCTCTTGTGTGTAAATGATGTTTATGGTGTACACAGGCTGACACACCCGACTATTGTGTACACAGACCAGCACACACCCGACTATTGTGTACACAGACCAGCACACACCCGACTATTGTGTACACAGACCAGCACACACCCGACTATTGTGTACACAGACCAGCACACACCCGACTATTGTGTACACAGACCAGCACACACGACTATTGTGTACACAGACCAGCACACACCCGACTATTGTGGCACACAGACCAGCACACACACCGACTATTGTGTACACAGACCAGCACACCGACTATTGTGTACACAGACCAGCACACACCTGACTATTGTGTACACAGACCAGCACACACCCGACTATTGTGTACACAGACCAGCACACACCCGACTATTGTGTACACATACCAGCACACACCCGACTATTGTGCACACAGACCAGCACACACCCGACTCTTGTGTACTACTACCCTACCTTGCTGCCACTCGGAATCGAGTGTGATGATCAACCAGCTATGATAAAATGATATGAGTTATTAAGGATGTCACCTTCGTTGGAGCTCTGAGGTGACAAGAGAGAGGCCGATACGTGACTGGTAGGTTCGTTCACAGAGGTTGCACATGTGGAGGGCTACATCTCGTGCGGGAGGGGCGGCGGCAGCGTCTTTCCGGCGTTGGCGCTTGTCTGCCTCGTTATGCAGTCGGGCTAACTCGAAAGTGTTGACACCTTCTCGTGTGGTGCTCCTCCAGCGTTACGGTGTGGAGTAATCATCTCCCAGGTGAGGGGGTCGATTTGGCACTTTTTCAGGTTTGTCTTAAGACTATCCTTATACCTTTTCAGTTGCCCGCCAGCGTTACGTTTATTATTCGTTAGGTGACTGTAAAGTGGCTGCTTTGTCACTTTACTGTCGTCCATGAGGGTGACATGGCCAGTCCAACGTAGTTGTTCATGGATAATGGTAGCCTCGATGCTTCTATAGTTGGTGTCAACAAGAATACTGGTATTTGTTCTCTTGTCTTCCTGGTGAACTCGGAGGATGGAACGTAGGATACGTTGGTGAAAGTTTTCAAGTTTTCAAGTGCCTCCTGTATGTGACCCATGTCTCGCTTCCATATAGCATGGTGGGGAGGAACACTGCTCAAATATGTGCAACTTTGTAGATAATTTCAGCTCCCTACAGCTGATGACATGGCTATGGAGTCTACTAAAGGCTTGAGATGCACATCTGATTTGATGTTGAATCTCTTCATCGATGTCTGCGGTGGTGGACAGGTGGGAGCCGAGATACTGAAAGTGGGTAACATTAGAGAGGGGAGTACCGTTAAGCTGGATGGGTGGTGGTGTGGTTGAACTAGGGGCAGGCTGAAAGAGAATCTGAGTCTTACGTACATTTACCTCAAGGCTGAAGGGTGCGTATGCATCTGTGTTGGTATTCAGAATCTCCTGTAGGTCGCATTCAGTGTGAGCGACAAGGGTGAGGTCGTCTGCATACTGAAGTTATGTAATGGAAGCTGCCGACACCTTTGTTCCTGCCTGGAGTTATCTTATGTTGAGAAGACTCTTCATCCAATACTGGATGCCCACCCCACCGGCTAAACTGGCACTGGCACGAGTAAGGAAGGCAGCCAAGAAATGGAAAAGAGAGTTGGTGCCAGTGCACATCCTTGTTTTACCCCCATTTGGATGGGGAATAACTCAGGCTGGGTGCCATTGTGCAGGACACTGCCATTTTGGTGGGCAGCCAAAACGGCTGAGGGCTTCCCTGTTGACCAAGTGGAAGGCCTTGGTTAGGTCGATGCAGGCATGTACAGTTCACGACACTGTTCTCTGCACTTTTCCTGTATCTGCCGGGCAGCAAAGATCATGTCACTAGTGCCACATGATGGTCTAAAGCCACATTGAGATTCTGGGGGGAAGTTTTCTGCCTCAGGAAGAAGTTTGTTTAGGAGGACTCAGGCAATAATCTTGCCAGATATGGACAGCAGCTAGATCCTGTGGTAGCTGCTACAGTGTGACTGGTCTCCCTTGTTCTTATAAATACTGACGATGGAGGCGTCTTTAAGAGCTTGGGGAATTTCCTCCTTTTCCCATATATTCTCCAGGAGAGAGTGGAGACAGCTGGTAAGCAGAGGTCCTCCTGCTTTATACAACTCTGCTGGGATTCCATCAGGCTTTGAGGCTTTGTTATTTTTCATCTGTTTGATGGCACTAGCTACCTCATCCTGGGATGGAGGATAGCTGAGGTAGGTCAGCTCTGGATGCTGAGGGACCTGCTGGGTAGTTAGGACATCCACATCTGTGTTTCCGTTGAGCAGTGAATGGTAGTGCTCTTTCCAGCACTGAAGGAGGCCTTCATCGTCTTTAATTAGGGAGTTACCATTGGATGAGTTCAGGGAGGCTGCGCCATAAGTGATTGGCCCATAAAATGTTTCCGTAGAAATGGAAAATTTACGCATCTTGTGTTGATCTGCAAACTTTTGCTTTATATTTAAGCCAGTCGTTCTCTACTTTGCGAAGTTCTCACTGGGCCGCCGCTTTCTTCTTACAGAATGTATCGGCTTTGGTCCGAGACTGAGGGTTGTTCAGCCAGTCAGTTAAAGCAGCACGTTTATCATCGACGAGTACATTGAATTCCAGGTTATTTTCATCAAACCAGTCCTGGTGTATTCTTTCGATCTGGCCGAGAGTCTCTCTGCAGGTTTTTGTCATGACAGTGTCGAGAATACTCTGTTCGGCACTGGGATTTGGGATGCTTGTTGTTGGGTTGTTTATCAGACCATGTTCGAGCTGCTTTTTGAAAGCATGGCTACCGCTGGATCCTACAGACGGTTAGTGTTAAAACCTTCTGGAGGTTGTTGTCTCCACCTGACAATTGTGTACAGACCGGCACACACCCGACTCCCCAACGAAGACACAGTTGAGGACCAGAAATGTAGTCCGCTGTAAATTTTTCTCTCAGACAAATGCTTATTTAACACACATCTACACTCGTCTCTCATTCCGCTCTCGCTACCACGGTGTCTGGAGGTGTGTTATTGTACCTCTGTAAGCCGGTGCCGCTGAGAATGTGAAGTGTCAGGGTAATTAGTCTTGTTTCTTATAAATGGTTTTCGGCGAAATACTTTTTTATTTTTTAAATTTATATTTTTCCGCGGTGGATTTTTTTTTCTTTTTTCTAAATAAATCTTATATTTTATTTTAAGGGTAGTGATAATTATGTACTTTATTTTGTTTTTAGTGATGAATATTGTTAATTTTTTTTTAATTTACTTGTTTCAGAGATAAAATTCATAGTGTTTTTTATTCATGTTTCAGTAATGTCTTTCAGTCAACAAAGATGGTGGGTGATGTTGATGTGAGCTGGAGTTTACCTCAAGTAGTAACTCAGACTCGCATTATGCTTGAGTGTTAGTCATTGAGAGAATTATTATTATTATTATTATTATTATTATTATTATTATTATTATTTACTGTTATAAATACGAGTGTTTAATAGTGCTCTAGCTGCCTGTAGTTATGGTACTGCAGTAGTAGTAGCAGTAGTAGAAGGCTAACATGGGAGTGTTGTTAACATGACCGTATTAAGTGTGTCAGGATAATCTTCAACAGGATGGTAATGAGACACCTCGAGGATGATGGTCTCATAGTTACTAAATGGCCGATGATTTTTTAACCCTTTTGTAGGATGATAATTACCGAGGACCAAGCTTAAATAGACTGGCTCTCATCTCGTTTTCTTTGGTTCTCATTATCTTTATTCTCATTGGCCGAAACCGATTCATGTGCTGTATTGGCTCTATTTTGATTGGATGATGCCATTCCATCTTTTAGCGCCGTGCAGGAATTATGATTATTCTGATTGGCGGAGACCTTTACCGTTGTGTGGACACGTTGGCGGTTCGTTATTGGTGTTTGTGTTCTGAAATATTTATTGGTTTTAATGGTGAAAATTCAGAGATTTTTTTTTTTAGTTTTTTTATCGTTTTTTTTATAATTTAGTTTTTCGTGTGTGTGTGTGTGTGTGTGTGTGTGTGTGTGTGTGTGTGTGTGTGTGTGTGTGTGTGTGTGTGTGTGTGTGTGTGTGTGTGTGTCGCCAGAGAGGATCAGTAGTGGTGATACAGCTCATTAAATGTATGAGGTGAGGAAGCGAGTTACCTGATGAGTGCCGTCACCACACACACACAGAGTCGTCCCAGGGTAATGATCCAAACACCTCTCTCTCTCTCTCTCACCTGAGCCAATCTTCCTCCACAAATAAACTCACAGCTTCCATCCCGGAGGAAAAAGTGGCGAGCTAATGAAGAATTCTCTTTGATTTTGGCCGAGATAAAATCGTTGGCTCCATCAAGCTGCCCCCCTCCAAAAGTGGGCTCCCCACCCACCCACCCACCACCCACCCACCCACCCACCCACCCACCCAACCAACCCACCACCCACCCACCCACCCGCCCTACCTACCTCCCAGGGAAAAATTGTGCTGAAATTAAACTGAAGAAGCTGACTGTGATTCTTAGATCGACAGCTGGAAAAAAAAAGGATGGTTGATTACAGCCCCCCACCTCACCCCCACCTCACCCCCCACATTCCCCTCACCCCAACACCACCCCCAGCCCCTCTTCTGTTTTTAGTCCTCCACCTCTCGACTCTCATTACCACGGCCGGAACATTGTGAACACCTGGGTCTTGATGAACACCTGGGTCTTGTTAATGAACACCTGGGTCTTGTTAATGAACACCTGGGTCTTGTTAGTGAACACCTGGGTCTTGTTAGTGAACACCTGGGTCTTGTTAATGAACACCTGGGTCTTGTTAATGAACACCTGGGTCTTGTTAATGAACACCTGGGTCTTGTTAATGAACACCTGGGTCTTGTTAATGAACACCTGGGTCTTGTTAATGAACTCCTGGGTCTTGTTGAACACCTGGGTCTTGTTAATGAACACCTGGGTCTTGTTAATGAACACCTGGGTCTTGTTAATGAACACCTGGGTCTTGTTAATGAACACCTGGGTCTTGTTAATGAACACCTGGGTCTTGTTAATGAACACCTGGGTCTTGTTAACACCTGGTTCTTGTTAGTGAACACCTGGGTCTTGTTAGTGAACACCTGGGTCTTGTTTGAACACCTGGGTTTATTAAACACCTCTCCCATTTCTCCCCATCACCTCCTGCATCTCCCTCACCCCACCCCGTCTCTCCCACCCCATCTCCCACACCCCCGTCTCCCACCCCCTCCCCCACCCCCGTCTCCGCCACCTATCCCCCCCATATCCCCCACCCCGTCTCCCCCCACCCCTCGTCTCCCACCTTTATCTTTATCTACCCCACCCTCATCTCCCCACCCCGTCTCCGCCACCCCTATCCCCGCCCCCATATCCCCCACCCCGTCTCCCCCCCCCGTCTCCCCCCGTCTCCCCCACCTTTATCTTTATCTACCCCACCCTCATCTCCCCCACCCGTCTCCGCCACCCTATCCCCCCCCATATCCCCCACCCCGTCTCCCACACCCCTCCCCCCCCCCCCCCCCACCCCCGTCCCCCCGTCTCCGCCACCCTAT
This sequence comes from Homarus americanus, assembly GCF_018991925.1. Classification (NCBI taxonomy): domain Eukaryota; kingdom Metazoa; phylum Arthropoda; class Malacostraca; order Decapoda; family Nephropidae; genus Homarus; species Homarus americanus. The sequence goes on from NW_024737697.1 coordinate 853,160, forward strand.
CCCGCCCCATATCCCCCACCCCGTCTCCCCCACCCCTCGTCTCCCCCACCTTTATCTTTATCTACCCACCCTCATCTCCCACCCCGTCTCCGCCACCCCTATCCCCGCCCCCATCCCCCCACCCCCGTCTCCCACACCCCGTCTCCCCCCACCCCGTCTCCCCCACCCCTATCCCCGCCCCCCACATCCCCCACCCCCGTCTCCCCACCCCTCGTCTCCCCACCTTTATCTTTATCTACCCCCCCATCTCCCCCGTCTCCCCCCGTCTCCCCACCTTCTCCCCACCTCCGTCTCCCCACCCTTATCTCCCCCACCCTCATCTCCCTACCCTCATCTCCCCCACCCTCTTTCCCCTCCTTACCCCCCCTGGTCAGTAATGAACTGTACGCTAAATTATGATCCATTTTGTATGTATATTTCCCCTCATAACAATTACACCCACCAAACAGCCCTGTGTGTGTGTGTGTGCAGGTGTGTATGGGTGCGTCCGTGTGTGTATGGGTGCGTAGGTGTGTGTATGGGTGCGTCAGTGTGTGTATGGGTGCGTCAGTGTGTGTAGGTGTGCGTTAGTGTGTGTAGGTGTGCGTTAGTGTGTGTCAGTGTGCGTTACTGTGTGCATGGGTGTGTTATTGTGTGTACGTATGGGTGCGTCCGCGTGTGTATGTGTGTGTCAGTGTGTGTAGGTGTGCGTTAGTTTGTGTAGGTGTGCGTTAGTGTGTGTAGGTGTGCGTTAGTTTGTGTAGGTGTGCGTTAGTGTACGTGAGTTGTGCGTTTAGATGTGCGTAGGTGTGTGTAGGTCTGTGTTGGTGTGTGGAGGTTTGCATAAGTGTGCGTCAGTGTGTCTGTGTGTAGGTGTACATCAGTGTGTAGGTATGCATTTGTGTTCAGATATGCGTTAGTGTGTGTGTGCGTGTGTGTGTAGGTATGGGTTAGTGTGTAGGTTTGCGTTAGTCTATAGGTGTGCGTCACTGTGCGTAGGTAACCAGGTGCGTCAGTGGGCGTATATGAGTAACAGCGTGAGGGCGTATATAACAGAACGCATGAGTGGGCGTATATGCCCCAGCAGTTGTTGTTAATGAACCGGTTAATTAGTTGTGCTTGACCATGTTAATAAATTATGAAATAAATGTGTGTATGTATATATATGTATATTTCCTCTTTTTTATATATAAATAATTTAGTGGAGCGCCGCCGCTACTGGGGGGGAAACAGAAAAAAATAATTATAATAGTTTTCCCGTTGGATGGTCAAGGGAGGGTGCAGTAAACCCTCGGGCGGGCGGGCGGGTATGTTGGCGTCCCAGGGAAGTCACGCCGTGTGTGGGCCTCTGAACGCCTGAACACTTTGTCATATACGTTCAGTCGAGTACTTGAACAAATTGTGGCGTTTTATCTATTGAACGCTTTGGAACAACTAAGGTATATGCTCTGACTGTGAACGAATGAATACATATTAACATGCTAAGTGAACACATGAACAAATGACACACACACTCGCCAGGTGAACACATGAACAAATGACACACACACACTCGCCAGGTGAACACATGAACAAATGACACACACACACTCGCCAGGTGAACAAATGACACACACACACACTCGCCAGGTGAACACATGAACAAATGACACACACACTCGACAGGTGAACACACGAACAAATAACACACACACTCGCCAGGTGAACAAATGACACACACACACACACACACACACACTCGACAGGTGAACACACGAGACAAATAGCACACACACACTCGCCAGGTGAACACATGAACAAATGACACACACACACTCGACAGGTGAACACACGAACAAATGACACACACACACACTCGCCAGGTGAACACATGAACAAATGACACACACACACTCGACAGGTGAACACACAGACAAATGACACACACACACACTCGCCAGGTGACCGCAGACAAATGACACACACACTCGACAGGTGAACACACGAACAAATGACACACACACTCTCAGGTGAATTACATGAACAAATGGCCACACACACACACTCGACAGGTGAACACACGAACAAATGACACACACACACACACTCGACAGGTGAACACGCCAGACAAATAACACACACACACTCGACAGGTGAACACACGAACAAATGACACACACACTCGCCAAGTGAACACACGAACAAATGACACACACACTCGACAGGTGAACACACGAACAAATGACACACACACACTCGACAGGTGAACACAGGAACAAATGACACACACACACTCGCCAGGTGAACAAATGACACACACACACACACACACACACACCCACTATAAACCATTTCAAGACAGTATTCTTGGCCATTTTATTAACCCCAAAAGGGGGAGAAATGGTCCCAGGAAATAAACAGGATATTTAATGTAGTTTGCGAGTTATTTTTGGTCGGGGTGTGTGACGCGTCATTCAGCCACACCACGAAGCAAAACTCCCCACGCTGTCTCTCATATATCTCCCCCTTTATGTATTTTCACACGTATCCGGGGCCTCCTATGCCCTTCAGGGGGACTAAGATCCTCGAGTATAAGGGCACATGGGTCCAATAGCTGTCATATTAGTGTAATTTTCCCCCATTTGCTACTGAATTTATGTGGGCCATTGCCAGCCTGCCGATGGATAATAGAGGCCCGAATGAAGGTGTTGGTGGTGGGGTGGGGGGAGGGGATAACCCGACTGTCTTTTGTTTCAGCTGGTGTTGAGTCCCTGGTTGGTGGGATCTAATCCTTTATACACCGGAGCTTGACGTGATGTTTATTGTCCCATTCCAGCGGCGACTCCATGATTTGTCTTTTTATTTTTGTTTCAGTTGGTGTTAACAGAGTTTTGACGCCAAGGTTAGCTTCAGTCTTTTGTTTCGGCTGGTGTTGAGGCGGGAAATTGTGGGAGTCTAATCTTTTATACCCGGTGCTTGACGTTGTGTTTATAGTCCTCCCGTCTTGCTTAAATTTTATGACTGTCTGTTGTTTCCTTGCGATGTTGTGGATGTGGGTTTGTTAGTGGGATTCAATTATCTTATAAGAGCTTGAACACTTTTGTTTACCTCCCCGACTGTCTATTGTTTCAGGTGGGTTCTAATCTTTTATATCCAGTTTGTTTATAGCGCCATTCCCGCGGCGACTTGGTGACGCTCCTGTCTCCTGATAACGGTGTGTGTGTGTGTGCCATGCGTGGGGGCCGTTTCCGTGAGACTGACGCATTAGCAAAAAAGGTAGTTACGATATTGACAAAAGACGGAGCTCCTCCCCTGTCGTATGTGTCCTGAAGCGTCCACACACACACACATATATATATATATATATATATATATATATATATATATATATATATATATATATATATATGTGAGTGTGTGTGTGTGTGTGTAATAATAATAATAATAATAATAATTAACGGTTTATTGAAAGAGCATGGCAGCCGGAAGGCTGAACATATACAGTTACATAATTGGGGAATGGGTCTCTTGATTTACAAATAATATACAGGTAACATAAGTGATACAAATATGATATATAATAACTAGGTGGGGAGACGGTCAAACTACAGGGCATTTCAACAGTCACAGTGCTGTGTGTTTGTGTGTACGTGAGTGTGTGTGTGTGTGTGTGTGTGTGTGTGTGTTTTAGGATGTTACTAACAGAGTTCATGATTTTTTTTCCTAATATGTGAAAAAAAATCATAATTGTTTTTTCTGTGCCAGGAAGTGGGTTTAGGAACGGGTTTTTTTTTCCAATGTCAGCCTTAAACCACAGGGCCTCGGAGCACCACCCCCGTAACGTGGTTTTTATTCCTCCGTTACAGTGACTGAAATGACGCTTTTATTTGTTACACTAGATAATTATTAGTGTTATGTGTGTTGTGAACTGATACATTATTATTATTATTATTATTATTATTATTATTATTATTATTATTATTATTATTATTATTATTACTATTATTTTATTATAGTATTATCATTATTATTATTAATATCATTATGTTATTATTAATATTATATCATTATTATTATTATATTATTATTAGTACTGTTATTATTGTTTTAATATATTGTGTTTCTATGTTAATCTTGCTCTCATAACACTCCCCGCCCCTCCATATAACGGTACTCCCCAACACACTCTGCAAACTTTCATCATCACCAGATTTGAGTGTGAACTGGACAAAATTGCAATATCATGCAAATTTTGATTTTATTTTATTCAGCGTTTGTATTATATATATATATATATATATATATATATATATATATATATATATATATATATATATATATATATATATATATATATATATAATTTTTTTTTTGTGGGTGCAGTACCAGCCACCACTGTGAACAAATATATCCTAACATAGTCTTATAATAAAGGTGGTGGCAACATGCGAAACAATGTGTTCATTAGATACTTTACCACTAATACAAATTGTACGGTTCCGTTAATATAAAAAACAACTGTAGTAACACCCAATAACAGTAGAAACAACAACAACAATAATAACAATACTAGTGACAGCATTAACAACAACAGCAGTAGTAACAGCAAGAATGAGACAGCACAGTAGGTCGGCACTCCCAGTGGAAAACGTAAAAGACGAAAGTAGAAGTGAAAACAGCAGAAGCAACAGCAAGAATGACAAGAAGAGCAGCAGCAGCAGGAAGGTGGGCACACCCAGCAGTGGACGACGACGCATGGCACGACTTGGCACCCCTGGCAGCGAGGAGCGAGCGTGTGTATGTGGCCCGGCTCTCACTAGCTTGTGCGACACCCAGGCGGACGGACCTACGCTCTACCGCCGCTCCCTCCCCACCACACTCGCGCAGTCCTCGTGGCCACCACAGAGCCACCACCCCAGTGATCCCGTGCCCTCCGTGTCCGTGTGGTGGGTGCTAACCCCCCTCTCTCTGGTGCTCTAGGAGGGGGTATTCCTCCGGGTTAAACCCCTTGTGGTGAATTGTTTAAGACAAGGTTTACCTGGGCAGAGGTTGAGAATTACAGGTATTGTCCCGTGGTTATTAACCCGTCGCCCCGTGTCTTTGTGGTCGGTACTATAGCTTCACCTTCCTCCCTGTGGTGCTCCTCCTAGCTAAGGCCTCTGCGGTAATAGTTAAACGAGGAGAGGCACACCTGGGCACAGGTTGAATCACAGGTATTGTGGCGGTGATTAGCCTGTCGCCACTGTGTCGCACCTTTACCTGTCCCGGGGTGCTGTCACTGGCGTTGTGCAGATATCGGAAAACGATAACAGTGACCTAAGTGTGATGCGAGTGTGAGGTTTTGTGATGACCTACGAGTTTATTATTACTGGTGGTAACTAGCGGCGCCAGGACAGGTGTACGAGTGGTCATATCCAGGTATGTTTTAGAAAGAACATCACTGAGCTAAAATATAAATTATTATTTGTGTTTTATCGAGTGGTATTAAATGAAATATAAATAAAGTTTCTGAGAAAAAATTGCATTTATTTACGTTGGTAAAGTGAAAAAAAATAATTAGTTGAGGTGTATCCTTGAGGACACTCCCTTACTGAGAGTTACGCTGGCGGAGGAGGGAGTAGTGAGTGTGTCCTTGGCTCCCTAGTGTCGTGGGGACGAGTGTCGGGGGTTCGCTCAGTGCCTCAAACAGGGAGTACAACGCCCGTGGATTTTTCCGACGCAACTTTCGGGCTGAGGCGCGCCCACTGCCTGCCGCCACCCAGCCAGCTCCCTCAGGGACTCTGCAACACAAAGGTAAGCTGCTCACACCTGCGTCGCCCACCTCCTCTCACACACACTCCACCACATTACTCTAGTGTGGTGGAGCTCTTTGCTTTCTTTACTGGTCGTTTGTGTCAACAAGTCGTGCTGACAAGAGGGAAATCAAATTGTATTGCGGAAATTGGTGTTGTTACTGCCTCTGTCTAGTGGAGCTGAGACAACACCTACAGTTATTATGGTGATAATGTTCCATTTATTTTTTAATGTTTTGTCTTGTTTTGTTGATAATAAATTACATTAATGCAAAAACGTTAAGAAAAGAAAATTGTAGTAAAGACAATTAGAATAACTTTTGACAGATGTTGTCGTTTATTGAGGGGAAGTAAAGTGTATTGAAAATTGTATTGTTTTAAGTTTTATTTTTTTTCGTTTATGTTAGGAAATTTAATTTATTGAAACCAAAAACTTTTTATTTTATTTTTATTCGTGATTTTATGTGACAAGAAATTAAATTGTATTGGAAAAAGTTGATGAATCAAATTGTAGTAAAGAAGTTTCGACTTGTTTTAGGTAGACTCGATCCTCTCGTGTCTTTAGTGCAGAGGTGAATTATGTCAAAACAATTAATGGAATCTATTATAAATAATCTGAAAGTTTTTATTCTCGTGATTTGTGGCAATAAGTTAAACCTACTGTATATTAAAAAAGTTTTCTCCACAATTTTCATTCTTGGCATTTATAAAAAAAAAAATGATTCCATTGAAAAAAATAAAATAAAATAAATGAATGAAAAAAATTCCAGTTATGTGTGACGTAGTTTAGTGAGTGTCCGTTATACAACAGCGAAACTAAACCTCTTTAGTGTCAAAAATAGACCAGGTGTACAGGTGAGGGTAGGTGTACAGGTGAGGGTAGGTGTACAGGTGAGGGTAGGTGTACAGGTGAAGGTAGGTGTACAGGTGAGGGTAGGTGTACAGGTGAGGGTAGGTGTACAGGTGAGGGTAGGTGTACAGGTGAAGGTAGGTGTACAGGTGAAGGTAGGGTGTACAGGTGTACAGGTAGGAGTACAGGTGGGTGTACAGGTGAAGGTGGGTGTACAGGTGAGGGTAGGTGTACAGGTGAACAGGTGACAGGTGAGGGTAGGTGTACAGGTGAGGGTAGGTGAGGGAGGGGTGGGTGTACAGGTGAGGGTAGGTGTGACAGGTGAAGGTGAGGGTAGGTGTACAGGTGAGGGTAGGTGTACAGGTGGGGTAGGTGTACAGGTGGTGGGTGTACAGGTGAGGGTAGGTGTACAGGTGTGCAGGTGTACAGGTGGGTGGGTGTACAGGTGGAGGTGGGTGTACAGGTGGGGGTAGGTGTACAGGTGTACAGGTGAGAGGTAGGTGTACAGGTGAAGGTAGGTGTACAGGTGAGGGTAGGTGTACAGGTGAGGGGTAGGGTACAGGTGAAGGTGGAATGTGCAGGTGAGGGTAGGTGTACAGGTGAGGGTAGGTGTACAGGTGAGGTGAGGTAGGTGTAGGTGTGCAGGTGAAGGTAGGTGTACAAGGTGGGGGTGGGGTGTACAGGTAGGTGCACAGGTGAGGGTAGGTGTACAGGTGAAGGTAGGTGTGCAAGGTGGGGTAGGTGTACAGGTGAGGTGGGGAGTGGGTGTGCAGGTGAGGAGTGGACACAGGTGAGGGTAGGTGTACAGGTGAGGTAGGTGTACAGGTGAGGGTGCAGGTGTAACAGGGTGAGGGTAGGTGCACAGGTGAAGGTAGGTGAGGGAGGTAGGTGTAACAGGTGAGGGTGTACAGGTGAAGGTAGGTGTACAGAAGTGCAGGTGAAGGGTGAGGGGTGTACAGGTGAGGGTAGGTGTACAGGTGAGGGTGCACAGGTGAGGGTAGGTGTACAGGTGAAGGTGTACAGGTGAAGGTAGGTGCACAGGTACAGGTGAAGGTGCACAGGTACAGGTGACAGGTGTACAGGTGGTGGGTGTACAGGTGGTGGGTGTACAGGTGAAGGTAGGTACAGGTGAGGGTAGGTGCACAGGTGAGGGCAGTAGTAAGTACAGGTAGGAAGGTACAGGTGAGGATAACATGTCTATTAGGTTAGATGTGTAGGAACAGGCAATTGTGTTCATTTCATGTTGAATCGAACTGTGTGTGTGTGTGTGTGTGTGTGTGTGTGTGTGTGTGTGTGTGTGTGTGTGTGTGTGTGTGTGTGTGTGTGTGTGTGTGTGTGTTACTCCTACCAAAGTATTACACACACACACATAGATAACAAAATTAATACTACTAATAATAAAAAAAAATAATATTATAAAAATAATAATGCGCGTGTCATTATATTTTTGTATACATTAGTTAATTAGCTTAAAATGTGCTCTTTACCTGGTGATTAAATTACGTATTTTTAACCGGCCGATGAAACTGTGTGTGTATGTATGTATGTAAGTAGATGATTATTTGTATATGTTTTTTTGTCCGTAGGTGTACGTGTATGTATGTATGTACAGTATACCAACCAGTATGTATGTATATATGTCATGAATGTTTGTGTATATATATATAGCTTCTTAGTATTTCTTTGTAACTGAAGAAAAGATTAGAGTCGTTGTATATTAAAAAACCCCCCTCTCTCATTTGCTATAGATTTCTTGTTTCTAACACACTGCCACACACCTCTCCACCACAGCCACACCTGTCCCTCCACCACCACTGCCACCTGGTCGACCTCTCCCACCACTGCCACACACCTGGTCGACCTCTCCACCACCACTGCACACACCTGGTCGACCTCCTCCCACCACTGCACACCTGGTCGACCTCTCCACCACCACTGCCACACGGTCGACCTCTCCCACCACCACCACACCTGGTCGCCTCTCCCACCACTGCCACACCTGGTCGACCTCTCCACCACCACTGCCACCTGGTCAACCTCTCCCACACACCCACACCTGGTCGCTTCACCCACTACCACACCTGGTCGACACTCCTCCCACCACACTGCCACACCTGGTCGACCTCCACCCACCACACCTGGTCGACCTCTCCCACCACTACATCCCGACTTCACCACTGCCACACCTGGTCGACCTCTCCACCACACTGCCACCTGGTCGACCTCTCCTACACTGCCACCTTGTCGACCTCTCACCACCACCACTCACCACACCTGGTCACCACCACTACCACACCTGGTCGACCTCCACACACCCACACCTGGTCGCCTCTCCACCACCACTGCCACCTGGTCGACCTCTCCACCACCACCACTGCCACACCTGGTCAAACCTCTCCACCACCACCACTGCACACCTGGTCGCTTCACCACTGCCTCACCTGGTGAACCACCACCACCACTGCCACACCTGGTCGCTTCACCACCACAAACCTTGCCCACAGGTCATTTCTCCACCACCACCACTGCCACACCTGGTGACCACCACCACCACCACTGCCACACCTGGTCGACCACCACCACCACCACTGCCACACCTGGTCGCCACCACCACCACCACTGCCACCTGGTAGCCACCATCACCACCCACACCTGGTCGACTTCACCACCACCACTGCCACACCTGGTCGACTTCACCACCACCACTGCCACACCTGGTCGACCACCACCACAACCACAATTCTCCTCCACCTCTTGCCTCCCATATTTCTGCTCTCATTCTTCCCCTCACTTCTCCATCATTCTTCTCTTCTTCCTCCTTGCCTTAACCCCTACCTTCTCCTCCTTGCCAATCTCTCCTCCCTCTTCTTTCATTCTCCTCTCTCTCCCCATCCTCCACCTCTCTCTCTCTCTTTGTCCCTAAATTTTGTTTTTTTACATTTTTTCTCTCTCGTTTCTTTTGTTTCTCCTCTTTTATTCCTTGTTCTTCGTATTCCTTATTCTTCCTTCTTTGTTTATATTTCCTTTTTCTTCTTTATTCTTCTTCCTTATTCTTGTTTGGTCTTTTCTTTCGCATTTCTTATTTATTTTTCTTTTCAAATTTCTTTCGTCAGTTTTTATTTCCTTTGTTTTTTTCTGTTTCGTTCTCTTGTTACTCACCTGTCACCTCTCTTGTTACTCACCTGCCACCTCTCTTGCTACTCACCTGTCACCTATCTTTTTACTCACCTGTCACCCTATCTTGTTACTCACCTGTCACCTATCTTGTTACTCACTGTCACCTCTCTTGTTACTCACCTGTCACCTATCTTGTTACTCACTGTCACCTATCTTGTTACTCACCTGTCACCTCTCTTGTTACTCATCTTTACCTATCTTGTTACTCACCTGTCACCTATCTTGTTACCACTGTCACCTATCTTGTTACTCACCTGTCTCTTGTACTCTGTCACCTACTCTTGTACTCACCTGTCCTCTCTTGTTACTCACTGTCACCTACTTGTTACTCTGACCTCTCTTGTTACTCACCTGTCACCTACTCTTATTATACTGTCACCTATCTTGTTACTCCTGCCACCTACTCTGTTACTCACCTGTTACTTATCTTGTTACTCACCTGTCACCTACTCTTTACTCTGTCACCTCTCTTTTGTTACTCTGTCACCTGCTCTTGTTTCTAACCTACTCTTATTACACACCTGTCCTTTACTCTTATTGCTCACCTCACCTATCTTTTTACTCACCACCCCTCTCTAGTTACTCACCTGTTACCTATCTTGTACTCACCTGTCACCTACTCTTGTTACACACCTGTCACCTACTCTTGTTACACACTCACCTCTAGTTACTCACTGTCACCTCTCTTAGTTACTCACCTGTCACCTATCTTGTTCACTATCACACCACTCTACCTGTCACCCTATCTTGTTACTCACCTGTCACCCTACTCTTGCTACTCACCTGTCACCTATCTTGTTACTCACCTCTCTTGCCTCACCTGTTACCTCTCTTGTTACTCACCTGTCACCTCTTGACTATCACCTGTCACCTACTCTTGTTACTCTGTCACCCCTATCTTGTTACTCACCTGTCACTACTCTTACTACTCACGTCACCTATCTTGCCTCACCTCACCTACTCTTGCTACTCACCTGTCACCTATCTTGTTACTCACCTCACCTCTTGTTACTCACCTTCTCTTGTTACTCACCTGTCACCTCTCTTGTTTACTCACCTGTCACCTCTCTTTTTACTCCTGTCCCACCTATCTTGTTACTCACTTGTCCTCTCTTGCTACTCACCTGTCTCTCTTTCTCTGTCACCTACTCTTGCTACTCCTGTCACCTCTCTTGCTACTCACCTGTCACCTATCTTATTTACTCACTGTCACCTATCTTATTTACTCACCTGTCACCTATCTTGTTACTCACCTGTCACACATCTTGTTACTCTGTCACCTACTCTTTTTACTCACCTGTCACCCATCTTGTTACTCTTTCTCCCCTTCTCTTATTTACTCACCTGTCACCTATCATTTCACCTGTCACCTATCTTGTTACTCACCTGTCACCTCTCTTACTTACTCACCTGTCACCTCTTGTTACTTCACCTGTCACCTCTCATATTTACTCACCTGTCACCTATCTTGTTACTCCTATTACCTATCTTGTTACTCACCTGTCACCTATCTTGTTTCTCACCTGTCACCCACTCTTGTTACTCACCTGTCACCTATCTTGTTTATCACCTGTCACCTATCTTTTTACTCACCTGTCATCTCCCATCACCTCTTGTTTCTCACCTGTCACCTCTCTTGTTACTCACCTGTCACCTCTCTTGTTACTCACCTGTCACCTACTCTTGTACTCACCTGTCACCTACTCTTATTGCTACCTGTCACCTATCTTGTTACACCTGTTACCCTATCTTGTTACTCACCTGTCACCTCTTGTTACTCACCTGTCACATCTTGTTACTCACCTGTCACCCTCTCTTGTTACTCACCTGTCACCTATCTTGTTACCTGTTACTCTTTTTACTCACCTGTCACCTATCTTTTTACTCACCTGTCACCTCTCTTTTTACTCACCTGTCCTCTTGTTACTCACCTGTCACCTCTTGTTTCTCACCTGTCACCTACTCTTTTTACTCACCTGTCACCTCTCTTGTTACTCACCTGTCACCTCTCTTGTTACTCACCTGTCCCTATCTTGTTTACACCTGTCACCTATCTTGTTACTCCTGTCCTCTCTTATTTACTCACCTGTCACCTATCTGTTACTCTGTCACCTATCTTGTTACTCACCTGTCACCTATCTTGTTACACCTGTCCTCCACTACACACACCTGTCCTATCTTTTTACTCTATTACTCTTGTCTCACCTATCTTGTTACTCCTGTCACCTACTCTTGCTCACCTGTCACCCACTCTTGTTACTCACCTGTCACCTACTTTTTACTCTGTCACCTATCTTTTTACACACCTGTCACCTATCTTAGTTACTCACCTGTCACCTCTCTTTACTCACCTGTCACCTATCTTGTTACTCACCTGTCACCTACTCTTATTTCACCTGTCACCTATCTTGTTACACACCTGTCACCTATTCTTACACCTGTTACCTATCTTGTTACTCACCTGTCACTCTTTTTACTCACCTATCACCTATCTTGTTACTCACCTGTCTCTCACTTACTCACATTACCTATCTTGTTACTCACCTGTTACTATCTTGTTACTCACCTGTCCACCTCTTATTTACTCACCTGTCACCTATCTTGCTCACCTGTTACCTACTCTTGTTACTCACATTTTACCTATCTTGCTCACCTGTATATCTTGTTACTCACCTGTCACCTCTTGTTACTCACCTGTCACACTCTCGTTACTCACCTGTCACCTCCTCTTACTACTCTTACCTGTCACCTCTCTTGTTACTCACCTGTCCTCTCTTGTACTCACCTGTCACTCTTATTCTCACCTTTACCTATCTTGTTACTCACCTGTCACCTATCTTGTTACTCACCTGTCACCTATCTTGTTACTCACCTGTCACCTATCTTGTTACTCACCTGTTACTCTTGTTACTCACCTATCACCTCCTTTGACACTCGCCTGTATCACTGTAATCTGTAACGGCACTGTAATCACCTTACATCTGTCATAACACAAAATACAAGATTACATGATATTTACCAAAGGTTGTCTCAGTACTAGGCTGTGTATATTTCATGGGCTGTATCACTGTAATCACCTGTAACCGTATAAAGGCGAGTTACCTGGGTCACACTACACCTGCTCTCTACTTACTGTGTGTGTGTGTGTGATGTGTGTGTGTGTGTGTGTGTGTGTGTGTGTGTGTGTGTGTGTGTCAGTATTTGAAATATAAAAACTCAAGTCATGCCAATTGTTTTGTGTGTTTTACGAATATATATCATTTGGTTCTTTTTGTATTACATGTTGACTACTGTGTGTGTGTGTGTGTGTGTGTGTGTGTGTGTGTGTGTGTGTGTTTATAAAAGTCAACATTGTGTATATGAACCAATAAAATCAATATCATTCCAATTTTAAACACTTACAAGAATTTCAGTGCCATACATACATACATACATACATACACACATACATACATACCTGAATATCTGTACACACGGACAGTACCAGTAGTATAAACCACATCGCCCCACCAGTTTGTCGTTAAAAAAAAAATCCGTCTGGTTTACAAGTATTGAGATCAGAAGGGGAGATATTACCTGTGTGTGTGTGTGTGTGTGTGTGTGGCGAGATACACCCAAGGTTGATTCTTTCAGGAGGAATTTTATAGACGTGTTTGGCGTAGTTAAACATTATATTATTAAACACACACACACACACACACACACACACACACACACACACACACACTAAAAAAACAGTATATATCGAGTCAGCTTTGAACTCCTAATTCGTCACCAGTTCGTTTTTTTGTATTTATACCTTATGTATGTACCTGTAGTGTACCTGTGTTTGTTGCTACCTGTAGTGTACCTGTGTTTGTTGCTACCTGTAGTGTACCTGTGTTTGTTGCTACCTGTAGTGTACCTGTGTTTGTTGCTACCTGTAGTGTACCTGTGTTTGTTGCTACCTGTAGTGCACCTGTGTTTGTTGCTACCTGTACTGCACCTGTGTTTGTTGCTACCTGTACTGCACCTGTGTTTGTTGCTACCTGTACTGCACCTGTGTTTGTTGCTACCTGTAGTGTACCTGTGTTTGTTGCTACCTGTAGTGTACCTGTGTTTGTTGCCACCTGTACTGCACCTGTGTTTGTTGCTACCTGTACTGCACCTGTGTTTGTTGCTACCTGTAGTGTACCTGTGTTTGTTGCTACCTGTAGTGCACCTGTGTTTGTTGCTACCTGTACTGCACCTGTGTTTGTTGCTACCTGTACTGCACCTGTGTTTGTTGCTACCTGTACTGCACCTGTGTTTGTTGCTACCTGTACTACACCTGTGTTTGTTGCTACCTGTAGTGTACCTGTGTTTGTTGCTACCTATTACTACACCTGTGTTTGTTGCTACCACAACCACTACCTGTGTTTGATTTACCTGTAGTGTACCTGTGTTTGTTGCTACCTGTACTGCACCTGTGTTTGTTGCTACCTGTACTGCACCTGTGTTTGTTGCTACCTGTACTGCGCCTGTGTTTGTTGCTACCTGTACTGCACCTGTGTTTGTTGCTACCTGTACTACACCTGTGTTTGTTGCTACCTGTACTACACCTGTGTTTATTTGCTACCTGTACTGCACCTGTGTTTGTTGCTACCTGTACTGTACCTGTGTTTGTTGCTACCTGTACTGCACCTGTGTTTGTTGCTACCTGTAGTGCACCTGTGTTTGTTGCTACCTGTACTGCACCTGTGTTTGTTGCTACCTGTACTGTACCTGTGTTTGTTGCTACCTGTAGTGTACCTGTGTTTGTTGCTACCTGTAGTGTACCTGTGTTTGTTGCTACCTGTACTGCACCTGTGTTTGTTGCTACCTGTAGTGTACCTGTGTTTGTTGCTACCTGTACTGTACCTGTGTTTGTTGCTACCTGTAGTGTACCTGTGTTTGTTGCTACCTGTACTGTACCTGTGTTTGTTGCTACCTGTACTGCACCTGTGTTTGTTGCCACCTGTAGTGCACCTGTGTTTGTTGCTACCTGTACTGCACCTGTGTTTGTTCCTACCTGTACTGCACCTGTGTTTGTTCCTACCTGTACTGCACCTGTGTTTGTTGCTACCTGTACTGTACCTGTGTTTGTTGCTACCTGTACTGTACCTGTGTTTGTTGCTACCTGTACTGCACCTGTGTTTGTTGCTACCTGTACTGCACCTGTGTTTGTTGCTACCCTGTACTGCACCTGTGTTTGTGCTACCTGTACTGCACACCTGTGTTTGTTGCTACCTGTACTGTACCTGTGTTTGTTGCTACCTGTACTGCTCCTGTGTTTGTTGCTACCTATTACTGCTCACTGTGTTGTTGCTACCTGTACTGCCTGTGTTTGTTGCTACCTGTACCAACCCCTTACTGTTTGTTGCTACCTTACTGCCTGTGTTTGTTGCCACCTGTACTGCTCTGTTTGTTGCTACCTGTACTGCTCCTGTTGTTGCTACCTGTACTGCACCTGTGTTTGTTTCTACCTGTACTGCACCTGTGTTTGTTGCTACCTGTACTGCTCCTAATGTTTGTTGCTACCTGTACTGCTCCTGTGTTTATTTGCTACCTGTACTGCCTGTGTTTTGTTGCTACCTGTACTGCTCTGTGTTTGTTGCTACCTGTACTGCACCTGTTTCATTTCTACCTTACTGCACCTGTGTTTTGTTGCTACCTGTACTGCACCTGTGTTTGTTACTACCTGTACTGCTCCTGTGTTTGTTACTTACCTGTACTACACCTGTGTTTGTTGCTACCTGTACTGCCTGTGTTGGTGCTACCTGTACTGCACTACTGTGTTTATTTGCTACCTGTACTGCACCTGTGTTTGTTGCTACCTGTACTGCACCTGTGTTTGTTACTACCTGTACTGCACCACTGTGTTTATTGCTACCTGTAATTGTACCTGTGTTTGTTGCTACCTGTACTGCACCTGTGTTTGTTGCTACCTGTACTGCACCTGTGTTTGTTGCTACCTGTACTGCACCTGTGTTTTGTTGCTGTGCTGCCTGTGTTTGTTGCTACCTGGCTTGCTGCACCTGTGTTTGTTGCTACACATACTGCACCTGTTTGTTGCTACCTGTACTGCACACCTGTGTTTGTTGCTACCTGTACTACACTGTGTTTGTTTACCTATGCTGCACCTGTGTTTGTTGCTACCTGTACTGTACCTGTGTTTGTTGCTACCTGTACTGCACCTGTGTTTGTTGCTACCTGTACTGCACCTGTGTTTGTTGCCACCTGTACTGTACCTGTGTTTGTTGCTACTGTACTGTACCTGTGTTTGTTGCTACCTGTACTGCACCTGTGTTTGTTGCTACCTGTAGTGTACCTGTGTTTGTTGCTACCTGTACTGCACCTGTGTTTGTTGCTACCTGTAGTGTACCTGTGTTTGTTGCTACCTGTACTGTACCTGTGTTTGTTGCTACCTGTAGTGTACCTGTGTTTGTTGCCACCTGTACCTTCGCTGTTCTCTTTATATATATTTACATTTCATTCATGATATATTTCTTATACTGTATAAATTCTGTAGCTTATTAATCCATGTTTCGGTCTGTCTGTCTGTCTGTCTGTCTGTCTGTATGTCTGTCTGTCTGTCTGTCTGTCTGTCTGTTTCCATTTGTCTGTCTCCGTTCTTCCGTCCTCATTTTACTCTGTCCGTCTATGACTTAACAAAACCAAGCTTTTATATACGTGCTGAAACTAAGCTTCTTTTTTTACGTCGCAAATTGTAACGTTTTAGTTATATATCAGATTTAAAATTTGTAAACTGCTTTATTTACGAGGTCAAAGGTCAGGATCCTAAAGGCCCGTCCACTCTGGGTCTCATGATGTGCGCCATGATGTGGACTTTGTTGCGCGCGGTGATACGAAGGAAGGAGAGCGTCTACACTGGCGGCCCACTGCCTACAGCACCCACACCAGCCGTTGACTTGCACAAGAGAGAGAGAGAGAGAGAGTATGATCGCTTGGGTACAGGAGGTGCAAAAAAGAAACGTCGAAAAAAAAGAAAACAATTGTGGTGTAAAAAGTGGCCATCAAGTTGCTACATTACGTCTCAAAAATGTCTCGCGCCAAAGTTCGCCCGATCAGTGCACGAGGGCCTCCCGCAACACGAAAAATAATCCAGTGCAACACCATGCTCATTACGGCGCGCCTCATGAGTCCCAGTGTGGACGGACCTTAAGTGTTTGAACCTTATTTACCAGGTCAGAGTTCTGGGTCAGTGGCTTAGAAGCCTTGTCTACTGGGTCAGAGGTGAAGCTCAATGGGTTTAGAATGAGGTCAGGTAAACTCAATTTGTGTTCGGGTAAATTCTGATGAAAAAACTACTGTTTATTTCCAGGTAAATCCGATGTCAACACGAAGTAAACCCTAGATTAACGTTCGGTAAACCCTTGTTAAAATGTAAGTAAATTCAAGGTAGACTGCAGGGCGTGGGGGTGGGGGGTGGGGAGAACATTCCTACATAACTGTGAGTCTTAACACAATCTTCATGGTGGTGGGTCACGCACCTCCTGCTGCTGGCGGTGACACTAGGAGGGGGGGGGGGACAGGTGTTGCTTGTCAGTGTGTGACATTCTGGTGTAGTGGCCAGGGGTCGGCGCATCGTGTTATTGGCGTTTTCTGGTAATGGGAATGTGTGATGGTGGCACTGTATGGTGTGGCACTTTAGGGCACTCCTTTGTACCTGGCACTGTAGTTGGCTAGGTAAAGAGGAAAAACTCAGTGCAGATACGCATGAGCCTGGAGACTAGGACGCCTGCAGCTACGTATGGGTCTTACAAGATGCAAAGGCGGCTGGTCAGCAACCCGTGGTGGTCAGTCTCCCGTCCGCAACGTGGATCCCTTGCTTTGTGTCACCCAGGGCAACGTGGCCCTCTCTCCCTCCCTAGGGTTCTGTTATCATAGCTTCAAGACTTAGTTATTTTGGTTGTGTTGTTAGCGCTCGTGTGTAGTGATTTTGATTGTAGTGTCGTAAATAATGCAATAATGGCACTCAACTGGGCTAAGCATGGTAACTGTAACCGCCCAATGAGCGGCTGAGGGATAAGGAGACCCTTGCAGTAGGACTCGGTTGTTCTTTATTCGGTCAAAACCTGCAGAGTACAAAGTACATATGTTAGGTATGAGATAATTAATTCACCCTGACTTGATAGCTCCCTAGACGGCTAGAGACTAGTAGAGCTAGTCAGCCCGAGACGAGGACCATCTGTTTCACATTTAACACCTCAGCAAAGTTCGTTGTCAACACTCTCTCTCTCTCTCTCTCTCTCTCTCTCTCTCTCTCTCTCTCTCTCTCTCTCTCTCTCTCTCTCTCTCTCTCTCTCTCTCTCTCCTGTCTCCCTTTCTCTCTCTCTATCCCTCTCTCTCTATCCCCCTATCTCTCTCTCTCCCTTCTAGTTTATCCTACTGTGGCGGTAACAGTAACGGTGAAGCACTAGTGGCACTCAGCTGGGCCAGGCATGGTAACGGTGAGGCACTAGTGGCACCGAACGGGGCCAGGTACGATAAGAGAACAGTGATGTAGGGTTGGTGGCACTCGGGAAGCGAGGTATGATGGTGGCACTGTGTTGGACGGTGAGAGTGCCACAAGTGGTGCTCACACAGACCATCATGACGCTGTGCTCGGCTCCCACCTGGCACAAACCTCCTCGTCTCCATTATTAATCAGATGTCGTGTTTACCTGCGTGAGTGAGGGCGACGCATCTACCTGTGACCACCATGACCTGTGACCACTATGACCTGTGACCCTCAGTAACCACCATGACCTGTGACCACTATGACCTGTGACCCTCAGTAACCACCATGACCTGTGACCACTATGACCTGTGACCCTCCGTAACCACCATGACCTGTGACCACTATGACCTGTGACCCTCCATAACCACTATGACCTGTGACCACTATGACCTGTGACCCTCCGCAACCACCATGACCTGTGACCATATAGATTTTTTGTTAGATTGCTCCCGAGGGGGATAGTTTATTGGGCACCCCCTTACATCCTGTGCAAGGTGAAGCGCAGAAGCGTTTACAGCGCCCATCTGGGAAGCATGCCGAGTTCATGCTTGCCTTTATGACTCATGCATTAAGGGCGTAAAAGCCTGAAGGGTCATGGGTTTTGTCAGCAAGTTACATAAAGTGACAAAATGATGAGTGTGTGGGTGGAAATTTCCCGGTACAATTTATCTGTTTATGGCAAAGCGTGGCAGGTCCCTAATAATGTCAAGTGCCAGGCCATAGCCATAGGCATTGACAATATTGAGGGACATACCTTTTAGTGTGATTGTGATGGCATGTACGTCGGTAGTGTCGGCTTCAAGGGACCCTCAGTGACCGCCATGACCTGTGACCTTCTAGCACCATCACTAACGCCATTTTACCCTATTGTCACTCCTAATACCACCTACTGCCACCACCATTACCAACACTTAACATCACCGTGTTCATTGTTGTCATTGCTTAAGCCACTATCAACACTCCTGTATGCCACCACCACTATTACCACAGCTACTATCACTGCTGTATGCCACCACCACTATTACCACAGCTACTATCACTGCTGTATGCCACCACCACTATTACCACAGCTACTATCACTGTTGTATGCCACCACCATAATGGTTGCCCCTCGTGCAACGAGGATGGCCGGCCCAAGGGCCACCCAGGCGTGAATTTGTTTGAGGTGTAGAAGCTGTCGCCAACACAACAACCACACCCTGAGTTAACGAGCTGCATGACCCAGTGTTTAAGGTGTAGAAGCTGTCGCCAACACAACAACCACACCCTAAGTTAACGAGTTGGATGACCCAGTGTTTAAGGTGTAGAAGCTGTCGCCAACACAACAACCACACCCTAAGTTAACGAGCTGCATGACCCAGTGTTTGGGTGTAGAAGCTGTCGCCAACACAACAACCACCCTGAGTTAACGAGCTGCCGACCCAGTGTTTAAGGTGTAGAAGCTGTCGCCAACACAACAACCACACCCTGAGTTAACGAGCTGCATGACCCAGTGTTTAAGGTGTAGAAGCTGTCGCCAACACAACAACCACACCCTAAGTTAACGAGTTGGATGACCCAGTGTTTAAGGTGTAGAAGCTGTCGCCAACACAACAACCACACCCTAAGTTAACGAGCTGCATGACCCAGTGTCAAGGAATAGTCCGAGAAGACCGGACAACTCGCCAACTGCACTGGCTACCCATTACCCCGGAACACGATCCGCAAGTGATTAACATCCAGGTCCCCAATTACTGCTGGGTAGACAGAGGCAAATGGCGTAAAGAAACTTGCCTATAGTTTTACCCTGCCCGGGGATCGAACCCAGGTCCGCTTACTTGCGAGGCGAGCATGCTGACCATTACACCACTTCACCACCACCATCACCATCTTCAATAACACCACCACCATCATTACTGCCACCACCATCAATACAACCACCACCACTGCCACCACCACTATTACCACCACCACCACTACCACCACCACCACCACTACCACCATCAATTTTACTACCACCACCATTGCCAATACCACTACTACCATCACCACCACCACTACTACCACCACCACCACCATTACCACCGCCATCAATACTACCACCACCATCAATACTACCACCACCATCAATACCACCACTGCCAACACCACTACTACCACCATCACCACCACCACCACCAGCAACAGGGAGAAGGTGTTCCCACTTGCCTCATATTTTATTCAGTTTACTGTCAAGAGCAAACAGCAGTAGCGCCGTCACACGAGTGGAGGTGTATTACCACATGGTCTCGTTTGCATGACAACCTGCCACGCTGCCTGTAACCTGCCACGCTGCACCAACCTGCCACGCTACCTGTAACCTGCCAAACACCTGTAACCTGCCATGCTGCCTATAACCTGCCACGCTGCCTGTAACCTGCCACGCTACCTGTAACCTGCCACGCTACCTGTAACCTGCCGCTGCCTGTAACCTGCCGCACGCTGCCTGTAACCTGCCACTCTACCTGTAACCCCATGCTGCCTGTAACCTGCTGCATTCTACCTTAACCTGCCAAACACCTGCCAACCTGCCTCCCATAGCCACCATCCGACCACAATAACCACTACCACCATCCACGACCACAATAACCACTACCATCATCCCGGCCGCAATAGCCACAACCACTGTCCACGGCCACATGCCACTACCACCATCACGACCACAATAACCACTACCACCATCACGATACAATAACCACTACCACCATCCCGTACAATAACCACTACCATCATCACGTACAATAACCACTACCACCATCACGACCACAATAACCAGTTCACCATCACGACCACAATAACCACTACCACCATCACGACCACAATAACCACTACCACCATCACGACCACAATAACCACTACCACCATCACGACCACAATAACCACTACCATCATCACGACCACAATAACCACTACCACCATCACGACCACAATAACCACTACCACCATCACGACCACAATAACCACTACCACCACCACGACCACAATAACCACTAACACCATCCCGATACAATAACTTTTCATCATCACGACCACAATAACCACTACCACCATCACGACCACAATAACCACCACCATCACGATACAATAGCCCTACCACCATCACGACCACAATAACCCTACCGTCATCACGATACAATAACCACTACCACCATCACGACCACAATAACCCTGCCACCATCACGACCACAATAACCACCACCATCACGACCACAATAACCACTACCACCATCGACCACAACCACTACCACCATCACGACCACAATAACCACTACCATCATCACGACCACAATAACCACTACCACCATCACGACCACAATAACCACTACCACCATCACGACCACAATAACCACTACCACCATCACGACCACAATAACCATTAATACCACGACAAAATAAAGTTCCTGGGGCCTGCCCGTGTGTGCGTGCGTGCCTGTACATGCACGCTAGCTTCTACCCCCTGCCTGCCACTACCCCTTGCCTACCTACGACCACCACCAACTACCACTACTACCACTTACTACTCACCACTACCACCAACTAACCACCACTTACTACTCACCACTACCTACCACCACATATCAACACTGCCAACCACCACCACCAACCACAGCTCAAGGCTCTTCTTGGGCCAAAGGCTTTGTTTATCGGGGGAGATTAAATTCTATACGCAGAGCAGCTCTCCGTTATTACGACCCGGAAAGAGGACTTCTAATACACACCTCTACCTGCCTCCTATACTGCTAGACCCGGGTTATGTAAGAGAGAGAGAGAGAGAGAGAGAGAGGTAAAAGTTTAGTGTGTGTGTGTGTGTGTAAAGTGACCAGGCGGTTGATTACATACTGTGTCTGTATGACTGTTGATGCTTCTGTCTCGGTATGGTGCTGCAGGGGGACATAACTGTTGATTGTATGGTGTTTGATATGGTGATGGTACTGTTATGGTGGTGGTACTGTGGTGATGGTACTGTTATGGTGATTGTACTGTTATGGTGATGGTACTGTTATGGTGATAGTAATGTTATGGTGATGGTACTGTTATGGTGATGGTACTGTTATGGTGATGGTACTGTTATGGTGATGGTACTGTTATGGTGATGGTACTGTTATGGTGATGGTACTGTTATGGTGATGGTACTGCTATGGTGATGGTACTGTTATGGTGATGGTACTGTTATGGTGATGGTACTGTTATGGTGATAGTACTGTTATGGTGATGGTACTGTTATGGTGATGGTACTGTTATGGTGATGGTACTACATAGCAGGATGGTACTGTTATGGTGATGGTGCTATTATGGTGATGGCAATTGTTATGGTGATGGTACTGTTAAGGTGATGGTACTTGGTGGCGTGATGGTACTGTTGGCAGGATGGTACTGTTATGGTGATGGCGCTATTATGGTGATGGTACTGTTATGGTGATGGCACTGTTAAGGCGATGGCATATGGTGATGGTACTGTTATGGTGATGGCACTGTTATGGTGATGGCACCGTTATGCAGGATGGTACTGTTATGGTGATGGCACTGTTATGGTGATGGTACTGTTATGGTGATGGTACTGTTATGGTGATGGTACTGTTATGGTGATGGTACTGTTATGGTGATGGTACTGTTATGGTGATGGTGCTATTATGGTGATGGTACTGTTGTGGTGGTGGTACTGTTATGGTGGTGGTACTGTTATGGTGGTGGTACTGTTATGGTGGTGGTACTGTTATGGTGATGGTACTGTTATGGTGGTGGTACTGTTATGGTGGTGGTACTGTTATGGTGATGGTACTGTTATGGTGATGGTACTGTTATGGTGATGGTACTGTTATGGTGATGGTACTGTTATGGTGGTGGTACTGTTATGGTGGTGGTACTGTTATGGTGATGGTACTGTTATGGTGATGGTACTGTTATGGTGATGGTACTGTTATGGTGATGGTACTGTTATGGTGATGGTACTGTTATGGTGATGGTGCTATTATGGTGATGGTACTGTTGTGGTGGTGGTACTGTTATGGTGGTGGTACTGTTATGGTGGTGGTACTGTTATGGTGGTGGTACTGTTATGGTGATGGTACTGTTATGGTGGTGGTACTGTTATGGTGGTGGTACTGTTATGGTGATGGTACTGTTATGGTGATGGTACTGTTATGGTGATGGTACTGTTATGGTGATGGTACTGTTATGGTGGTGGTACTGTTATGGTGGTGGTACTGTTATGGTGGTGGTACTGTTATGGTGATGGTACTGTTGTGGTGGTGGTACTGTTATGGTGGTGGTACTGTTATGGTGGTGGTACTGTTATGGTGGTGGTACTGTTATGGTTAGGTTAGTTTAGTCTTGGCACTCCACCAGTAATACTCATCTTCTGGTGGCACTGGTCTTCATATGGCACTATTGGCACCCTGTCACTGGTTGTACTGGTGGCACTACTTTACCGGTGGCACTACTCTACCGGTGGGGGCAGGTTGGCACTGGCACTATGATCTCTCAGCAATTTTGTATCAGTTAACTAGAGTGCCAAAGCCGTGAGTCATTTCGTAAAGATCGAACCGCGGATAAAAATGTCGACCCCTTTTTTTTTAATTTTTTATTCACTCCAAAAATGAATGATGAAAACCTAAATTAAAAATATATTCCTGTGCATTTATCTCCTGTTTTTCATTCGGATTTTTTTTTATTTTTTTTATTTATAGCTGTGACATAGACTTTTCGCTTTGACGTGCAATATTTTTTTAGCCGTGCCACACTTAGCTTTGGTAGACTGTTTTAGTTGTGTTTATATATTCGTGTTGACGTTGACATACTGTTATAACGTTAACATATACCTCGCTTAGCTTTGTTATACACTTTCAGCTATGACCTAACCTAACCTGACCTAACCTAACTTAACCTAACCTAACTTAACCTAACCTAACTTAACCTAACCTAGCTTAACCTAACCTAACCTTTCAGCTATGCAACGTGCTTTCACCAGTTAACTAACCCTCGTCTCTTAGACTTGAATAGTTTCCGCAGTAGACTGACACATGGGTGGCAGTAGACTGACACATGGGGGGGGCGGCGTGTGGAACACTTACTGGAGCGTGTAAACACATATTAACACGAGCAGAGTGAATTATGTATACAAGAGGCCTCCCGACCTGTCTGTACCGTTTGTCAGTCCTGGCCAACACCTGGACTATGGGAGCGATGTTAAGGGGTGATACTCTGTGTGGGGGGGTGTATTATCTGTCTACCCAGCGGTAATTGGGAACCTGGATCGATTTGTGGATCGTGTTCCGGGGTAATGGTTAGCCAGTGCAGTTGGCGAGTTGTCCGGTCTTCTCGGACTATTCCTTGACTGCAGCTCGTTAACTCAGGGTGTGGTTGTTGTGTTGGCGACAGCTTCTACACCTTAAACAAATTCACGCCTAGGTGGCCCTTGGGCCGGCCATCCTTGTTACACGAGGGGCAACCATTATTATTTGTAGTACTGTATGATTCGAAATTAATTAAAGATGTCTATGGTAGGCTAAAACGCACACACACACACACACACACACACACACGGAAGATTACGACAAATGAATAAACATCCACACATAACAACACCAACAAACAGACAGACAGACACACTATATATAACCCGTAGAAAGTTTAAAATTAAGTTGGTAAATTACGCCCATATCAGGAAACACATTAACAGTTTACAGAGGAAAAAACTCACACAACTAACAGCTGGTCTCCTGCAACACAAACAGTTCCTGTGTTGTGTCGCTACTGCTGTGTATACTGTTGTAATAACCCTTTGGATATTTAACACACACCAAAAAAATAATGTTCTAATCTGGAATTGTAGAGTCCCGTATGAAGGTATGTGTGTGGGGGTGGGTGTGTGTGGGTGGGGGGGGAGTAGTGTGTGTGTGGTGGGTGTGTGGGTGGGTGGGTGGGGGTGGGGGTGGGTGTGTGTGGGTGGGTGGGTGGGGGTGGGTGTGGGTGGGGTGGTGTGGTTGGGGTTGGGGTGTGTGTGCTGGTGGGTGGGGTGGTGTGGGTGGGGGTGGTGTGTGTGTGGTGGGTGGGTGGGCGGGTGGGGTGGTGTGTGTGTGGGTTGGGGTGAGGTGTGGGGGGGGTGGGTGTGTGTGGCTGTGGTGGGTGTGGGTGGGTGGGTGGGGGGGGTGGGTGTGTGTGTGGTGGGTGGGGGTGAGTGTGGGTGGGGAGTGAGTGTGTGTGTGTGGTGGGTGTGGGTGGGTGGGTGGGGTGGTGTGTGTGTGTGGTGGGTGTGGGTGGGTGGGGGTGGTGTGTGTGTGGTGGGTGTGGGTGGGTGGGTGGGGTGGTGTGTGTGGTGGGTGGGGTTGGGTGTGGGTGGGGGGTGGTGTGTGTGTGGTGGGTGTGGGTGGGTGGGTGGGGGTGGGTGTGGGTGGGGGTGAGTCAATGTGTGTGGTGGGTGTGGGTGGGTGGGTGGGGGGTGGTGTGGGTGGGGGGGGTGAGTGTGGGGTGGGGGGTGGGTGTGTGGGTGGAGTGTGTGGTGGTGGGTGTGTGTGGGTGGGGGGGTGTGTGTGGGGGTGTGGGGGTTTGCTGTGTGTAGGTGAGTGTGGGTGGGTGAGTGTGTGTGGGGGGAGAAGTGTGTGTGTGTGTGTGGGGGGGTGTGTGGAGGGCATTAAAATGCTACAAATATCATTGAATATTATAATGTATTGTTAAATTTATATTACTTAAGAATAATACATTGGTAAATTTATATAACTGTATTTAAAAGTTGTTTGATTAATACTATATAGAAATTATGATACATTGTTATATTAACGTTACTTAGAAGAAGGAAAAATAACCTAGAAATTATAACACAGCAAATGGGTGATAATCAGAGGATGTATCTATATAATTATGCTACGGTCATTTGGTGAAATCATTAGGGAAAATAATTGTAAGTTGAATTATTGGGACAGTACGACTTAGGTATGAATTATTGCAGCTTTAAAATATGTTTGAAATAATGCAACAATAGTAATTAGGGTTTAAAACATTGCAACATTTGGACTTATGTTGATCTATTCCTACATTCAACATTCATTACGATGTTTAAAGGTTTGCAACATTTGGCTTTGTGTTGATATATTGCAAGATAGCCATTAATATGAAGCGATGTGGTAAGTTATTATAGCGAAAATTATTGATCGGGCGCATGTCTCGTAACCTAACCTAACCCAACCTAACCCAACCAAACCCAACCAAACCCAACCAATAACATATATATATATTAGATAAACGAATTGGTAAGTTGTGTGGCAATAAACCAAACTTGGCACGACCTGTTTCATGAGTTACATATATAATGGTTAAACTCGTATGTAAATTTTGTTGCAATGTTGTAAATAATGCGAAGTTTGGCGGAAGTGTTTGATATAATGTTTTATTTTATAGCGGTGTGTGTGTGTGTGTGTGTGTGTGGTTTACAGTACAGTGAGGGAGACGTACAGTCACCCAAAAAAGTCCTGTCGCGAACCATGAACCCCGAGATTCAGACTCTTGAATCCGAAGCATTTATGGACAGAATAATGTATCGGTGTCTACTGCTTCGGGTTCACGAGTCTGAATCTCAGGGTTCATGACTTTTTTGGGTGACTACAAGCGTCAAAATGGCTCCTCCAAATAATAATTATATTACAACTATCCTCATTTTGTTCTTTAATCATAACAACCAGGGTAATATAATCTTAATCTCTTGTAAAATAATAAACGAATTATCATAAAGCTTCAAACGATTATATATTTTAGGATAATTATGTAGGTGTCATTCCCATACATTTTACGAGTGAAACAAGTCACTCATCACAGTTCCTCACGTGTGTTGACCTGTTGCTGTAGTGTTGCAAGAGGGACATTAGATTATTTCGTTATTGGTATAGATTGAAGAGATAAATTTACGCGTGTTGCTGCATGTCTGTGAATCATGTGGGGTTATGTGGTGTTGTGTGGTGTTGTGTGGTGTTATGTGGTGTTGTGTGGTGTTGTGTGGTGGTTATGTGGTGTTGAGTTATGTGGCGTTATGTGGTGCTATGTGGTGGTGTTGTATGGTGTTTATGTGGTGTTGTGTGGTGGTTATGTGGTGTTGTGTTGTGTTATGTGGTGTTATGTGGTGTTACGTTGAACAATCTTACATGTACACCTGCTAAACTACCTTACATGTACACCTGCTAAACTATCTTACATATACACCTGCTAAACTATCTTCCATGTACACCTGCTAAACTTACATGTACACCTGCTAAACTATCTTACATGTACACCTGCTAAACTTACATGTACACCTGCTAAACTATCTTACATGTACACGCGTAATGTTGACACGAATCACAAACACAGGTAAACTAATTAACAGGTAGTGAAATTGTAAAGGTGTGACGATTAATAACACGAATAATTAACCACGTAATATTGTCGAAACCATTACCTTTTTTATATCGTGGTTGTAGTCGGATGAGGTGGTCGTGGTGACTTGATTTCGTTGTTCATTTGTTATCACGTGTTATGCTTTGAGTGTGTTTTATAGATATTTGTGTTATGTTGGAGTGATTTGTGTGTTATTGTGGACACGTGATTCTGCAAGACGAAATCTCTGTTACTGTACTGTTACAATATTGCTCAGTGGAGACAGACCGTATCGTAAATCATCACTACGATAGAGCGAGTGTATTGATATTGTAAAAAAAAAAAGGTGATACTGTAATGGTTATTGTAAATTACTTTAAACTAACTCAACGATTTTGCAAAGTGACGATTTAATCTACCAGAACGAATTTGCAGTTGTATACTGAAGATCGAGCATATCGTGAATCATAGTTTAAACAAGTGAGTTGATGGCTATTGTGGAGAGACGTCACATTGGGTACAGTATTTATAACTTACGTAAACCAGGTAAACGAATTTGCAAGTTGCAGTATTGCCAAGTGGAGGTGCATGACGTCATCTAGTATTCAAGAACTGGTTGGACGTGAGCTGGTGGGGGGGAGGGGTGGGCTGAGTGAGCTGTGGAAGTGTCTCAGATCACCGGTGGCAGATGCTGGACAAGAGTTAAAACTAGTGTGTGTGTGTGTGTGAGAGGGGAATTAGCAACAGAGTTTTAGAATAGCTCACAAGACTCTAACATGGAGGTGTGTGTGTGTGTGTGTGTGTGTGTGTGTGTGTGTGTGTGTGTGTGTGTGTGTGTGTGTGTGTGTGTGTGTGTGTGTGTGTGTGTGCCCACCAAGAAAATAAACTACAAGAAAATACAACAAAGACAGAACACATGCAAGGAAAAAAAAACAGGACAAAATAGACGCAGCACAACGGGAAAAATAAACAGACGCAACAGGGACATCAACAGAGATATAATGGACACAAACGGTAAAACAAGAGACAGAAACAAAATCAATACTTCCCATGATGGTGTCAGTCTGTCTTAGTTACACCGTTCAGGGAAACATTTTATGGGAAGATGAACTTAAATTACGTAACCAAAAAAAAATAATCGTAATTAAAACTAAACAGATAAAAACCGAATGTAAAAAAAAAAATAATTATATTGAAAAGATAAACATTAAACCAAGGACGAGTATTAAAACACTTTATTTGTGTTGAGGGATAATTTTAGTAAAGACGATGTTGTGTAAATTAAACAGTTTATTGATATTTATTTATTTTTTGAGACTAAAGCGAGAATGTGGGGGGATTTTTTTTTTTTACAATGTCATCATCACAAGTCTTGAGTTTTGTAAATGAGTTTGTGTAAATTTTGTAAATGAATAAGTGTGTGTAAGTTTTGTAAGTAAGTTTGTGTAAATTTTGTAAATGAATTTGTGTAAGTAAATGAAGTTACTTATATAAGTTTGGAAGTAGATGCCAGAAGCCGTGTGTGTGTGTGTGTGTGTGTGTGTGTGTGTGTGTGTTGTAAAAAACTTCCTACGATAGGTGTAAACAACTGTATAATGTAATGGACCTCCGTAATGTAAAAGTGTAAATGGAAATCCACGAATAGAAAACGTAGGCTGTATGGTCTGCCCTTGGACGATAACATCCCTCACACACGGAACACATCCATCACGTCAGGTCAGTAGAGGCGGGTAGGTCAGGTCAGGTCAGGTCAGGCGGGTAATAACCAAGTCAGGAATACTGGGACTAGCTCGTGGGAGGAATAAAAGCCACGATGTGTTCATGAAGTGGAAATGTTTTGAGAGCTGGTTGGGTGATGGTGAGGGAGGGAGGGGGAGGAGGGAGGAGGGGGAAGGGGGGAGGGGAGGGAGGGAGGGAGGGAGGGAGGAGGGAGGGAGGGAGGGGGCAGGGGGAGGGGGAGGGAGGCAGGGAGGGGAGGGAGGGCAGGGAGGGAGGGGGGCAGCAGGGAGGGAGGGAGGAGGAGGGAGGGAGGCAAGCAGGGAGGGAGGGAGGCAGGCAGGCAGGGGAGGGAGGAGGCAGGCAGGGAGGAGGGAGGGAGGGAGGCAGGGAGGGAGGGAGGAGGGCAGGGAGGGAGGGAGGGGAGGCAGGAGGCAGGGAGGGAGGGGAGGCAGGCAGAGAGGGAGGCAGGCAGCAGGCAGGGGAGGGAGCAAGGGGAGGGAGGGAGGCAGGCAGGGAGGGAGGGGGGGAGGGAGGGAGGGAGGGAGGGGAGGGAGGGGAGGCAAGGGAGGGAGGGAGGGAGGGGGGAGGAGGGAGGCAGGCAGGGAGGGAGGGAGGCAGGCAGGGAGGGAGGGAGGAGGAGGCAGCAGGGAGGAGGAGGCAAGCAGGGAGGGAGGGAGGAGGCAGGCAGGCAGGCAGGGAGGGAGGGAGGCAAGCAAGCAGGGAGGGTGGGAGGCAGGGAGGGAGGGAGGGAGGCAAGCAGGGGGGAGGGAGGCAAGCAGGGAGGGAGGGAGGCAGGCAGGAGGGAGGGAGGGAGGGAGGCAAGCAGGGAGGGAGGGAGGCAGGCAAGCAGGGAGGGAGGGAGGGAGGCAAGCAGGGAGGGAGGGGAGGGAGGGAGGCAGGCAGGCAGCAGGAGGGAGGAGAGGGAGGGGGAGGGAGGGAGGGAGGCAGGGAGGGGAGAGAGGGAGGGAGGCAGGCAGGGAGGGAGGCAGGGGAGACAGGAGCAGGCAGGGAGGGACAGGCAAGCAGGCAGGGAGGGAGGCAGGCAGGGAGGGAGGGAGGCAGGCAGGGGAGGGAGGGAGGGAGGCAGACAGGGAGGGAATCAGGCAGGGAGACAGGCAAGCAGGCAGGGAGACAGGCAAGCAGGCATGCAGGGATCTGGCGGTTCAGCTGACTCACCAGTTAAAGATTTTAGTCAGGAGGAGCCAGCGTGAGTGTGAGATGAAGCCAAATACTTTTATACAGTCGAGAACAAGTTTGGTGGCCGGATAAATGGCCGGAAACGTCTCAGAAATAAGCGATAGCGCCTGGAAATTATGCGTTAAGACGGAACCGGATAACTTATAGGTTGGCGACAGAAAATTTCGAGGTTTAGGGAGGACAGATGCTTCAGTTTGTCCTGATGTAAGAGGGAGTTAAAATAAGTGGTAGTAAAATATATGTAAAGATTTCCTGAATGTCCTAATATAAGGGAAAGTAGAAGTTAAGATCTGTTATTGAAAGCTGTATATATATATGTGTGTGTAAAGATGAGTTAAGTTCGTAAAGTCGAGGAAAAAGAAAAGTTCTGTCAAAAATATTAGAGAAAGTAAGTTAAAATCCTCGATGGAATGTAAAATATATGTAAAAATTAGTTAAATAATTTCATTAAGTCGAGGACAGATTAGGTGGTTGGAAAAAATGGCGGGAAATAATCTGAGTTTAAGCGATCGAAAGTTAGGACGATGACTTTGTTAAGGTAAGATCAAGTTAATGTGCCCTTAAGGTGATCTACAAACTTAATAAACGAGAATAAATGAAAGTTAAGAATATTTTACGTTGGGGAATAATTTAGAATACTATAAAAAGAAGAATAAAAAAGGATTGAAAATACTATAGAATGGATGATGTCATGACTTCAGTATTATAGTATTATAGAATTATACAAAATATCTCAAACATTACTTAAAATATTACGTTGAAGATTAATTTAGAATGAAAAAAAAAAAATATGGCGATGCTCTACAAGAAAGAAATATCAAGACGAAGTTAGGCAGTGTAAACGAGAGGTGGGGGTTACCTGTACTGTGTGTCAGGTAGGCAGGTAAGGCGAGGCAGTACTGTGTTAAGGTGAGGTATCTAGACCAGAGTTAAGTGGGTCTTGTCAGGTTAGGTTGGGTTGGGTTAGGTTAGGTTGGGTTGGGTTGGGTGAAGTTCAACCCTACCCCCTCCTTCCTCCTCCTTCCCCTCCCTCCCTCTCATCCCTAACCTAACCTAACCTAACCTAACCTAATCTAACCTACCCTAACTCTCCAGGTAAGCGATTATGGTGTTTAATCATCAGGTGTCCCATATTGTGTACAGTAGAGCCAAGAGAGAGAGAGAGAGAGAGAGAGAGAGAGAGAGACTGAGACTCACCTGACATAATGTGAGTTTTCCGTACACTGGGTGGGGGTGGAGAAGGTGCTAAGCCACTCTACTCCTTTAGGTCGGTGATGTCTTGGTGTGTCTGTGGTGTTGTCGCCTTTATTGGTCTGGTCTTGAGTTTGGGGGGTTATAGGAAGGTGGCTATAACCTTTCCTCACTTCATCCTTCCTGCCTCCTCCCTCTCATCCCTCCCTCACCCCTCTCTCTCTTGTCCCCTCCCCACCTCCCCTTCTCATCCCTCTACCCTCCCTCCCCTCATCCCTCTCACCCTCCCTCTCTCATCCCCTCTCACCTCCTCTCATCCCTCTCACCTCCCTCCTCTACTCCTCTCCCTTGTCCCTCTCACCCCCCTTCCCCCTCTCACTCCCTCCCCCGCCCACAATTTGTCTTCTCTTGTCTAACTCAGCAGTTTTTCTACTGATTAGCCATTCTCCTCCCTTCCTTCTACTGATTAGCCATTCTCCTCCTCTCAACTTTCCCTCCTCCCCCTTTCATTGATTAGCTGTTCCTCTCTCCTGTATAGTCTGTAACTCTATTTCTCACTGTTGATTGGTCCTCTCGTCTCTCAATTCAGCAGCTGCCCCCCTACCCCCCACCCCACCCTCCTGCCCCTTCCTCCATCTCTTTAACAAATACTTTTTCAGTTTTCCCAGCATAGTAGTTTCCTCCTTCCCCCTCCCCTTTCACTTCTCTTAGCCTCTCTCTCTCACCCGCTTCCTTAGCGCCTCCCTCCCCTCCCATTTACCCTTTTCCACAACATACAGATGCTTACAAAGGTCCTTTACTCTCATCATTCCTCCCCCTAACCCCTCCCTTTAACCCCTCCCCTTAATTCTTCTCTCTCTTCAACCTCCTGGCATCCCTCATCTCCACCCCACTATTTCACCCTGCCACCCCACCTTCACACCCCACACCTCCTCAAAGCACCCCTGCTGTCGCCTCCTCGTCACCCCCTCCGTCACCCCTCTCCACGCCTCCCTGCTCACCTCACTCGGCTGTCACCTCCTTGTCACCCCTCTGTCACTCTTCGTCACTCTCTCGGTCGGCTCCCTCCGTCACCTCCTGCTCACCTGCCTCGCTGTCGTCTTCCTCGTCACCCCCTCCGTCACCTCCTCTCGCCTGGGGACGCGCCAACGCTAAAGTTGGGTGGTGAGTGTCCCCGACCTGTGGCTCAGAGGCGGCCTTTTCACTGGGTAAGCCCTAACCTCCCACAACCCCAGAGAGAGCTGGAGGATGCACGAGAGTAAAGAATAGAGAGATGTAGAGGGTAAGGTAAATATTTGTAGAGAGACTGAGGGAGGGTGGGGTGGGTAGAGAGGGAGGGAAGAATAGGAGGTAGAGAGGGAGGGAAGAATAGGAGGTAGAGAGGGAGGGAAGAATAGGAGGTAGAGAGGGAGGGAAGTAAGTAGAAGGAGTGTAGAGCAGGTAATAGAGTCATCAGGGGCGCAGCTACAGTGTCAGGGGATCATCGTAGACGCGCGTCCTCTGGGGGGTAGAGGAGCATCCTAATGTTGTCTTGAGTGAGGCTGATGAAGGATTAATTGGCCATCCTATAGGTAACGACGGAATCCTACCCCCATCCTCCCCCCTCGCCCACACCCACCTCCCCCATCCTCCCCCCCACACCCACCTCCCCCCCCCCCCCACACCCACCTCCCCCATCACCCACCTCCCATCCTCCCCCACACCCACCTCCCCCATCCCCCACACCCACCTCCCCATCCTCCCCCTCCACCCACCTCCCCCATTCCCCACACCCACCTCCCCATCCTCCCTCCACACCCACCTCCCCCATCCCTCCCACACCCACCTCCCCATCCCCCACACCCACCTCCCCCCATCCTCCCCCACACCCACCTCCCCATCCCTCCCTCACACTCCACCTCCCCCCCATCCTCCCCCACACCCACCTCCTCCCATCCTCCCTCCACACCCACCTCCCCCATCCTGAAAATCGTTATGGGACAGGAAACTCTCTCCCCCTGTGAAGCCTCATAGGGAGCAGATGAGATGTTTTTAGGAGGTGGGGTAAGGTGGGGGGTCATTAACAGATCTGAAAACATCCTCCCCCTCTCATAAAGGAGTTGTGAACCCTCGTAGGGGGAAGGTAGGGTGTGGTGGGGGAGGGGGGATAGGATGACTAGGGTGTGGAGTGGTGGGGGAGGATAAGGTATGGTGGGGAAGGATAGGACAGGGGAGTGGTGGGGAGAAGGGTTAGGGGAGGCGCTGCTCTTGAGACACCCTGAGTCGTGACTTAACAAGCGGGAATGACCCAACTCCTCAGCGTCGCTCAGGCTACGACTCGAGTGAAGGTCCAACTCGTTAATTATGGTAGATGTCGGACCCCAGGGGGACGTCTATCATCCCCCTCCCCCTCTTCTCCCCTCCCCCTCCACCCCTTGTCTCCCTAGGGGGGGTCTAGATTGGGGGGGGAGGGAGTTTAGGGGGAAGTACTTATCAAAGGAAGAAACTTAATGGTTGTTTTTTAAGGGAGAGACGTAGGAGTTTGTATTATCAAGGGAGAGGGAGATTCAGGGTGTACGTAGTTAAGGGAGGGAGTAGAGGTGAGGGAGGCTTGTTGAGGTCGTGACGGAGACTCAGACATATAAAAAGACAACCAGATACACAGACACCACAGACGATTAGACAGACAGAGAGACAGACAGACAGACAGACAGACAGACAGACAGACAGACAGACAGACAGAGTGCCTTTTTATTGTTGGCCAAATACCTAATAGACACAGATACATAACAGACAGACAGACATATACAGACATAAAAAAATACTCACACAGAAACATAGACAGACAGAGAGACAGACAGACAGACAGACAGACACGCTTCTCGCTGGGACCAAGTTCACAACAAACTTTCATCTTGAGACAGAAGGTCAAACTTAATATGTAAATAGGATTATAAGTTAGGTAGCTACTGTAAGGTGACGTCTGCTTACACCTGACTGTTGTGACCAGGTTAAAAAATATTTTTCACACACACACAATATCAGACGTAATTTCCCACTCGTAAAATTTTTCACAATTTCATCTGTCTTTTTGTTGAGGTCATATATTCTCATAGGTTAAGTATAGGGAAATTCTTACATATCCCCAACTATCACCCAGTTATCTCCCTTCACCATCACCCCAAGACCTCCCACCATCACCACCCCAGTTATCTCCCCCACCATCACTACCAATTCAGTTACATTCCACCTCTATCAAATTCTGTAGCTCCCCCACCACCACCCCAGTTATCTCCCCACTTATCACCCCAGCTATCTCCCCACCATCACCCCAGCTATCTCCTGCACCATCACCAATTCTGAAGCATCTCCCCACCATCAATTCCCAGTTATCTCCCCACCATCACCCTTGTAGCACTCCCCCACCAATTAATTCCCAGTTATCTCCCCACCACTAATTGAAGTTATTCTCACCATCATCACCCCTAGTTATCTCTCACCATCACTACCCCAGTTAGCCTCCTCACGATCACCCCCACCAGTTACCTTCTCTCCACTTTGCTGACTTCCTTCCTTCCTCCTCGCCCCCCCAGCTAGACCTGTTGAGGATAACTTACAATGAAAAGACTAAAATGGAGATGATGAAGAGGGGGCAAGGAAGAGGGTGGGGTGGGGGCAAGACTCCGGTGCGTCGTGTCTGCTCTGAATTTGGGGCAATTCTTCTGTACAACTCTAGAGGTGGGGGGTGTTGTTCACTTTCACACCTACAGGAGATGCTCCCAGGGATGAATAGAGGGGAGGTAGTGGGAGGGGAGAGAAATGAGTAATAGGGAAGATAGAGGGATGGGGACGTGTGTGTGTGTGTGTGTGTGTGTGTGTGTGTGTGTGTGTGTGTTGAGGGAAATCTGTTCCTTACCTGGTAGATTCTTGTTAGGGGGAGGAGTGAGGAGGGGGGTGAGGAGGTTGGGGTGAGTAAGGAGGGAATATGGGGTATGGGGGGAGGAGGAGTGTTAGATAACTTCATTTACCAGATCACTCTGATTTGTCTTCCTTCCTTCCTTCCTTCCTTTCCTTCCCTTCCTTCTGCCCTCTTTCAATCTCCCCCACACCACAGCTTAATTTGTTCATCTTCTCCCTCCTCCCACCCTTCCCTTGTAATAACCCATCTGGTTTATTCAGAATTAGTTAGCTGAAACCTGAAATCACATGTCATTATTTTCTTTGCTTTTATCATCATCGCCTTTATCATCATCATCATCATCATTATCATCATCATCTCTCTCTGTGCTTACAAATAACCGAACCACTAGCCACCGAATATATTTACTTTAATTTTTTTGGTGTTGACTTTGATTATTTTTAATTTATTGATGACTGATTATTTTAATTAATGATGACTGATTATTTTAATTAATGATGAACTAAGGTATTTACAGTACTAACCCAGTATAGTTCTTGCTTAAAAACAACACTAATGTTATTGCCGTACAACGAACATGACGTCATCACCACCAAACTCGTCCGAATTAATTGTCAGATTGGAAGAGTTAAATTGACAGTACCTGGTGCTTTTAACAGATTAATTACAGGTAAGTTAAGGTACTCGTGAATTAATTAAGAGTTACCTGTGGCTAATGACTGAGAGATAAAGGATACGATATAATTAATTATTGGGTGGAAAGTCGGTAAGTTGAGAGTGGAATGGGTGGAAAGTAGGTAAGTTGAGAGTGGAATGGGTGGAAAGTAGGTAAGTTGAGTGTGGAATGGGTGGAAAGTAGGTAAGTTGAGAGTGGAATGGGTGGAAAGTAGGTAAGTTGAGTGTGGAATGGGTGGAAAGTAGGTAAGTTGAACGTGGAATGGATGGAAAGTAGGTAAGTTGAGAGTGGAATGGGTGGAAAGTTGGTAAGTTGAGTGTGGAATGGGTGGAAAGTAGGCAAGTTGAGTGTGGAATGGGTGGAAAGTAGGCAAGTTGAGTGTGGAATGGGTGGAAAGTAGGTAAGTTGAACGTGGAATGGATGGAAAGTAGGTAAGTTGAGAGTGGAATGGGTGGAAAGTTGGTAAGTTGAGTGTGGAATGGGTGGAAAGTAGGCAAGTTGAGTGTGGAATGGGTGGAAAGTAGGCAAGTTGAGTGTGGAATGGGTGGAAAGTACTTGTGAATATAGAATTGCTTTTAACAGATCTGAAGTTTAGAGAAATAAACTGATTGATTGAGTGAGTGTTTTGTATGTATGTATGTATGTATGTATATATGTATGTATGTATGTATGTATGTATGTCGGAGGAAACTATACTGTAGAGGTGGATTAAATGTTATTAATTACAGGTATAATTAATTGTACCTTACCTGAGAAGAGTTTACCATGTTCTACTGTTCTACCAAGATTGATGTTCAGTGAAAGTTTTGTCCTGGAGATAGAAAGGGAGGGAGAAAGTTATGGTGTACTGTACTTGATGGTGAAATAATCTAGGTTAGAAAATATGAGAGAAAACAAGAGAAAGTATAACAGTGATTTAACAGAGAAAGTTTTTATTTTATTTTATTTATTTTTTTATGTGAAACGATGAATTGAAGGTAGTGGGGGGGGGGTAGGGGGTGAGGGTTGGAGGGGAGGGGGTGAGGGGAAGTAAGGTGCCGGGACTAAAGAGGTACTTTTTAACAAATTAATTTAGAGTTACTTGTACTTAATGGCTGTAGTGAATGTAGAAAACTAGACCTTTACCGTAATTAATTGAGGCGCTGAAGTAATTCCCTGGGTGGAAGTCTTGTCTGAAGTGGAAAGGTGAAAATTGAAAACGGGAAGGAGGAGCTTACAGGTGCTTTTAGGAAATTAATTAAAGTTACCTGGATTTAAAAGTCATGAATAACACCTGGATAAAATGTCTAAATTAATTGGGTTTTTTGTCCATTGCCGGTGTACTGTTCTGTGCTTAAAGGATGGATACATAATTAAATACTAAGCCAATTTAATTATTCCCTGTGACCTGTAGTTAAGGATTAGATAGAAAGGTTTAATTACTCGTACAAAATTCCCAATGATCATAAGTGAAATAATTGGTAATTAACTCAATAATTAATTACTATGGTCAAATTAGTGAAAGTTTTGTCCTTGAAATCCTGAGATAATTTGAAAGTATAAAGAAGAATTGAAAGTCACTATAGGTGGTCACTTGTCAACACCCACGTCACGACCCAAACAGGACTTGCTTAACACTGGAACAGGATCCTGGAACGCTAGGTACATTCCTAACGATGGTCGCGGCTGGAACGGGAATTGGCTGACTGGAGCCGGGCGAGGGGAAGAGAAGAAAGAAAATGAATGGCTAAGTTTTTCAGAGGGGGAACTTAAGTCTTTTAGGAGTGAATTGGTGCAGCTTGCCAGGCACGTCCAGGGTGAGGTTATGGTGGACCAAGACGATGATGATTATGGCGGCGATGATGATGATTGGGTATGGTGAGAAGATGATGATGATGATGATGATGATGGTGATGATGGCGGCGATGATGATGATGATGATGATGATGATGATGATGGTGATGATGAGCAAAACCGATGATGGTGATGATTGGGCATGGTGGAGAAGATGATGATGATGATGGTGATGATGATGGTGATGGCGGCGATGATGATGATTGGGTATGGTGAGAAGATGATGATAATGATGATGATGATGATGATGGCGGCGATGATGATGATTGGGCATGGTGAGAAGATGATGATGATGATGGTGATGATGATGGTGATGGCGGCGATGATGATGATTGGGCATGGTGAGAAGATGATGATACATGATGATGATGGTGATGATGATGGCGGCGATGATGATGATTGGCATGGTGAGAAGATGATGATGATGATGGTGATGATGATGATGATGGCGGCGATGATGATGATTGGGCATGGTGAGAAGATGATGATGGTGATGATGATGATGATGATGATGATGATGGTGATGGCGGGCGATGATGATGATTGGGCGGTGAGAAGATGATGATGATGTGATGATGATGATGATGGCGGCGATGATGATGATTGGGTATGGTGAGAAGATGATAATGATGATGGTGGTGATGATGGTGATGATGATGGCGGCGATGATGATGATGATGATGGGTATGGCGCGATGATGATGATGATGACGATGATGATGATGAGTAAACCGATGATGGTGATGATTATAGCAACGACGTTATGGATACAGCGACACAGGCTGGACGACACGGGCCGGGGACGACACTAAACGACGACACGGACTGGGACGACACTAAACGACGACACGGACTGGGGACGACACAGGCTGGGGACGACACGGGCTGGGACGACACTAAACGACGACACGGACTGGGGACGACACGGGCTGGGGACGACACGGGCCGGGGACGACACGGGCTGGGGACGACACTAAACGACGACACG
The DNA here is from genome assembly GCF_018991925.1 of Homarus americanus. Lineage (NCBI taxonomy): Eukaryota > Metazoa > Arthropoda > Malacostraca > Decapoda > Nephropidae > Homarus > Homarus americanus. Next base: position 892,319 of record NW_024737697.1, read on the forward strand.
GACTGGGACGACACGGGCTGGGGACGACACGGGCCGGGGACGACACGGGCTGGGACGACACTAAACGACGACACGGACTGGGGACGACACGGGCTGGGGACGACACGGGCCGGGGACGACACGGGCTGGGGACGACACTAAACGACGACACGGACTGGGGACGACACGGGCTGGGGACGACACGGGCTGGGGACGACACGGGCTGGGACGACTAAACGACGACACGGACTGGGGACGACACGGGCTGGGACGACACGGGCTGGGGACGACACTAAACGACGACACGGACTGGGGACGACACAGGCTGGGGACGACACTCAAACGACGACACAGGCTGGGGACGACACTAAACGACGACGCAGGCTGGGGACGACACGGGCTGGGACGACACTAAACGACGACACGGGCTGGGGACGACACTAAACGACGACACAGGCTGGGACGACCACGGTCTGGGGACGACACTAAACGACGACACAGGCTGGGGACGACACGGGCTGGGGACGACACTAAACGACGACACAGGCTGGGGACGACACGGGCTGGGGACGACACTAAACGACGACACGGGCTGGGGACGACACTAAACGACGACACGGGCTGGGACGACACTAAACGACGACACGGGCTGGGGACGACTCTAAAACGACACGGACTGGGGACGACACTAAACGACGACACAGGCTGGGGACGACGCGGGCTGGGGACGACTCTAAACGACGACACGGACTGGGGACGACACTAAACGACGACACAGGCTGGGGACGACGCGGGCTGGGGACGACTCTAAACGACGACACGGACTGGGGACGACACTAAACGACGACACAGGGTGGGGACGACACGGGCTGGGGACGACATGGGCTGGGGACGACTCTAAACGACGACACGGGCTGGGGACGACACGGGCTGGGGACGACACAGGCTGGGGACGACACTAAAACGACACAGGCTGGGGACGACACGGGCTGGGGACGACGACACGGGCTGGGGACGACACGGGCTGGGGACGACGACACGGGCTGGGGACGATAACTTCTTCCCTTTTTCAACAAATCATTGTTTCAGAGACAGAACTGGACTCGGGCTGATTTTAAATGACTCCTCTTAAAGTTTTCCTCCTCCAACTCCTTTGTCTCTTTAAACTTACCTCGCGATTCTTCTCTTTCATTTGTTTTACCTTTTTTTATTATTATTTAGTATTTTTTTATTCATCATTTGTTTTATTCCTGTTATAGTGTTGAGACATTGATTAGCGAGGGTTATGGTGTTGGAACTGTGATTAGCGTGAGTTATGGTGTTGGGACTGTGATTAGCGTGAGTTATGGTGTTGGGACTGTGATTAGCGTGAGTTATGGTGTTGGAACTGTGATTAGCGAGAGTTATGGTGTTGGGACAGTGATTAGCGAGAGTTATAGTGTTGGGACAGTGATTGGTGAGTGTTATGGTGTTGGGACAGTGATTAGTGAGTGTTATGGTGTTGGGACAGTGATTGGTGAGTGTTGGTGTTGGGACAGTGATTAGCGAGTGTTATGGTGTTGGAACTGTGATTAGCGTGAGTTATGGTGTTGGGACAGTGATTAGCGAGAGTTATAGTGTTGGGACAGAGATTGGTGAGTGTTATGGTGTTGGAACAGTGATTGAGTGTTATGGTGTTGGAACAGTGACTGGTGAGTGTTATAGTGTTGGGACAGTGATTAGCGAGTGTTATGGTGTTGGGACAGTGATTGGTGAGTGTTATGGTGTTGGGACAGTGATTAGCGAGTGTTATGGTGTTGGGACAGTGATTGGTGGGTTATGGTGTTGGGACAGTGATTAGCGAGATTGTGTTGGGACATTGATTAGCGAGTGTTGTTATGGTGTTGGGACAGTGATTGGTGAGTGTTATGGTGTTGGGACAGTGATTAGCGAGAGTTATGGTGTTGGGACAGTGATTAGCGTGAGTTATGGTGTTGAGACAGTGATTGGTGAGTGTTATGGTGTTGGGACAGTGATTAGCGAGGTTATGGTGTTGGAACAGTGATTAGTGAGTGTTATGGTGTTGGAACAGTGATTGGTGAGTGTTATGGTGTTGGGACATTGATTAGCGAGTGTTATGGTGTTGGGACATTGATTAGCGTGTTATGGTGTTGGGACAGTGATTGGTGAGTGTTATGGTGTTGGGACATTGATTAGCGAGTGTTATGGTGTTGGGACAGTGTGGCGAGAGTTATGGTGTTGGGACAGTGGGCGAGTGTTATGGTGTTGGAACAGTGATTGGCGAGTCTTTTTCCTCTCAAACATGGTGTAATTAACCCTTAGATTTTTCTGTTGTGAGTGTCTGTTGTGATGTTATTGTGATCTTGTTATTTTTATTATCTTATTATTCCTCTTCTTTTCTTCTTCTTCTTCTACCTCCTCCCTCCCTTGTCTTCCCATCTCTCACTTCCTCCTCCTTATCTCTCTCTCTCTCTCTCTCTCTCTCCTTCCACCCTCCAACTCCTTCTTAACATTTTCCAGTCGGCTCAATTAAGATTCTTTGCCGTCCAGTGAAAGATTACAGTCATCCGTTTTACGCTTCTTAGTCGACGTGGTGTGGAGACTGTGAGGGGAGGGGTATGAGGGAGGAAGAGAGAAAGAAGGAGAGGTGAGGGAGGGAGAGAGAAAAGGGAGGAAGGGAGGGATATGAAAAAGAAAGAAAGAAAAATAGAGAGAGAGAATGGTAGAATAAGGGAGAGAGCGATAAGAGGAAGAGAAATGGACAGGGTGGGGAGATAAAAGAATAAAAGCGAAGAAAGAAATGGTTTGGAGAACATAAGAATGGAGGAAACTGCAGCGGGCCTATTGGCCCTTGGGCAGTCCCATTTCCACCCAACCCCTATTGCTCATATCCATCCAACCTATGTTTGAAGCTATCCAGCGTATTCGAGTTAATGATGATATTTGGTAACTTGTTCCACTCGTCGACTACTCTATTTCCAAACCAATGTTAACCAAACTGCGGCTAAATCTAAATTTGTCTAATTTATAACCATTGTTACAGTTCGCTCTTGGTTGGATAGTTTGAGTACCTTTGTTATATAACCCTTGTTTAGCCCTGACTTCCATTTATACACCTCGATCATCGCCCTCGCTCTACGTCTCTCGAGGGAGTGCAAGTTAAGATGCTTTAACCTGTCTCTGTGCTCAAGGTTCCTAATGCCCGGGATTAGTCTTGTCATTCTCCTCTGAATTTTTCTTAAGGATTCTATATTCATTCTGTAATACGGTGACCAGAACTGAACTGCGTAATCCAAGTGAGGTCTCACTAGAGCAAGGTACAGTATAGTTTTATGATGACCTCGCTAGTCTTGTAACTAACACTCCTTTGTATGAACCCAAGTACTTTATTAGCCTTGTTTCGAGCAAATACACATTGTTTACTTGGCTTAACATTCCTACTTATCATTACTCCTAAATCTTTCTCACAGTTGGATTTCTCTCTGACAACGTTGTTCATCTGGTACCTGGTTTGTTTGTTTACATCTCACTACAGACTCTACAGACAGACAGACAGACAAACCGACAGAAATACAGACAGACAGACAGACAGACAGACAAGTGAGAGACGAAGACAACAAGACACACCGTCTATCTCACAAGACAGATGAGAGGTCTATAGACACATACTAGTGGTGGGAGAATTACGCCAGGCGCTGCTGATGGCCCATGCTGGCGCTCGAGGTTTGTGTTGACGGTCGTAGTTTATGACTCATGGCAGCGGGAGAAAAACGGGTCTGTTTTTACGGCCCCAACGGTAACAGGTAACAGATAACAGCGATACAAACAGCAAATAACAGGAGGGTCGTTATCAGGGTAGGCAAGGGAGTTTCTCAGGGCAGTAAACCTCACCACCCAACCCTCGCTGCACGTAGCAACAGCAGCGGCAACAGTAACAGCAAAAACATCAACAGTAACAGAGAAAATAACAACAGTAACATTAAAAACAACAGCGGCAACAGCATTAATGAGAAAAATAGGAATAGCGGCAACAGTAACAGCAGCAACAGTAGAAGAAGTACCTGGTGCCGAGGAAGCAGCGGCTAGAGTATCGTTATGAGTGTAAACCAGGAAACAGCTTGAAGGTAATTAATAGCCCTGGCCCCCACCACCACCACTACTACTTCCACTACTAAATTTTTTTTTTATCGTGGCCTCCTGCCTCCCCCAATAGCCACACCTTCGCCACCATTTTATTACCTTAAAATGAACTATCCTAATACATAAGTAGCTACCCTGGCTCTGTTGAGTTAGTTGAGCCGCAGATCTACAGTATGCGGCATTCAGTGACTGTTGCCTCCTAGTCAATATTTGCGGCTGTTGTCGGCTTTGGGGCCGATGTCTCTCGTTCCCTTGAGGCAGAGCAAGGCCGACCTAAGGAGAGAGAGGGACAGTCGACATCTCAACCAGGCTGTAATATAACTTTGGGCTGCTGCCTCTATTCGGATAGCACCTCCGCGAGTCTGACGTAGAAGCATCTTGCACTTGGTCCCATCCCACTAGAGCAGGGGTCACCAAACTTTTTTTCAGTGGGCCTGATAACTGAAAGAATGACGAGCGCGGGCCGCATAATCATTCTGTTCAATACTTGCAAGCCAGAACGAAAGCTCTGGTAACGTCAGAGCGTAGGCCGAGCTACCACGAGCCGGGGAAGGACTTGGGATCCGGCCCGCGGGCAGTAGTTTGGTGACCCCTGCACTAGAGGATTGAAGCTGCCTTGATCAACGTTCTGATTTCTCTCCCCGTATGCCCTTATCTTGTCGTTCTCGTTCCTCCTGTGTGCAGCGTCTAGAACAAAGTTACGGTGACATGCAGCCATGGGATCGAAAAGCCTTATGTCGAAGGCTCATATCCGAATCTGCACTGACTGACGTCAACACGGGCTTCGTTGGATGTGTTTGAAGTCCTTGTTAGAAATACTCACCTTCCACTGGAAGGAGGCGGTTGATTCAACCCTGACATCACGACAGATTTCCTTCAACATATTTGCTTGGATCCCTTACTTCGTCATACCTACTACTACTACCACCACCACCACCACCGCTACAACAACTACCACCATTACTACTACCACATAAACTACTACTACTACCACTACTGCTACAACTACTTTTTAATAGCTTCCAGCCTCCCCTAATAGCCATACCTTCATACTGTTTTATTCTTATGCATACTAAATATTACAACTACTACTACTACTACTACTTTTTTTTTTTTTTTTTTTTATATTACGTGGCCTCAGCCTCCCAATAGCCACACCTTCGCTACCATTTTATTTACCTTAATATTAAATATCTAATACATAGAAGCTATCCTATCTGTGTTAAATTAGTTGAGCCGCAGATCCATGCGGCATTCAGTGACTGTAGCCTCATAGTCTAATGTCTGCAGCAGTTGTCGGAGTAGGGGCAAACTCTCGTTCCCCTGAGGCGGAAACCATGACCAGGAGACAGTCGACATCATCAGGCTGTGACATAACTTCTGGAGCTGCTGCTTCTGTTCGGAGATCAGCTCCGCGAGTCTGGCGTAAAGAAACATCTTGCACTTGGGCCCATCCAGGGTTGTGAACACTAGAGGTGAAGCTGCCTTGATCAACATTTGAATTCTCTCCCCCCATATGCCCTTCTCTTGTCGTTCGTTCCTCCTATCGCTTGTCGAGGAAGCTAGGTGCGCGGTGACAAACGGCCATGGGATCAAAAATCCTGATGTCGAAAGCTAGCTGTCGCGTCCAGAATCCTCGGTACTGACGACGTCCACCACAGACCCGTTAGATGTGTTTACGAGGTCTCTTGAAGATCGCCATCCAGTGGAAGGAGGGTCGGTTCTACCGCATGACGTCCCGGCAGATTTCCTTCAGCATATTTGCTGTGAGATCCCTTTCTCAATCATGCCTCATGCATATGAAGCCCCCTAACACAAACCATGGCGTGATCGCCATCATAGGAACTCAGCCACACACGCATTGGGGCAAACCATCTCTACTGGCCAACATTACCTTAGAGCAATGGCATCTGTAAATTCTTGTTTTGTTAGGCTGAAACCATTTGCCCTTATCGGTAACGTAGTTAACCAGTTCGAGAGCGCCCACCTCTCGCTGTAACTATTTTTTTTTTGTCAAGTTTTCTGGAACCTGCAGCAATAGTTGCTGCAACATGTCATTGGCAGTGCTGCCGATCTGTTGCTGGACCTACGGATCTTATTAACTTCGCGCTGGTGTCCACTTCCTATTGCATTCTGGGCTATTATGTGATCAGTGAGGGCTGCCGTGAGCTTAAGTGAATTTTGATGTTCAAGTCAGCAATCTCCTCTGGATTAGTTAGTCCCATCCCACCAGTCTTGGTGGAAGTGCAAGTGTTCTTTCTACTGGGGTTAAGTCGTGGTGTTTCACTAGTTTGGGGAATAGACTTGACACTGATTGGCCTTCTTCCAAAAGGGTGGAGGAGGGGTCAGATCTGGGGATGGTACATCAGGTGGTTCCAACGATGCTTGACTCCATGTGTGGGTCAAAGGCCGCATGTGGCTCTGTGTTAGCAATCTCCGATAGAGCATAGTTCGCTAACCCCACTCATTCACCTTTCCCCTACGACACGTTGAAGTCGTAGTGCCAATAACTGCGCCCTAGATGTCTTTGGCCCGTCCTTAGTTATTTTGACCTCACACTTTCGCCGAAAAACCTCCACAGCCCCGATCATAGCAGTCTGGCTACGATGAAGGATTTGCTGGCGTTTGGGTGAAGCCCACCTATTTGTGGACCCTCACAGTCTTCGGTGGTGAAGGCTGAAGGCGCCTGAGTATCGTTACACAGAATTAGCCTCGATTAAGTCAGCGATTACAATGGGTGCGCCGCCTTCTTTCTCTGATGCCCGGCGCCCATTAGCCTCCCCCCCCCCTCCGCCCCTCCAGCTTTCATTAGTAGTCACAAAAACGGCGTGGAGGGGGCGGGCCTGATTGTGTCTACGTCTCCCACTCTACTACTACTATTACTACTATTACTACTACTACTATTATTATTAATTGTTCCACACCAGGAGCCACCAGCCGGACCTCCTCATTATAACACACACACACACACACACACCACGTCACCTAATGCTCCAGGTACTACCGACTGTCCAGTATTTGTACAGTGCGTTGCTTGGTGAATAAGTCATAGACAGTCACTGGCAATTTAATGTTTGACAGACAGGTACAGGCAGACAGACACATTAACTACCCGACGACACACAGGCCCTCCGAAGACCCGTATAGTGCTGGCGATATATAAAGGGCAGCCCTAAAACACCCTTTCTCATGCCGCCACCCCACCACTCCTAACCTCCGCCTATCCTGACCTACCTGATGGATAGTGGTCCCGTGTGAGGGATGATATTTTTTAAGCATAACTGACCAGCCGGTTTTATTAATGAACTTATTTAAATTGATACATATGCTTAATAATTTATGTATTTTAATTCATATACATATATTTATTAATT
>NW_024737697.1:902311-957311 GCF_018991925.1 Homarus americanus
CCCTCACCCCTCACCCCACCCCCTCATCCCCTTCAGCCCCCAACCCTATCACCCCGGGACAGTAAATCGACGGGACTTTATAGACAGTGGACGGCAGCTGCCCCGGGGAGATGTGTGTGTGTGTGTGTGTGTGTGTGTGTGTGTGTGTGTGTGTGTGTGTGTGATCCTCCTGATACCTGTGAGCTGTGAGGAGGGAGGAGGGTGGGGGGGGGATGAGGTGGGGGGAGAGGGAAGATAGTGGTGAGGGATAAGTGTGAGGATAAAGGGAGAGAAAGGAATAAAGGGAGAGAAAGGGGAGAGGAGATAACAGTGGAGTGGTGAGAGATAAGGAGGAGGAGGAGGAGGAGATAAGGCGGGGGGAGAGGGATGTAAAAGAGAGGGAGGGGCAGAAAGATATGGGGGAGGGTGGGGGGGAGGGAGGAGGGGGTAGGTTGAGCTAGACAGATGGGGGAGCTAAGCCCTGTCTCAGAGTTATGGTGCTAATTACCTGACCCCTTCCTCCCCTCCTTCCTCCCCTCCTTCCCCTCCCCTCCCCTCCCCTCCTTCCCCTCCCCTCCCCTCCCCCTTTTTCTTTGTGTCTTCTCGATCTCTTCCTCTCCTCTCCACTTCACTCTTCATCAATTTCCCCTCTCCTCCCCTCTCCTCACCCCTCTCACCCCCTCTCCTACCCCCTCCCCATCATCCCCTTCTGCTTTGGGAAGGAATCGAAACCTATAATACTTGTTTTTCCTCCCATGTCCCGGCAGGGGGTGGAGAGAGTGCCTCACCTCCGCCGTCCGTGATTCCGTCCGTGTGTCCTTACAGGCGTCCTTCCTGTTAAACCACCATCATAAACGATTAAACCGGTAAAGGTGTTAAAGCGTTGTCCTCAAAGGTTTAAGATCGAACGGGTTAATCGATTGACTTACCCAGATTATAATGTTGTGGGCGGGACGGAATGAACACACAGCCATTATGGTGTGGGTGTGTGTGTGTGTGTGTGTGTGTGTGTGTGTGTGTGTGTGTGTGTGTGTGTGTGTGTGTGTGTGTGTGTGTGTAGAGGTACAGTGATAGGGTACAGTGCATGTATTCCACTGGTATATCATCCAAGGTTATCACTACAGACATAAACTAAACAACTTGTATAGAGAAGTACATTATTGGCTCATACATGTAGTACAGTACTTAAGGTGTCGCGATACAGTGGCGTACAAAGGCACTCGTGATGTACAGCTGCCTTAATGTACACAAATTAATAAGCAAGAGGCCACAGCAAAGTATTCTAAATGTAATGTACAATGAGGTAGTGTACAACAATCAGCATTAAGGGCAATGATCTATACATATATAAATTACATTTGTAGTACTCATAGAAGAAAGAGGTACTGTACAATATTACAAGGCTGTAGTAGAGTACACTGGACGTACTGTACACACTACCCGATATAGCCATCCCCATAAGTTGTACACGACCAAGAGTCAATAACTGCGGGGTTAAATAAATAACAGTACACTCGCTGTGCAAACTAACCGATACAGTAAAGTAGAACACTCAACACAAGTTGTACAGTAGACGACGAACAACTGGTAAAGTTACACAGTGAGGCCCCGCAGCGATTTAACCTCGGCCGTACAGGTAAACAAAGGCCTGGCGCTCAAACAGGTATACTGTACATTGTGTAGGGTGTGTTATTGTGGGAATTGGCTGGGTCGTTTTTCTGTCCGTTCTCGATAACACGGGTTGGAATCCTCCCCCCAAGGCAATGAAACTCAAAGCGCTTTATATAAATGTTTGTGTAACTAAGTTTTTTTTTATGGCTTTCCCCGTTACCCTGTATGTAAGAGAGCAGGTGTATGTCTCACGCTTGTCGTCTTGAAACATTTAATTTGAGAGCCTTGTACAGGAACTGCTAGAATAAGGAGGTGCTGTGTACCTCTCAGTGTGGGCGCGTGAGACACATTTCTCAAGGGGAGTGTCATGGCTGGACGACAACTGCTGGGACACCTGACTGCACTGAGACACCTGGAGGAGGGGCGAATGGGAAGAGGTGTCAAGAGGTCAAAGGGAAATGTTCTCTCTTTCATAACTTCTTCAGAGGGTCTTGGGGAAATTGTCTCCCCTTCAGAACTTTGTCAGGATGTCCCCGGAAGAAGGCAATGTCTCCCCCAGTGAGAGTCCTTCGTCAGGAAGGTCCTCGGAGGAAGGCTGACGTGGCTGGCTTACAGAGGGGATCAGCCAGGTCTGGGCGGAGATGTGAGGGGTAATGGATGACCCCTCGGGAAAAGACTACTGCTTCTCTCTCTCTCTCTCTCTTGAACCTCCTCCCAGAGCCCCTCCTCTCAGGACCCCTCCTCCCAGGGCCCCTCCTCCTCGGGCCCCCTCCCCTTCGGGCCCTCCTCCCCCTCGGGCCCTCCTCCCCGAGCCCCTCCTCCCCTCTTGACACTTTATCACCGACTCTGCTCAAACGGACGTTCGCCCGACACACGAATTCTTACTCGCTAAAAGACGCCGTCAAGTTTACTGTCTTGGTGTATACCTGCTTGGCTTGACGGCCTGTTGGGTCACTCGGAACCTAACCTAACCTAACCAGATAGACAGATGAACACCTACATATATATGGCTAAGCAGATAGCCAAAGATTGTCAGACAGACAGACAGACAGACACCTAGAGAGAAAGACCTAGACCTTGACACACAAACACAGACAGACAAAGGTGGCCAGACGGACAGAAAGATGCCAGACGGACAGAAAGATGGCCAGACGGACAGAAAGATGGCCAGACAGACACAGAGAGCGAGATTGACGGGGGAGTTGAGAGTCAATCGTTGCGTCGAGAGGATATTGAACTGTCTGAACTTATCCGTCTCCGTAGGCAGCCATGTATCCACTTGTAGGGCCCGTCCATCCATCCACTGCATCCACTCTCTTAACTTTTATTCTTCTCCTTCATTCATTCAATTATTCAACGTTTCCATTCATTCGTTCTTCTCTCATTTACTCGATTATTCATCTCATTCATCAAATCATCCACTATCCATCTGCTGTTTTCTCTCTTGAGAGAAGTAGTGACAGTATTCATCAGATCACAGAAGTGGGCTACCGGATCCCCCAAAGCGGGTGTGACGTCATAGCCAGGCTTAGGGGCTTCGAGTTGATCACGTGGTCGGGCTTGCCTGGGGGGTCCTACAGCATGATGCACCCTATTGTGTCATCCTGTGAGTGTACAGGATGGTGGTGGTACAGTTATGGTGGTGGTACAGTTATAGTGGTGGTACAGGATGGTGGTGGTACAGGATGGTGGTGGTACAGTTATTGTGGTGGTACAGGATGGTGGTGGTACAGTTATGGTGGTGGTACAGTTATGGTGGTGGTACAGGATGGTGGTGGTACAGGATGGTGGTGGTACAGTTATAGTGGTGGTACAGTTGTAGTGGTGGTACAGTTATGGTGGTGGTACAGGATGGTGGTGGCAGATTATGGTGGTGGTACAGGATGGTGGTGGTACAGTTATGGTGGTGGTACAGTTATAGTGTTGGTACAGTTATGGTGGTGGTACAGGATGGTGGTGGTACAGTTATGGTGGTGGTACAGTTATAGTGGTGGTACAGTTATAGTGATGTGGTCAGGACAGAGTGAAGGTGGTGGACAATGGTGGTACAGTTATGGTGGTGGTACAGTTATGGTGGTGGGCTGGGATGGTGGTGGTACAGTTATGGTGGTGGTACAGGATGGTGGTGGGTACAGTTATATGGTGGTACAGGATGGTGGTGGTACAGTTATGGTGGTGGTATTATGGTGGTGGGTACAGTTATAGTGATGGTACAGGATGGTGGTGGTACAGGATGGTGGTGGTACAGTTATGGTGGTGGTACAGTTATGGTGGTGGTACAGTTATGGTGGTGGTACAGTTATGGTGGTGGTTACAGGATGGTGGTGGTACAGGATGGTGGTGGTACAGTTATGGTGGTGGTACAGTTATGGTGGTGGTACAGTTATGGTGGTGGTACAGTTATGGTGGTGGTACAGGATGGTGGTGGTACGGTTATAGTGGTGGTACAGGATGGTGGTGGTACAGTTATGGTGGTGGTACAGGATGGTGGTGGTACAGGATGGTGGTGGTACAGTTATGGTGGTGGCACAGTATGGTGGCAGTGTGGACAGGATGGTGGTGGTACAGGATGGTGGTGGGTACAGTTATGGTGGTGGTACAGTTATGGTGGTGGTACAGTTATGGTGGTGGTACAGTTATGGTGTGGTACAGTTATGGTGGTGGTAGGATGGTGGTGGTACAGTTATGGTGGTGGTACAGTTATAGTGGTGGTACAGTTATAGTGATGGTACAGGATGGTGGTGGTACAGGATGGTGGTGGTACAGTTATGGTGGTGGTACAGGATGGTGGTGGTACAGTTATGGTGGTGGTACAGTTATGGTGGTGGTACAGTTATGGTGGTGGTACAGTTATGGTGGTGGTTACAGGATGGTGGTGGTACGGGATGGTGGTGGTACAGTTATGGTGGTGGTACAGTTATGGTGGTGGTACAGTTATGGTGGTGGTACAGGATGGTGGTGGGCTGGGATGGTGGTGGTACAGTTATGGTGGTGGTACAGTTATGGTGGTGGTACAGTTATGGTGGTGGTACAGTTATGGTGGTGGTACAGGATGGTGGTGGTACAGTTATAGTGGTGGTACAGGATGGTGGTGGTACAGTTATGGTGGTGGTACAGGATGGTGGTGGTACAGGATGGTGGGTACAGTTATGGTGGTGGCACAGTTATGGTGTGGTACAAGTGATGGTAGGATGGTGGTGGTACAGTATAGTGGTGGTACAGCTATGGTGGTGGCACAGTTATGGTGGTGGTACAGTTATGGTGGTGGTACAGTTATAGTGGTGGTACAGTTATGGTGGTGGTACAGGATGGTGGTGGTACAGTTATGGTGGTGGTACAGTTATAGTGGTGGTACAGTTATAGTGATGGTACAGGATGGTGGTGGTACAGGATGGTGGTGGTACAGTTATGGTGGTGGTACAGGATGGTGGTGGTACAGTTATGGTGGTGGTACAGTTATGGTGGTGGTACAGTTATAGTGGTGGTACAGGATGGTGGTGGTACAGGATGGTGGTGGTACAGTTATGGTGGTGGTACAGTTATGGTGGTGGTACAGTTATGGTGGTGGTACAGGATGGTGGTGGTACAGGATGGTGGTGGTACAGTTATGGTGGTGGTACAGTTATGGTGGTGGTACAGGATGGTGGTGGTACAGTTATAGTGGTGGTACAGTTATGGTGGTGGTACAGTTATGGTGGTGGTACAGTTATGGTGGTGGTACAGTTATAGTGGTGGTACAGTTATGGTGGTGGTACAGGATGGTGGTGGTACAGTTATGGTGGTGGTACTGTTATGGTGGTGGTACAGTTATGGTGGTGGTACAGGATGGTGGTGGTACAGGATGGTGGTGGTACAGTTATGGTGGTGGCACAGTTATGGTGGTGGTACAGTTATGGTGGTGGTACAGTTATAGTGGTACAGTTATGGTGGTGGTACAGGATGGTGGTGGTACAGTTATGGTGGTGGTACAGGATGGTGGTGGTACAGTTATGGTGGTGGTACAGGATGGTGGTACAGTTATGGTGGTGGTACAGTTATGGTGGTGGGTACAGTTATAGTGATGGTACAGGATGGTGGTGGTACAGGATGGTGGTGGTACAGTTATGGTGGTGGTACAGTTATGGTGGTGGTACAGTTATGGTGGTGGTACAGGATGGTGGTGGCAGGATGGTGGTGGTACAGTTATGGTGGTGGTACAGTTATGGTGGTGGTACAGGATTGGTGGGTACAGTTATAGTGGTGGTACAGTTATTGTGGTGGTACAGTTATAGTGGTGGTACAGGATGGTGGTGGTACAGTTATGGTGTGGTGGTACAGGATGGTGGTGGTACAGTTATAGTGGTGGTACAGGATGGTGGTGGTACAGTTATAGTGGTGGTACGGTTTTGGTGGTGGTACAGTTATGAGTGGTGGTACAGTTATGGTGGTGGTACAGTTATGGTGGTGGTACAGTTATGGTGGTGGTACAGGATGGTGGTGGTACAGTTATGGTGGTGGTACAGTTATGGTGGTGGTACAGTTATGGTGGTGGTACAGGATGGTGGTGGTACAGGATGGTGGTGGTACAGGATGGTGGTGGTACAGTAGTGGTGGTACAGTTATGGTGGTGGTACAGTTATGGTGGTGGTACAGTTATGGTGGTGGTACAGGATGGTGGTGGTACAGTTATGGTGGTGGTACAGTTATGGTGGTGGCATGTTATGGTGGTGGTACAGGATGGTGGTGGTACAGTTATGGTGGTGGTACAGGATGGTGGTGGTACAGTTATGGTGGTGGTACAGGATGGTGGTGGTACAGTTATGGTGGTGGTACAGGATGGTGGTGGTACAGGATGGTGGTGGTACAGGATTGGTGGTGGTACAGTTATGGTGGTGGTACAGTTATGGTGGTGGTACAGGATGGTGGTGGTACAGTTATGGTGGTGGTACAGTTATGGTGGTACAGTTATGGTGGTGGTACAGTTATGGTGGTGGTACAGTTATAGTGGTGGTACAGTTATAGTGGTGGTACAGTTATAGTGGTGGTACAGTTATAGTGGTGGTACAGTTATAGTGGTGGTACAGTTATGGTGGTGGTACAGTTATAGTGGTGGTACAGTTATGGTGGTGGTACAGTTATAGTGGTGGTACAGTTATGTAGTGGTACAGTTATAGTGGTGGTACAGTTATTGTGGTGGTACTACAGGTGATGGTAAGTTGTGGTAGTGGTACAGTTATGGTGGTGGTACAGTTATGGTGATGGTACTGTTATGGTGATGGTGATACAGTTATGGTGGTGGTACTGTTATGGTGATGGTGATACAGTTATGGTGGTGGTACTGTTATGGTGATGGTAGTTATGGTAGTGGTACAGTTATGGTGGTGGTACAGTTATGGTGGTGGCCCCTCATAACACCATCTGTGAGGGAACTACCACACCACGTGACCTCTATCACCATCTGGAGGAGTTACTACACTACGTGTCTGCTGTTCAACACCTCAGTGCACAAGATCTACATGACCTCCACTGTAAACATTAATCTCTATGTTCACTGTATGTTCCTTTATCTTTCTCTAGTGAAGGCTTTTGTTAAACCACCAATATCAATGTATGTAATAAATCATTTACGTCCAGTGTATATTTTCAGCCCTCGGGGTGCAGAACTTTTCAATAAACCGTTAATTATTATCATTTTATTAAATTTTACACACAGAAGACATGGTGTTGTGGCGTCATCAGTTGAGGAGTAACCACCTTGTTTATTATGGCGTATGTTTACTATGGTGGTGTCTGTAATTGGGTTGTTTACAGTGACGTACAGTCGTGAAGAGAAGTGTCGCCCCTTCTGCTGCTCCACGAACCCTGAGATTCAGACTCATGAATCCGAAGCATTTATGGGCAGAATAATGCACCAGTGTCTACTGCTTCGGGTTCATGAGTCTGAATCTTGGTTCGTGGAGCAGCAGAAGGGCGACAGGACTTCTGTTCCCGACTGTACAGCGGCTGGGGTATTGAAGCAAGTGGTATTAAGAACGGTGCTTTTTAATGGCGTTTAGTTTGTTAATAAAGAAGTTGCTGTAAATTGTGGCATAATTCTGTACTGTGTCCTTGTTTATAATGGTGTTGATTTTTGGTGGAGCTGCAAACAATGACGTCATATTATAATAGTGTTTGTTGCGTTCGTACGTAATGGCGCTGGATATAATGGTGTCTTTTATAATGGTCATAATAGCTTAAATATTGAGGTTCTATATTATGGTGTTTGTTTATAAGGGAGTTTTAGATAACGAGGTCGTTTATAATGGTGTGTGTGTGTGTGTGTGTGTGTGTGTGTGTGTGTGTGTGTGTGTGTGTGTGTGTGTGTGTTGGGCAGCGTTTTTAATGTGTATAGAGGCGCGCGTGGCGGAGGGAGGAAAAAAAAGGTTGGAAGTTCTTTAAATTATGGATCATTATGCTAAAACTTGTCTCGTTGTG
The DNA here is from genome assembly GCF_018991925.1 of Homarus americanus. Classification (NCBI taxonomy): domain Eukaryota; kingdom Metazoa; phylum Arthropoda; class Malacostraca; order Decapoda; family Nephropidae; genus Homarus; species Homarus americanus. The sequence continues at coordinate 910,355 of NW_024737697.1, forward strand.
GCGCAACTTCTGCTGGAGCACAATCTGAAAATGATTGGTGGAGAGAGCGTCGTGTTGGCGTCTCAGGGTACAGGTTAAGCGCTGTGATTGGTTGAGAGTACAGGTTAAGCGCTGTGATTGGTTGAGAGGTACAGGATAAGCGCTGGGATTGGTTAAGAGGTACAGGTTAAGTGTTGTGATTGGTTGAGAGGTACAGGTTAAGCGCTGGGATTGGTTAAGAGGTACAGGTTAAGTGTTGTGATTGGTGGAGAGGTATAGGTTAAGCTGCTGGGATTGGTTAAGAGGTACAGGTTAAGTGTTGTGATTGGTTGAGAGGTACAGGTTAAGCGCTGGGATTGGTTAAGAGGTACAGGTTAAGCGTTGTGATTGGTGGAGAGGGCGTCGTGTTGGCGTCTCGCAGGGTCCAGGCTAAGCATTGTGATTGGTGGAGAGGACGTCAGGGGAGGTTCCTACCAAGCTGTCCCGGGCAACTGACTTGAAATTTACTTGACCGAACATTTTGGAGGAAGAAATTTACTTGTCTTTTTTTTATGGGAAAAGTTAAATAAACATTTTAAAATATTAAAATTTGTTGTGTGTACCGACTCACAGATCACTTGTGTCCGTCTGTATGTTGCCAGTGGTGGTAACCCTTGCCATGTGAGGTCATCAGCCTCTGTTTGGTGGTTCCTTTGACCGACTGACCAGAGACGGGTTGGTTGGCAGCTTAATATAGAAGTAAATTACCTGCACCAGACATAGGTCACTAATCATGGAACACTGGTGACCTCCCTGGTTAAACATGTACGGTGAGGTGGGGTCACGCAGCACCTGACAAATTACCATTTACTTCACAAAATATTAACTTGTCTGCCGGGAAAGTGTCGGGCACATGGACATGAAAAATCACTTGTCCGGCCCCTATAGTCTGCTCACTGCTAATCTGCACAGCCCGGTTCTACGTTAAGTTAGCTGTTGAGTGTGTGTGTGTGTGTGTGTGTAGGCAGTGGTGTCAAACTCAAAACCTTTCGAGGGCCAATTCTCATTTTAGTTACCCTTCAGGGCCAACACAAGTGCTATATCACATATTAGCAGGATTGAAGTTTACAGCTTCACACATTGCCTTACCTGGCTCGGCGAAGCCTAGCGGGTTTGATGCGACCGTCATGTGTACAAAGTTTCCCTACAGATCTTATATATTATTTTCATTTCAAAGGATTGACAGCACACCAATTCTCCATATAGTTAGTTATAGCTATAGATAACTGAGTGATTAAAAGCGAAGTATAACTCACGATTTCTTCAAAGAAACGGAGAGGGTCTAACAGCGTACACCAGTTCTCCTCATCTGTTAGCCTAGTGTTGCAACGTTTGGCTGCTGCATTTGTTCAGATGGCAGTAATGGCTACGGCTTCGTTTTTTAATTCTTCAGTGATTTCGATTTATAATCATTTCCCCTTTACAATAATGTTATTACTAGCATTAACAATATAAATTCAATTATTACCACAAGGATGTAAACATCATTTAGGAATTTACTGACTCATTCATATCTGCATATTTCCTTCATATCCATTTCTATCATAATTTCACGGGCTGATAAATTTTACCGTCAAGGGCCACACCTGACCATCCCGCGGGCCACACCTGACCATCCCGCGGGCCACACCTGACCATCCCGCGGGCCACACCTGACCATCCCGCGGGCCACACCTGACCATCCCGCGGGCCACACCTGACCATCCCGCGTACCACACCTGACCATCCGCACACACCTGACATGCCACCACCATCCCGCGGGCCCACCTGACCATCCCGCGGGCACCACCTGACCATCCGCGGCCACACCTGACCATCCCGCGGGCCATGAGTTTGACACCCCTGGTAGAGGTAGTTCAACAGGAGTGGGTATACCGTCTCGTAATGTTCAACTCTGGGTGAAAGTTTTAAAAAGTATCAGATCTTCCTCTCTCTAGTCCTTCCCTCCCTCTTCCCGTTCCTACTTTTCCGCCCTTCTTCCTTCTTTTATCCCCCTTCTTCTCCCTTTTCCGCCTCCTCTGCTCTTGTACGCCCTTTCTTTCCTTCCCATTTAGCTTTTTTCTTTATTTCTCATCCTCGTGTTCCCGTTTCCACACACACACACACACACACACACACACACACACACACACACACACCCCGGAAGTTGTGTCTCTCGAAGGCTTTACCGAAGGCCCTGTACATCTGACCTGATCCTCCACTCTCCTGTTGTCACCCTGGCTACCACCATCACCCTGGCTACCACCATCACCCTGACTACCACCATCACCCTGACTACCACCATCACCCTGACTACCACCATCACCCTGACTACCACCATCACCCTGACTACCACCATCACCCTGGCTACCACCATCACCCTAGCACCACCATCACCCTGACTACCACCATCACCCTGGCTACCACCATCACCCTGACTACCCACCATCCCTGGCTACCACCATCACCCTGACTACCACCATCACCCTGACTACCACCATCACCCTGGCTACCACCATCGCAGCTACCACTACAACCACAATTAGCACTACGACCACTACCATCTTCACCACTACTACCATCATCACCACTACCACCACTACTACCATTATCACATCATTGTTACCACCACCACTACCTTCTACACATCATCACCACTACCACCATTACTACCATCATCACCACTACCACCATTACTACCATTATCACCACTACCACCATTACTACCACCACCAGAAGCGTAAAATAATTTGAGTTGTAAGGACTTTTAAGCCTCGGCCACAATTTATTGCCTATGACTTATTAGAGATGATGAACGGCGGCGTTTCCTCTGGTGATGGTGGTGATGGTAGTGATGGTAGTGGTGATGGTTGTGATGGTGGTGGTAGGAAGTGATGGTAGTGGTGATGGTTTTAGTGGTGGTGATGATGGTGGTGGTGGTAGTGATGGTAGTGGTGATGGTTTTAGTTGTGGTGATGATGGTGGTGGTGGTAGTGATGGTAGTGGTGATGGTGGTGATAGTAGTTATGTTGGTGATGGTGGTGGTAATTGTTGTAGTAGTCGTAGTAGTGATAGTTGTGATGGTGGTGGTGGCGGTAGTGGTGGTAATGGTGGTGGTGATGGCAGTGGTAATTGCAACAACAGTAGTTAGAAGTAGTAATAGCCAACGTAGTAGTTAAAGTGTTAGTAATCATGGTCGAGTTAATAATAGTGTTAGCCATAGTAGTTTCAGCGCTAATATTAGTGATAGTCTTAGTAGTAGTAGTAGTAATAGTAATAATGGTAGTAGTAGTAGTAGTAGTAGTGGTGGTGGTGGTGGTGATCTGACCCTGCTGGCTACGTTTTGGTCTAATTTGATCGAAACTGGTGTACCTCCTCTGTGGACTTGAGCCAACCTGCCCACCTGCCCCATACATACACGGTAGGGGTAGCCACGGCAAGAGGGGGCAGGGGAAGAGGAAGGGGAGGGGAGGATGGTCAAGAGAAACGGGGGGAGGATGGGAAAGTTGGGGAGAGGAAGGAGGAGGATGGGAAGAGGGAAGAGAGAGGAGGATGGGGTATAGAGTAGAGAAGGAGGGAAGAGAAGGGGAAGGGAGGTTGGGGAAGATGAAGGGAAGGGAGGGAGGGGAATAATGAAGGGTATAAGAGAGGAGGGGTGATGAGGGCAAGGAAGTGAGGATGGCTAATGTGATGATGAGGAAGAATATGGAAGAGAAGGGGAAGGGAAGGAAAGGGGTAAATAAGGGAAGGAGAGGAGATACAATAACGTGATAAAGAGAGAATGAATGGAACAAGAAGATAAATGAATGTGGAAAAGTAAAATGAAAAGGGAGAAGTTGGAAAGAGAGAGGAATTTCTATCCTTTTTTCCTTCGTCTCTTTCTTTAGTTCTCTATTCCTGTTCTTGTTTACCCTGAGAGGAGTGCTGGTACAGGTAGAGTCAGGGATGTGCAGTACCTGGCTGGGCCCTGAGAGTGAAGTGCTGGTACAGGTAGAGTCAGGGATGTGCAGTACCTGGCTGGGCCCTGAGGAGTGCTGGTACAGGTAGAGTCAGGATGTGCAGTACCTGGCTGGGCCCTGAGAGTAAGTGCTGGTACAGGTAGAGTCAGGGATGTGCACCTGGCTGGGCCCTGGAGGAGTGCTGGCAGGTGAGTCAGGATGTGCAGTACCTGGCTGGGCCCTGAGAGTGAGTGCTGGTACAGGTAGAGTCAGGATGTGCAGTACTGGCTGGGCCCTGAGTGAGTGCTGGTACAGGTAGAGTCAGGATGTGCAGTACCTGTCTGGGCCCTGAGAGTGAGTGCTGGTACAGGTAGAGTCAGGGATGTGCAGTACCTGGCTGGGCCCTGGAGTGAGTGCTGGTACAGGTAGAGTCAGGGATGTGCAGTACTTGGCTGGGCCCTGAGAGTGAGTGCTGGTACAGGTAGAGTCAGGATGTGCAGTACCTGGCTGGGCCCTGGAGTGAGTGCTGGTACAGGTAGAGTCAGGGATGTGCAGTACTGGCTGGGCCCTGAGTGAGTGCTGGTACAGGTAGAGTCGATGTGCAGCGGCTGGGCCCTGGGTGGTGCTGGTACAGAGTCAGGATGTGCAGTACCTGGCTGGGCCCTGAGTGAGTGCTGGTACAGGTAGAGTCAGGGATGCAGTACCTGTCTGGGCCCAGAGAGTGCTGGACAGGTAGCGGGATGTGCAGTACCTGGCTGGCCTGAGAGTGAGTGCTGGTACAGGTAGAGTCAGGATGTGCAGTACTTGGCTGGGCCCTGAGAGGAGGCGGTACAGGTAGAGCGGATGTGCAGTACCTGTCTGGGCCCTGAGAGTGAGTGCTGGTACAGGTAGAGTCAGGATGTGCAGTACCTGGGGCCCTGAGAGGAGTGCTGGTACAGGTAGAGTCAGGATGCAGTACCTGTCTGGGCCCTGAGAGTGAGTGCTGGTACAGGTAGAGTCAGGGATGTGCAGTACCTGGCTGGGCCCTGAGAGTAATTGCTGGTACAGGTAGAGTCAGGGATGTGCAGTACCTGGCTGGGCCCTGAGAGGAGTGCGGGACAGGTAGAGTCAGGGATGTGCAGTACCTGTCTGGGCCCTGATAGTGAGTGCAGGTAGAGTCAGGGATGTGCAGTACCTGGCTGGGCCCTGAGAGTGAGTGCTGGTACAGGTAGAGTCAGGATGTGCAGTACCTGTCTGGGCCCTGATAGTGAGTGCTGGTACAGGTAGAGTCAGGGATGTGCAGTACCTGTCTGGGCCCTGAGAGAGTGCTGGTACAGTAGAGTCAGGGATGCAGTACCGTTGGGCCCTGGAGTGAGTGCTGGTACAGGTAGAGTCAGGGATGCAGTACCTGTCTGGGCCCTGAGAGTGAGTGCTGGTACAGGTAGAGTCAGGGATGTGCAGTACCTGTCTGGGCCCTGTAGTGAGTGCAGGTAGAGTCAGGATGTGCAGTACCTGGCTGGGCCCTGAGAGTGAGTGCTGGTACAGGTGAGTCAGGATGTGCAGTACCTGTCTGGGCCCTGAGAGTGAGTGCTGGTACAGGTAGAGTCAGGGATGTGCAGTACCTGGCTGGGCCCTGAGAGTATGCTGGTACAGGTAGAGTCAGGGATGTGCAGTACCTGGCTGGGCCCTGAGAGTGAGTGCTGGGACAGGTAGAGTCAGGGATGTGCAGTACCTGTCTGGGCCCCATAGTGATGCAGGTAGAGTCAGTGCACCTGGCTGGGCCCTGAGAGTGAGTGCTGGTACAGGTAGAGTCAGGGATGTGCAGTACCTGTCTGGGCCCTGATAGTGAGTGCTGGTACAGGTAGAGTCAGGATGTGCAGTACCTGTCTGGGCCCTGAGAGTGAGTGCTGGTACAGGTAGAGTCAGGGTGTGCAGTACCTGTCTGGCCCTGAGAGTGAGTGCTGGTACAGGTAGTCAGATGCGTACCTGTCTGGGCCCTGAGAGTGAGTGCTGGTACAGGTAGAGTCAGGGATGCAGTACCGCCTGGGCCCTGATAGTGAGTGCAGGTAGAGTCAGGGAGGCAGTACCTGGCTGGGCCCTGAGAGTGAGTGCTGGTACAGGTAGAGTCAGGGATGTGCAGTACCTGGCTGGGCCCTGAGAGTGAGTGCTGGTACAGGTAGAGTCAGGGATGTGCAGTATTTTAATGGTATTTTTATAGGCCGTTGACGTGTTGTAAATTGGTGAAATACTTGAGATTACAGAAATTGGGAGGGAGTCGCTCAGGAGGTAGAGGGAGGGGAGGTCATTTTTGGTGGAGGTCACCTGACTGAGGTATGGAGGCCACGTGATGGAGGGGACACCGGGATCCTAAATTGAGTTTTGAGGGAAAAAAGAGAAGAGGAAAATTTCGGAATTGGTCACTAAATTTCAATTCACGGAAAAATTAAATTAAAATATGCAACCAAAATGGTGTGTGTGTGTGTGTGTGTGTGTGTGTGTGTGTGTGTGTGTGTGTGTGTGTGTGTGTGTGTGTGTGTGTGTGTGTTGCTTCTTTGCTCTCTGTTGCACATTGATGAGACCTGTTGCACGCTGTTTCTTTCTGTTGCACACTGATGAGACCTGTTGCACACTGTTTCTCCCTGTTGCACACTGTTTCTCCCTGTTGCACACTGATGGGTTTACGTTGCACCCAGTTGCTTCATGTTGCACGCTGTTACACGCTGACGACTTACTGGCGTAATGTAAGCAAGAATTAAGTTGTCAAGCAGGGCGTAGGTGCAGTGCATGACCGCTGGGCTAATGACACCTGCACCTGCTAACTAGTTTACCTATGTGACGTCATACCTCTGTTATCTACCTTAACTGTGTGACGTCATACCTCTGTTAACTACCTTACCTGTATGACGTCATCCCTGTGTGATGTCATACCTGTTAACTACCTTACCTGTGTGACGTCATACCTCTTTAACTACCTTACCTGTATGACGTCATCCCTGTGTGATGTCATACCTGTTAACTACCTTACCTGTTGACGTCATCCCTGTGTGGCTTCATACCTCTGTTAATTACCTTACCTGTTGACGTCATCCCCTGTGTGGCTTCATACCTCTGTTAATTACCTTACCTGTTGACGTCATCCCTGTGTGACGTCATACCTCTGTTACCTTACCTGTATGACGTCATCCCCGTGATGTCATACCTATTAACTTACCTTACCTGTTGACGTCAACCTCTGTTAACTACCTTACCTGTATGACGTCATCCCTGTATGTCATACCTATTAACTACCTTACCTGTTGACGTCATACCGTTAACTACCTTACCTGTATGACGTCATCCCTGTGTGATGTCATACCTCTGTTAACTACCTTACCTGTTGACGTCATCCCTGTGTGATGTCATACCTGTTAACTTCCTTACCTGCGTGCATCATACATCCGCTGGTAAATTAATCTGCATGACATCATACCTATGCTAACGTGTTTACCTCTGTGACGTCATACCTGTGCTAATTAGATTTTCTTCATCTCTAGTTATTGTTCAGCAAATGTTACTTTTTTTTTACTTTAGGTCACACGGTCCTATGTGACGTCTGTCTGTGTCTGTCTATTTGGTTGAATTTCTGTCTGAGAGAGAGAGAGAGAGAGAGAGAGAGAGAGAGAGAGAGATGTGAATCATATTTGGGGAATTTGATCTTCCCCTTCCCCTATTTCTCCTCATTACCCTCCCTATTTCTCTGCTTTATCCTATTACCCCTTCCCTTATTACCACTCTACCCCTCACAGCCCCATTTCCTCTCTCTCCTCTTACTCCCATTCCTCGCCTCTTTTACCCCCACCACCGGTTCTCTTCACTTTTCCTCCTCCTCTTCCTATACTTCTCCCTCTTCTTTTCCTACCCCCCCTCTCCCCTTCACCTCTCCTTCCATTCCCTCCTCCCTCCTCTTCCTACCCCCCTCCCTCTCCCTCCCTCCCTCCCTCCCTCTCCTCTCCCCTTCCCTCCCCCTCCCCCTCCCCCTCCCTGTTGTCACGCACACACGTTTCTTTGTCTACCACCAAGGTTCACCACCATGGCCCACCACCGTCTACCACCATGGCTCACCACCAAGGTCTACCACACCACAAGCCCACCACCAAGGTCTACCAATCAAGGCCTACCACCAAGGTTCCCACCACCAAGGTCTACCACCAAGGCCTACCACCAGGTCTACCAACCATGCCCTACCTCACACCAAGGTCTACCACACAAGGTCACCACCAAGGCCTACCACCAAGGCTCAACCAAGCGTTCTACCACCAAGGTCACCTCACCAAGGCCTACCACCTGTCTACCAGGTCTACCACCAAGGTCTACCACCAGGCACCACCGTCTACCACCAGGCCTACCACCAAGGTCTACACCACCAAGGTCTACCACCATGGCCTACCACCACAGGCCTCACCACACCAAGGCCTACCACCAAGGTCTACCACCAAGGTCTACCACCAGGCCTACCACCAGGTCTACCACCAAGGTCTACCACCAAGGTCCACAAGGTCTACCACCATGGCCTACCACCAAGGTCTACCAGGTCTACCACCAAGGTCTACCACAGGTCTACCACCAAGGTCTGGTCTACCACCAAGGCCTACCACAAGGTCTACCACCAGGTCTACCACCAGGTCTACCACCATGGCCCTACCACCAGGTCTACCACCAGGTCTACCACCAAGGTCTACCACAAGGTCTACCACCAGTCTACCACCATGGCCTACCACCAGGTCTACCAGGTCTACCACCAAGGTCTACCACCAGGTCTACAGGTCTACCACCAAGGTCTCACCAAGGTCTACCACACCATGCTACCACCAAGGTCTACTACCACCAGGCCTACCACCAAGGTCTACCACCAAGGTCTACCACCAAGGTCTACCACCAGGTCTACAGGCCTACCACCAGGTCTCCAAGGTCTACCACCAGGTCTACTCAAGGTCTACCACCAAGGCCTACCACAAGGTCTACCACCAAGGTCTACCACCATGCCTACCAAAGGTCTACCTGGCCCAAGGTCTACCACCCAAGGTCTACCAAGGTCTACCACCATGGCCTACCAAGGTCTACCACCAGGTCTACCACCAGGCTACAGGTCTACCACAAGGTCTACCACCAAGGTCTACCACCTGGTCTACCACAAGGTCTACCAGGTCTACCACCAAGGTCTACCACCAAGGCCTACCAAGGTCTACAAGGTCTACCACCAGGTCTCTGGTCTACCACCAAGGTCTACCACAAGGTCTACCACAGGTCTCTCCAAGGCCTACCACCAAGGTCTACCACCAAGGTCTACCAAGGTCTACCCATGGTCTACCACCAGGTCTCCAGGTCTACCTAGGTCTACCACAGGTCTACCACCAGGTCTACCACCAGGTCTACCAGGTCTACCAAGGTCTACCACCAAGGTCTACCACCATGGTCTACCACCAAGGTCTACCTGGGTCTACCACAGGTCTACCACCAAGGTCTACCAAGGTCTACCACCAAGGCCTACCACCAGGTCTACAAGGTCTACCACCAAGGTCTACCACCAAGGCTACCACCAAGGTCTACCACCAGGTCACCAGGTCTACCAAGGTCTACCACCAGGTCTACCACCATGGCCTACCACCAGGTCTACCACCAAGGTCTACCAGGTCTACCACCAAGGTCTACCACCAAGGTCTACCACCAAGGTCTACCAAGTCTACCACCATGGCCTACCACCAAGGTCTACCACCAGGTCTACTACAGGTCTACCACCAAGGTCTACCACAAGGCCTGGGGTCTACCAAGGTCTACCACCAAGGTCTACCACCAAGGTCTACAAGGTCTACCACCAAGGTCTACCACCAGGTCTACCACAAGGTCTACCACCAAGGTCTACAGGTCTACCACCAGGTCTACCACCATGGCCTACCACCAGGTCTACAAGGTCTACCTGGGTCTACCACAGCCTACCTGGGTCTACCACAAGGTCTACAAGGCCTACCACCAGGTCTACCTGGGTCTACCACAAGGTCTACCACAAGGTCTACCACCAAGGTCTACCACCAAGGCCTACCACCAGGTCTACCACCAAGGTCTACCACCAGGGTCTACCACCAAGGTCTACCACCGGCCTACAAGGCCTACCACCAAGGTCTACCACCAAGGTCTACCACCAAGGTCTCCAGAATCTGACTTCAATTTGTAGTATTTTCTTACTTACTACTGTTTTTTTATTTGGTTTTATCTATTATCTCTTCGTTAGTTATTCTCTCTCTCTCCCCCCCCCCCCCCTCTCTCTCTCTCCTCTCTCTCTTCTCTCTCTCTCTCTCTCTCTCTCTCTCTCTCTTTCAACTGCTCCTTGACTATCTTCTTCCTTCCCTCCCTCCTCCCCTCTCTCCCTCATTTCTTCTCCCTACCTCCCCCCTCTCGCTCTCTCCACCAGCTGCCCCTCCCCCAGGGCAGCTCAGGTCCCAGGCCGTATAATCCAGGTCCATAATTATACCAAAACAAATTATATATTCTTTATGTCCTGGTGAATTAATGTGCAAATTCAATTATTGCGATGGTAAGGTTGCAGGTCTTTATTGTGGCTTGTCCGAGGCTGTATTGATCTGTGTGTGTGTGTGTGTGTGTCAGTGATTCACACACACACACACACTGTACCTAGTAACAGTACAAGAATGTAAACATCACTCCCCATTCATTAATTGTTTGTTTACGTCTCTTGCTTCAGTGATGTGTTCCTCCCCTGCAGTCATAATTACCTGATGGGGCCGGAATGAGCCTGGTGGTGGTATTATTATTTTATTATTATTATTATTATTATTATTATTACTATTATTGTTGTTGTTATTTGTTTGTTATTTATTTGTTTTTTTAATTTGTTATTGTTATTTGTTGTTGTTATTTTTGTGTTGTTGTTTATTTGGATATAACCCTCCGTTAGTTTGTGTCAGCAGTAAGTCATCAGTAAGTGTTTCAGGTCTAGGTGTAACACAGTGTGGTGAAGCAGCTTGGAGGAGTGTGTGTGACTTGTAGTCATCTCTCAGGGAGGTACAGGGAACAGGGTCTGTCAGGTCGAGGTCCTACTTGAACACCACATATCCAACTCACCCTCCCTCTACTCCCCTACTCCACCCCCCCCTCCTCACTGATATCTCACCCACCCCCTTCTCTCCTCCACCCTTCTTCTTCTTCCCCACTCGTCTTCCTTCCCTCTACCCCCTCCTTCTTCCACCCACCCCTCCTTCTTCCACCCACCCCTCCTTCCCCACCCCTCTTCCTTCCACCACCCCTCTTCCTCCCCTCCACCCCTCCTCCCCCTCTTCACCCTCCTCCTCCACCCTAATATCCACCCACCACCCCCCCTCCCGCCATGCCATGTTGTCACGGCGTTAAGCACGAAAGTTTGGCAACTCTAATTAGCTGGGTTTTGAATTAGTCACGTTATCGGTAAAACTAGTGGAAAGGAGTGTGTGTGGGTGCACCTGTGGGTGTACCTGAGGTGTACCTGTGGTGTACTTTAGGTGTACCTGTGTGCCTGAGGGTGTACCTGTGGGTGCACCTGCGGGGTGTGCACTGAGGGGTGTACCTGTGGGTGTACCTGTGGTGCACTTTGTGGGTGTACCTGAAGGTGTACCTGTGGTGTACCTGAGGGGTGTACCTGTGGGTGTACCTGTGGTGTGCCTGTGGGGTGCCTGTGATTCGGACTTATGTGGGTGTACCTGAGGTGTACCTGTGTGCCTGCTTGAATGTACCTGTGGGTGTACCTGAATTTCCTGTGTGTACCTGTGTATACCTGTGGGTAACCTGTGGTGTGTGCTGTGGGTGTACCTATGGTGTACCTGTGGGTTTACCTGTGGTGCACCTGTGGTGTACCTGTAGGTCCCACGGCCTGTGGTGCACCTGTGTGGTGTACCTGTGGGTGTACCTGTAGGTGCATCTATGGTGCACCTGTGGGTTTCACTCCAGGACCTCTGTGCACCTGTGGGTGTACCCATGGTGTATCTGTGGGTTTACCTGTGGTGTACCTGTGGTGTAACCCATGTGTGTACCTATGGTGTATCTGTGGTTTACCTGTACCTGTGGTGTACCTGTGGGTGTACCTGATGGTGTACCTGAGGAGGGAAGGAAGACAAGGGATGAGGAAGGTTTTGTGGTGGAAATGTCATCCCTCCCCTACCCTAACCTCCCCCTCCCTCCTCCACTCCCCTAACCTCCCTCCTCCTTCCCTCCTCCCCTCCTTCCCCTTCCTCTCCTCCTCCACTCCCTACCCTCCTCTCTCTCCCTTCCTCTCCCCTTTCTCCTCTCCCTCCCTCCTTCCCCGCTTCCTCATGGTATTGAACGAGGGGACCACAATGGGAGTGAGGGGGGGAGAGAAGGAAGGAGAGAAGGACAAAGAAAGAGAGAGAGGAAAGGAAAGGAAGGAACCCATTAGATAAACGGTGTGTTGTTATTCTACACCATGTGGAGGCCGCTACAGGTTCACCTATTGTACTGTACCTGTGTGTGTGTGTGTGTGACCTCCAACCTTTGACCTTGAGGATTGAATTTGGTGTGGTGGTGGGCACGGAATATCCTCGGGCAAGATTTTATTAGGTGGGTATGGGGTATTTTGTTTCCTTCCTCCCCTTCCCTACCCCTTATGTTCTCTCCCTAACCTTTACCATCTCTCTCCTCCCCCGCCGCTGCACCTGTACTTATCTCCCCAACTTTTACTATTATCTATCTTTTTCTCCCTGTGTGGTCAACATCCTCCTTATCTCCCCAGAATATTTGTTCATTATTCTCCCACCCTTTTCATCTCTTTAATATTCTGCTTTTTTGTTTTATTTTGTTTCTTCAATTTTATTCTCCTCTCTTTAGTCTCCCCTTACCTACCCTAATTGTTCCTCCCCTTGTATGTTTTCTAAAATTTTTTCCCCCTCATCTCTGTGTTCATTCTCTCCTTAGCTCCCATCTCCCTCAGCCTCCCCATCCCCTCAGCCTTCCCATCTCCCCACCCCCCACCCACCCCACCCCCACCCCACCCCCACCCCACCCCACCCCCACCCCCCACCCTCACCCCCACTCCCCTCAGCCCCCCATCCCCCCAGCCCCCCACCCCCCAGCCCCCATCTCCCTCACCTCCCCCATCCCCCCAGCCCCCCCATCCCCCAGCCTCCCCATCTCCCCAGCTTCCCCATCCCCCTCAGCCTCCCATCTCCCCTCAACCTCCCCCATCTCCCTCAGCCTCCCATCCCCCTCAGCTCCCATCTCCCCCCAGCCTCCCCATCTCCCTCAGCCTCCCCATCTCCCCACAGCTCACCATCTCCCTCAGCCTCCCCATCTCCCCTCAGCCTCCCCATCTCCCCTCAGCCTCCCCATCTCCCTCAGCCTTCCCATCTCCCTCATCTCCCGCCACACGCCATCGCCATTGCTCTAACCCACACGACCATTATCGCCTGTTTATTTATCAGCTCCACCTACCTGTACACGCCCATAACTCCTGCCGCCCACCACACGCCCACACGCCCATACCAGCCTCTACCTGACCCCTGCCCTTGTCACTTGCACATACACCCATGTTGCACTCCAGACACTCATCGCTCTGGCACGCCCATAAGCCGCCTTTACGCCATCCATACCACCTGTCACCCAGCCGCCCATGCCACGCCCATCCACCGCTTTTGTAGCACCTTGCGTCTTACGCCCTCTCTCTCCCGTCACTCCTGTCACCCGGTCCGCCCACTGGCTGTTTACTTACCGCCATACGCGCCTTCTATACGCCACCCCTAACAGTTGCCACTTGACTCCCGCCCACGCCTATTCACCTTCTTTACGCCACCCATAACCGCCATAGCCTGACCACGCCCACAAATACTTCCACGCCCACGCATTCCCTTTCCTATACATTCCAACAAGAACCATCTGCACACTACCCCTGTCACGCTGTCCAATCTCCACCTATTTCCGGGGTGTGGGCGGGAGAGGGATAATGGGCAGGGCAGCTGGGAGTAAATTAGAGTGGGGCAGGTAGATAAGTAGATTAAGTACACTGTGTTAAGTGAGAGCAGAGGCTGTGTGTGTGTGTGTGTGTGTGTGTGTGTGTGTGTGTGTGTGTGTGTGTGTGTGTGTGTAGGGGCGCAGTGCAGTTGACCTAACAACACCTTGAGAGAAGGTGAGAGTGTAGTACACAAGAGCAGAATATTTGGATACTGGCGTTGTGTGTGATTTTTTTTTCTTTTCGTTTCTTTTTTTACGGGTATTAGCCCACCTGGGCACAGGTCACTGACCCACATCTGAGCCTGGGGGCGAAACAACAACAACAACAACAAACAACAAACAACAACACAATAATAAAATAAAATGAAAAAAGATCAAGATGAGAAACAATATATGTATTTTGTGTTGTCAATAGTAAGAGAAACAATTGAGACCCCTGCAATTGTGTGTAGATGAGCAGAAAGTCAGATTAATAACCTGGGACTTGGTCACATGTGGCAGCAGGGTCTACCATTAGACAACACATTATGCTTCCAATATCTTCCCAGTACCTCCCTGTTTGGTAGCTGCCTACTACCTACTACCTATAAGGTGTGTGTGTGTGTAATAATAAGGACAGAAAGCAGCGTTAATGATAAACATCTGAGTCGCCTGGTTTAATGTACGTGTAACTTTAGGTACCGTTTGACATCTCTTTTGGTTCATACATTTATCTCAAGGTCAATATTTGGACCACCTGAAGATTAGCCACCATAGTTTATTTCTCCGTGAGATTAATGTAACCTAACCTAACCTAACCTAGCCTAACCTAACCTAACCTAACCTAACAAAGACTATGTACAAGTTATATATAAAATAATCTTTTATGGTTGGATATTTTGGCCCTAACTAGATGCAATGTTTTGGTCGGCAACACAAAAATTCGACAGATAAACTGAAAGTTTGAGCGCCAACACCCCCTCGAGGTATGCCCAAACTGACTGTGTGTGTGTGTGTGTGTGTGTGTGTGGTTTCAAACACCATTAATACGAGGATGAAACGAGTACCACCTGACAGTCTCCCTCCCTGGTCAGGTCAACCACAACACAACTTCACCAATATTCGCCCTTGTTCTCTCTCTCCATAAGTACACTTCTTCCTTACACCTCCCAACTCACTCTACAGCCTCAGAGTCAATGCAACATTCACCTTTATATAATAACACCTTTAGGGCGATTCTTCCCTAATAAACAAAATTCAGTTTATTGTCTGTATGTGTCCGTAATGTTGACCCATATATCCTGTCACTAAAGGGTCAATTTTCCCCCAATTCAACTTATTTATAGTACAAACACTCGTGTACCTGCCATAATCACCCTTACCCACTGTTACCCTAAGGACGATTCTCTCTCAAAATACATATCGAGTCAACATTTAAACAACTACTCCCACAAGAATGACCCTTAAACCTGATGTCTATAACGACGATAATTTTTCCAAACTCAAATTTTATCACGAATTTTAACTGTACGTGCAACAATAACCCTTAACCTGTGTCACCATAAGGACGAATTATCTTTCCAAACCCAAATTCAATCAACAGTTCAGAAGCAACAATGACCCGAGGCCTTATGGTCATATTCCACCCAGATACAAATTTAATCCACATTTTATAAACACGAGCAACAATGACTCTTAACTCCTGTCACAATAAGGACGATAATTTCCCTCCCCACAATATCTGTCAACAATTCACCTGCAGCTGCCACAATGACCCTTAACCACCTGTGCTGTAAGGTCGTGTTCTTTTACTCCACCATGACAAGCCACTGCTGGACGGAACCACCCACCCACCGCGGCCTGTAACTACCGTCTGGTAATTAAACCCAAACGAGACCTTAACTACCCATGTATCACAGTGAGGGGAGGGAGGGGGGAGGGGGAGGAGGTGTGAGGGTTATTGGGTTGTGGTGGGATGAATGGTGGGAGGGTGGTATGGATAGTGTGAAGGTTGGGGGTGGTGGAGAGGGAGTGAGGAAGGGTAGGTGGAGGGGGTGATTAAGGAGGGGAGGAAGGGGGGTAGGTGGTGAGTCTCGTGTTCATTGTAGCTCTCAGTCTTCCTCTAATTGTTGTATCTGTAGGAAGGGGGTGGGGGGAGGAGGGTGGGGGAGGAGGGGGTGGGGGAGGGGGGTGGTGAGTGGAAAAGAAGTAGTTCAGTGCTTAGAGAGAGAGAAACAGGAGAGGAGAACAAGGGGTAGGAGAACAAGGGGTAGGAGAACAAGGGGTAGGAGAACAAGGGGTAGGAGAACAAGGGGTAGGAGATAGAATAAGAAGGTTGGACGAATGAGGAGTGTCGAACCTCAGTCACCTGTGTTACGCTCTCAACATTACTCTCCACTCCGCCACCGCTGCCTCGATAATTCTCTCTAGTTCTCCAGTATGTCAACACAATAGTTCCCCCCTCATCACCTCCCCCTCATCACCCCCCCCTCATCACTTCCCCTCATCACCCCCTCATCACCTCCCCTCATCCTCCCCTCATCACCTCCCTCATCACCTCCCCCACCCCTCACCCCCCCCATCACCCCCCCACACCCCCTCATCACCTCCCCCATCACCCCCCATCACCCCCCATCACCCCATCACCTCCCCCTCATCACCCCCTCATCCACCCCCCTCATCACCCCCCTCATCACCCCCTCATCACCTACTCATAACCTCCCCTCATCACCCCCATCACCCCCTCATCACCTCCCCTCATCACCCCCCCTCATCACCTCCCCCCTCATCACCTCCCCCTCATCACCTCCCCCTCATCACCTCCCCCTCATAACCTCCCCTCATCACCTCCCCTCATCACCTCCCCCTCATAACCTCCCCCTCATTCACCTCCCCCTCACCCCTCCTCCAACACCATTCCATCATCATCACCACACCCAGCCAACACCACCACGTGACCATACCTTCCAACACCACACCCCTGCCAACACCACCACGTGACCATACCTTTCCAACACCACACCCCTGCCAACACCACCACGTGACCATACCTTTTCAACACCACACCCCTGCCAACACCACCACGTGACCATACCTTTCCAACACCACACCTGCCAACACCACCACGTGACCAAACCTTTCCAACACCACACCCAGGCCAACACCACCACGTGACCATACCTTTTCCAACACCACACCTGCCAACACCACCACGTGACCATACTTTCTAACACCACACCCCTCCAACACCACGTGACCAAACCTTTTCCAACACCACACCCAGGCCAACACCACCACGTGACCCCCCATCACCACACCCCTGCCAACACCACCACGTGACCATACCTTTTCCAACACCACACCCCTGCCTACACCCAAACACCACACCCTTCAACACCACACCCCCTGCCTCCCCACACCACAGCAGCAGCATGGTGTGGCAGGTCTCAGCGGTTGCTGGTGGACAACAACGACGACCTGCCAAAATTTCTAACATTCTGGCCACTCTTGTTTCCCTCCACCTCTGTGCAAGATGGACGCTACAACTTTACCTGCCGGCCAGGATTCCGATTCTCGAGAGGTTTTTTTACGATAAATTGAGCTCCATCAGATTAAGAACGAATTTAACTGGCTTCTTACGATAAATTTTCCTCTTAGCTGGAGATGTAAAATGTGGCTTCATCAGTTAACTTAAAATACGACGCCAAAAATGTCTCAGCAGCTCTTGAGATTAATTGTCCACAGGTACGTAACACCAGGTTAAGAACACCTCTAACTGTCTCACCTAACTTAACATAACCCGAAAACACAAAACATTAATATAATAAAAATGTCACCAATATTGTTGTTTTTAGAGACTTGACCCGTTAGCAAGATTTATCTACACCCCTCGTTAGGTTAAGTTAGGGTTATTAGGTTAGGTTAGGTTAGGTTAGGTTAGGTTAGGTTGGGTTAGGTTAAGATAAATCGTTTAGAATCTTTTGAAGAATTTAGTCACAGAACTGTACCTGTGTGTGTGTGTGTTGGTCGATGATGATGATGAAGGCAGCGGAACATTGGTGTGTTGTGAGTCAAGGTGTAGAAGCAGCTGCAGTGTACCGGTGTATTGTCGTCTCCTAATCACAGTATTGAAGACAGTGGCTATACAAAGACATCATATTGTCTGTCCTCGTTCCTGATGTCTGTTTCTTCATCGCCATCTGCAACAGTCCCCTCCCGTCTCTCCACACACAGTCATGTTACTTTGGTCCTTCTCTCGATCATGGAAGCGGTGGTGGAGTGGTTATCCTGTCTTGGGTTCGAATGCTATTGGTCCACACCGGTTCGAATTTTCATGTGACGAGGTAATGTTTCTTTTGATATCCGGCCGTGTGAGTCAGACCACATCCTGACCAGCTTGTCGTATATAACCAACTGAGTCACACACACACACAGATGGGTACCTGGAGAGAGAGAGAGAGAGAGAGAGAGAGAGAGAGAGAGAGAGAGAGAGAGACTTAAGAATGGCAACATCATCATCATACTAAATAAACTACTAACTGTTCATCATACTTAATATACTTATTCCTATTCATCATACTTATTCATCAATTCTCTCGTCTTTTTAACACCAACTAAATCCTCAGGAACGAAAGTGTTATATTATTGTTTCAGTTGTGTGTAACAATAGACCTAACGACGTCAACTCTTGTATTACGTAAACACTGGCATGTTAACACGTCACTCTGATCCCACTCGCCACAAACAAATAAACTGTTTGTTGATGTATGTCCAGGTATATTGGGAGCCGTTGACCATTTGCTTGGTTAATTTTGTCGCTGAACTGGTGTGTGTGGGTGTGTGTGTGTGTGTGTGTGTGCTGACATATCTGTGCCAGTCTTATATGCTGTTTTAGTGTTATCTTGTCTTTAACTGGTGTCAAGTAGTAGTGTAGATTCGATGTTAATTTGGTTAGGTAGAAGATGACAATTACAGTGAAATCCTAACCTAACTTGATACACGTTTACTTAACACCAGTTATGAGGTAAATTTAACTAAAATACCTTCTCTTTATACCAGTTAGGGGAAGATTACCCAAGTCACGTTCTTTTAATACCAGTTAGAGAGAGGGAGGGGTGGTATTAAAGTATTAAATGTTCTTAAGTGATCGGAGGAATTCTAAATATCTGCTCCCAACAGGCACACACACACAGGAAGGCAGAGTGGGCGACCCGTGATCACCGCTGCTAAGACCAAATTATCTCTAGTGTGTGTTGTTGTACATTCCTGTGCGGGGAAAGTTGTGTGTTTGTGTAGGTGTGGCAGACTAACATTCACTACACTGATTAACCACGATTGTTCTGCCAGATGCTGCAACATAAACACGACTTAGCTGCTGAGTGGGTTTAGACTGACTGACGACGGTTCTGCAGGTTAGATTTTGTGGTTCAGTTTTGTGGTTCAGTTGTGTTGATTCAGTTGTGTTGGTTCAATTGTATGGTTCATTTGTATGGTTCAATTGTATGGTTCGGTTGGTTCACAATAGCCATACGTGTTACTACAAAATCAACTTATACATTACTGTTAGTCGCATGTAGCCAGTGGATCATTCATGCCTTCAACTAATTCATTATACATGCCAGATGTAGAATACAGGTATACATTAGTGGTCACTGATTCTCCTCCTCCTAGTCGACCCAGCTTTGAATAAAACCTTACTTAACAGTTTGGGAAGAAGGAGATGAAGTGTTCCATATTGTTTACGTGTGTACCGAAGGAGCATCGCTGTAATACGTTGTTGTATTACGTTGTTGTATCGCTGTAATACCGTGTTGTTGTATTACTGTGTTGCTGTAATACGCGTGTTGTTGTATTACTGTGTTGCTGTATTGTTGTAATACCGTGTTGTTGTATTACTGGTTGCTGTATCGCTGTAATACCGTGTTGTTGTATACTGTGTTGCTGTATGTTGTAATACCGTGTTGTGGTATTACTGTGTTGCTGTAATACCGTGTTGTTGTATTACTGTGTTGCTGTATCGCTGTAATACCGTGTTGTTGTATTACTGTGTTGCTGTAATACCGTGTTGTTGTATTACTGTGTTGCTGTATTGCTGTAATACCGTGTTGTTGTATTACTGTGTTGCTGTACCGTGTTGTTGTATTTGTATTGTTGTATTGCTGTAATACCGTGTTGTTGTATTACTGGTTGTTGTATTGCTGTAATACCGTGTTGTTGTATTACTTGTTTTGCTTGTAATACCGTTGTTGTATTACTGTGTTGCTGTAATACCGTGTTGTTGTATTACTGTGTTGCTGTATTGCTGTAATACCGTGTTGTTGTATTACTGTGTTGTAATACCGTGTTGTTGTATTACTGTGTTGCTGTAATACCGTGTTGTTGTATTACTGTGTTGCTGTATCGCTGTAATACCGTGTTGTTGTATTACTGTGTTGCTGTACCGCTGTATTCATGTGTTGCTGTACTGCTTTGTTACTCTGTTGCTGTATCGCTGTATTCCTGTGTTGCTGTACTGCTGTGTTACTCTGTTGCTGTATTACTGTTTTGCTGTATCGCTGTATTACTCTATCGCTGTATCGCTGTTGCTGTGATACTCTGTTGCTGTATCGTTGTATTATATAAATACTTACGACAGTACAGGTCACTACAGGTCGCTACATATCGTTAACCTTCTCCTTAATGACGCAGAACACGCAAAGACGCGTCTCTAATTGTGTCTTTATTTTATCTACCATCTACCTGTAACACTGTACCTGTAACACCCCTACCTGTAACACTCTACCATCTACCTGTAACACTCTACCATCTACCTGTAACACTCTACCTCTACCTGTAACTCTACCATCTACCTGTAACACTCACCTGTAACACTCTACCTCTACCTGTAACACTCCACCATCTACCTGTACACTCTACCTTCTACCTGTAACACTCTACCATCTACCTGTAACACTCTACCTCTACTGTAACACTCTACCATCTACCTGTAACACTCTTCCATCTACCTGTAACACTCTACCTTCTACCTGTAACACTCTACCATCTACCTGTAACACCCCCACCTTCACCTGTAACACTCTACCATCTACCCAACACCCCACCATCTACCTGTAACACTCTGCCTTCATGTAACACTGTACCTGTAACACTCTACCTGTAACACTCTACCATCTACCTGTAACACCTCACCATTCACTGTAACACTCTGCCTTCTACCTGTAACAATTGTACCTGTAACACTCTACCTGTAACACTCTACCATCTACTGTAACACCCACCATCTACATGTAACACTCTACCATCTACCTGTAACACTTACCATCTACCTGTAACACTCTACCATCTACCTGTAACACTCTACCTTCTACCTGTAACACTCCACCTGTAACACACTACCATTCACCTGTAACACTCTCTACCATCTAGCTGTAACACTACCTTCACCTGTAACACCTCTACCATCTACCTGTAACACTCTACCATCTACCTGTAACACTCCTACCATCTACCTGTAACACTCTACCTGTAACACTCTACCTTCTACCTGTAACACTCTCTACCATCTACCTGTAACAACACTCTACCATCTACCTGTAACACTCTCTACCATCTACCTGTAACACTCTACCATCTACCTGTAACACTCTACCATCTACCTGTAACACTCTACCATCTACACCTGTAACACTCTACCATCTACCTGTAACACCTCACCATCTACCTGTAACACTCTACCATCTACCTGTAACACTCACCATCTACCCGTAACATCTACCTGTAACAGTCTACCTCTACCTGTAACACTCTACCATCTACCTGTAACACCTCTACCATCTACCGTAACACTCTCACCATCTACCTGTAACACTCTACCATCTACCCGTAACACCTCTACCATCTACCTGTAACACCTCTACCTGTAACACTCTACCTTCTACCTGTAACACTCTACCATCACCTGTAACACTCTACCATCTACCTGTAACACTCTACCATCTACCTGTAACGCTCTACCATCTACCTGTAACACTCTACCATCTACCTGTAATACACCACCATCTACCTGTAACACTCTACCATCTACCTGTAACATCTCCACCTGTAACACTCTACCTTCTACCTGTAACACTCTACCATCTACCCACTACCATCTACCTGTAACACCTCTACCATCTACCTGTAACACACTACCATCTACCTGTAACACTCTACCATCTACCTGTAACACTCTACCATCTACCTGTAACACTCTACCATCTACCTGTAACACTCTACCATCTACCTGTAACACTCTACCATCTACCTGTAACACTCTACCATCTACCTGTAACACTCTACCATCTACCTGTAACACTCTACCATCTACCTGTAACACTCTACCATCTACCTGTAACACTCTACGCATCCAACACACTGGAGACAGACATTGAGCTGACTATCGCACTCAACACACAGGAGGCAGACATTGAGCTGACTAACGCACCCAACACTAGATAATGATTGAGAAACATACTTGGAATATTTCTCAAGGGCACAAGACTCGCCAGACGACAATCCTGACCCATTTTATGTCTCCCAAGAGTAGCTAGTTTCATAGCTCATCGAGTAACGCTCTTGTTTTATTGCTCACTACAGTCAGGTCTTCACTATACACCTGAACCTAGATACCTGTTAATGTTTGTTTTTTGTTAATGTCTCACAGAAATAGTAGTAGTAGTCGTAGTAGTAGTATTAGTAAGTAGTAGTAGTAAGCAGTAGTAGTAGTAGTAGGGTGGCGAAGGTATGGCTATTGGGGGAGGCTGGAGGCCACGTCAAAAAAAAAGTAGAAGTAAGTAGTGGTAGTAGTAGTAGTAGTAGTAGTAACCTACTTTTTATGGTTCATTACAAGTAGTCGTCTTTTATTGATGTCTGGCAAAAGAAATTAAGGTCGTATTTTATGTTACATCGGCGAATTGCTCAGCTGTTTTTATGTCTAAATTAGAGTAATGTAGTTAGTCATTTATGTCCACGTAAGAGTCACGTTCATTTGCTGTCTCACCAGAACGACACAAGACACTCATCTATTTTATGCCTCACCACAGGAAGACAGTCTTAACCCTCCCTCCCCCCCCTCTTTTAATGCCTCACTAGTCACAGGAGAGACACTGCAGAAATAGCACCTCATTTTATGCCTCACCGAGAGAGACAATGCAGAGCCACCTCCATTTTATGCCTCACCACAGGAGACACTCTTGGACTCTCCATTTTATGCCTCGCCGGAGTCACAAAACAAGAGAGCGCTGGAGTAGCACCTCATTTTATGCCTCACCGGAGCCACGAAATCACCGTCTATCAGGCCTGACTCCCGCAGCCCAGAGACACAGCAGGTGTAGTGACGGGTCCTGTGTTTTATGACTCACTATTACTGCTGCCACCATCGCTGCCACCATCACTACCACCACTGCCACCATCACTACCACCACTGCCACCATCACTGCCACCACTACGACCACTGCCAATTATTCGTTACCGCATCATCACACCCCATCGCTGCCACCATCACTACCACCACTGCCACCATCACTACCACCACTACCGCCACCTCATCACTGCCACCATCACTGCCACCATCGCTACCACCATTGCTACCACCACTGCCACCATCGCCGCCACCATCACTACGACCACCGCCACCATCATTACCACCACTGCCACCATCGCTGCCACCATCACACCACCGCCACCATCACTACCACCACTGCCACCATCACTGCCACCATCACTGCCACCATCATACCACCATTGCTACCACCACTGCCACCATCGCCGCCACCATCACTACGACCACTGCCACCATCATTACCAACACTGCCACCATCGCCACCATCACTCGCCACCACCACTGCCACCAACACACACCACTACCACCATCACCACCATTGCTACCACTCACTGCCACCATCGCTGCCACACCATCACCACGACCACCGCCACCATCATTACCAACACCGCCACCATCGCTACCACCACCGCATCATTACCACCACTACCACCATCGCTGCCACCATCGCCAACACCACCCCACCATCACTACCACCACCGCCACCATCGCTACCACCACTCCCCACCATCACTCACCACCACACTGCCACCATCACTACCATCACCGCCACCGCCGCCACCATCACCAACACCACCACTCCACCATCACTACCACCACCGCCACCGACACCACCACCACCACCATCGCCGCCACCATCGTTGCTCACCACACCCTCATTCACTACCACCACCACGCCAGCACCATCACTACCACTGCCATCATCGCTGCCACCATCACTGCCTCTCACCACTTCCACCATCACCACCACTCCCCACCATCATTGTTTCACCACTACCACCATCGCTGCCACCATCGCTACCACCACTGCCACCATCACTACCACCACTCCCACCATCACTACCACCACTGCCACCATCTTCCTGTCCCCACCACTACAACCATCTTGCTGCTGCTATCACCACTACTACCACAACCCCCTACCACCACCATCCTTAACCTACTACTAACATTACCATTATCACTACAACCAGTGGCACTCCTGTTACAACCACTATCACCAACATCACAACCACAACCTGCTAACTTCACTGTCACTACCACCACGACCACCACTATTGTCAACCACCATAGTGCCTCTTCTTACTGCCACCATTACCAACACCGTATCACCATTACCAACACTTTACAAACAACGGAGACATCATCACTACAACTTCTGTCACCACCTGTCTCTTCTTCCTCCTCCCGCACCTCCCCCTCCTCCTCCCGCACCTCCACCTCCTCCGAGATCTTTACATCCTCCTTCAGAAGATAAGGAGGGCAGTATAGGTCCTTCCCACAGTCTTACCCATCCACAAAAACTCTTCATTAAATCTACCTTGGCGAGGCGTGGCGAGCAGCTCCCACCGGCATCAGTGTCCACTTCATCTGGCTCTGAGTGTGCCGCTGCTCCGCGTTACTCAGATAACACCCTGGCGTTAACGAGAGTGGTGCTCGTGCCGGCGAAACTTGGCTCGTAGTGAGACTTGTGAGCCGCGCCAAACTGCGGACGATGGCTACAGAGAGGGGGACGTCCCCTTCTGCCCCTCCCTCAGGTGTGCTGGTGTCTGTGTCTCTCCTGGTGGTGGTGGACAGGTAACTTCTCCCGTCTATCCCTCCCTAATGTGTCTTTGTACCTGGATCTCTCCTGATGGTAGTGGTGGTCATGGTAGTAGTGGTGGTCATGGTGGTGGTGGTGGTGATGGTGGTGATGGTGGTAGTGGTGGTCATGGTAGTAGTGGTCATGGTAGTAGTGGTGGTGATCATGGTAGTAGTGGTGGTGGTAGTAGTGGTGGTGGTCATGGTAGTAGTAGTGGTGGTGGTCATGGTAGTAGTGGTGGTGGTGGTGGTGGTGGTGTGGTGGTGGTGGTGGTGGGGTGGTGGTGGTGGTGGGGTGGTCATGTGGTGTGGTGGTGGTGGTGGTGGGGTGGTGGTGGTGGTGGTGGTGGTGGTGGTTGGTGGTGGTTGGTGGTGGTTGGTCTGGTTGGTGGTGGTTGGTTGGGGTCCGTGGTGGTGGTGGGGTGGTGGGGTGGTCATGTGGTGGTGGTGTGGTGTGGTGGTGGTGGTGGTGGTTGGTGAGGTGGTGGTCATGGTGGTGGTGGGGTGTGGTGGTCATGGTGGTGGTGGTCTGGTGGTGGTGGTGGTGGTCATGGTGGTAATTGGTGGTGTGGTGGTGGTCATGGTGGTGGTGGTGGTGGTGGTGGTGGTCATGGTAGTGGTGGTCATGGTGGTAGTGGTGGTGGTCATGGTGGTGAGTGGTGGTGGTGGTGGTCATGGTGATGTGGTGGTAGTGGTGGTCATGGTAGTAGTGGTGGTGGTCATGGTAGTAGTGGTGGTGGTCATGGTAGTACCGATGATGATTGTCGTACAGTGCATTGCTTTAATTAAATATTGGTTAAATAGCCTTAAATAACAAATGGTAAGCGAAGTCAACGTTAGCCAAGTGACGACCCACAAGGCGAGGAATCGGACACCTTACCTGGCTGCTTGTGTTTCCCAGGATGATGGAGGGAGAAATTACTCTACTGTACTGTTGTCACTTAGCGATTACCATTAAACTGCCACCACCAACCACCACTTATCACCACCCGCACCACCACCTACCACCACCGCCACAGTCTTATCATGTGGTTGACTGTGGTACTTGAGCGTTTGATGTTAGACTTTTTGTTAATGTTAAATATAGTCGCTCAGTGTTTACTTAATGTTAGTGTGGAATTACTTTGTGTTAGCATGAAGTAGAGTAGACAATTATAACATTAGTATTTAGTTAACGAGTGTTGACTATTATTAATTTAGAGTATTACAGTATCGAGTTTGTGGGATCACTTGAAGATTAGGCACCCCAGCTTATGCCACTTGATGATTAGGCACCCCAGCTTATTTCAGCTAATGATTAGGCACCCAGCTTATTTCAGCTTTTTTTCGGGGATTAGCTCACCCGGACACAGGTCATCGATCCACAACGAGGTCTGGGGACGAAAAAATAAGAATAAAAATAAATTAAAAATCGAAAAGAATAAGATTATATTAATCTACACCTCGAAGATGCCGGAAAACCAACTTTTTGAAGTGAAACAGATTGTATGAGTATGGAAACACAGAAGAAGGCAGAGCATTCCACAGTTTGTCTATGTGAGGAAAGAAGGATGCACTATAACGGGTTATTCTAGTGTGACCGACATCCACAGAGAGACTTTGGGCACCGCGGGCAAGACGAGTGTTACGAGCACACGGCCTTGCCGGTGGTACACGGATGCCAAATCCACGGAACATTGCCCGTTAAAGTACCTGTAAAAGAGAGAGAAGAGAAAGGGAAGAAAGATTATCAACTAAAGGAGGAGAGTCAATAAGACGAAATGCCTTTGATTCCACCCTATCTAACAGTTGGACAGAAGAAGAGCCACCCCAGATATGAGAGCAGTACTCCAAGTTAGGACGAATGAATCCTTTATATACTTGAAGCAACTGCTCAGGAGTGAAGTAGCTACGGCATCTGTACAGCTTTCCCAGCTTTCGGAAGGCGGCTTTAGCAATGTTGAGGATGTGTGGCTTCCACGACATATTATAGGAAATGGTGAGGCCTAGTATATCTATTTTAGAATTTGGCAGAAGGATAGCGTCCTGAAATGTGATTGGTGGGAGATCATCTAATTTGGAAAATGTAAATGGTAAATACTGTGTTTTATTACTCTTGAATTTAACCAATTTTCTACCTCCCCATTTGGAGACGCTGCACAGATCCGCATTGATAGATGAAATGACATCAGCTCTAGAAACAGATCTAGTTTGAGAATTAAGGAGAAGGGAAAAACGTTATATTAGGAACCCCAGCTTATTTCACCTGATGATTAAATTATCCCTAAATTAGTGTTGCGGTAAGTTAGGTCACGTTACATCAAATAGGTTAGGTTAGTGTTAGGTTAAATTAGGTTAGGTGAGCGTTTGGATGGTTTATCTTCAGGTGATATAAGCTGGGGTGACTTATATTCAGGTGATCCTAATAAGCTTTATCCCGGTAAGTGTTTGAGGTCGTGTTATTGTTAGGTTAGGTTGTGGTGGATGGCGTGAGGGAGCGTCGTAGGTCGTCCTAGGGTAAACAAACACTGCCGGACCAGCCTGGGGAGGAGGGGGGAGGGGGGGGGGCTTCGTGTCGTCTCTCAAACACGTGAATATTTAATCAATTTGCGCCGCTGCCACACGTATTCCTCCTCCTCCTTCTTCTCTTCCTCTTATAGATCCTCCTCCTCTTCCTCCTCCTATAGATCCTCCTCAACATCTTCCTCCTTCTCCTCCTCCTCCTCCTCCTCCGGGGTTGGTGGGCGGTGAAGGTTCGACCTGCTGTGGGAGTAAATTGTTGGGTGTGAATATTTCATGGTGGCTATCCAGGTCCGGGTGAAGATTTGCCACAGGTCCCAGGTTCGCCAGGTGTCTAGGTCTACCTGAGGGGGAACTTACCTGGCTCTACCTGGGGGAAACTATGAGAGGAACCTACCTGAGGGGGGGGAATAAAGGGGGGTTAGGGGGAAGGAAATATGGCTGGAATAAAGGGGAAGATAAGAGGATAGGAGATGAGGGAAATAATAAAGAAGTTAACGGAGAAGGTGGAAGGTCAAAGGTGAAAGAGAAAAGGGGAGGAAGGAAGAATGGAAGACAGTGAAGAAGATAAAGGAGGGAAGGAGAGAGGCAAGGGAAGACTCGTAATAAAGAGGAGTATAGAGAGAGACAATAAGGGAGAGGAAATGAGAAGAAGAGATAGGGAAGGGAAGAGAAACGGGGAAGAAGGGAAGTATAGCAAGTGTTTGATAATTAAGTAAGTGATTCATCGATGTTATTATTATTACTACTACTTCTACTACTACTACTACTACTACTACTACTACTGCTACTACTACTACTACTACTACTACTACTACTCTGTCTGGAATAATAATCGATACAGTAGGAGACAGCTGGTGCTCTTGTTCACCAGCTGAGGGCAGAGTACAGGTGGTTCCTCAGATGGTGTGTCTGTCCGTCCGTCCGTCTGTCCGTCCGTCGGTCCGTCCGTCTGTCTGCCCGTCCGTCCGTCTGTCTGTCCGTCCGTCCGTCCGTCCGTCCGTCTGTCTGCCCATAAATCACCATATTTATGACTCACTTCAAAAAGCTGTGTACTCTAGTAGTGTTCCTCAGCAGTGTCAAGAGTCATGGCCACACCCACCTCCTCCAGTCAATGGTTAAAGCTCCGCCCCCCTATGTTCCTATTGGACTGTAATTCACGACGAACCCGTTAGACCACGCCCATCCCCTTCCGTCATTGGCTGAAGGTTATTAAAACTCCACCCATTACCACAGAGAGAGAGTTTGTCGACCCACCTCCAACGCCGTCTCTGATTGGTTAAGAATCTCCAGTGGTGACCAATAGCTTCCCGGTAATCGTGATTTATTCAGGTAGCAAACTAAATCCTCAATGTATTAATTTATTCACAAACTTTTGCAACCTGGACACAATTTTCTCAGTTGCATGTTGGCTGCTGTTGAATTACACACACACACACACACACACACACACACACACACACACAGAGCTGAGATGCCAGATGTGTTGAGGTGATTTGTTTCTTAATATTTACTGATGTCTTAATTGTTTTATGGTTAACTTCCGCGTGGTTGTTCTGTCTCTCGTGTTCCGTCTCTCGTGTTCCGTCTCTTGTGTTCCGTCTCTCGTGTTCCGCCTCTCGTGTTCCGGGATTGAAGAAAGTAATACTTCCCTCTTAAAGACCTGTATGACGCCAACACGATCAGAACATGTACACAACACACCTAACACGGCCAGAACACGTCTCTAAATGATTCAGTGCTCTCGTTTATAACACGTAAGCGAAGGTTGTGGACTGAAAAGAACACGTACAGAACATGTCCTTGATGGGGAGGAGGGGGGGGTGGCTGGGTCAATCTGGGTGTGGCTGAGGACAAATAGCTACCTTGTCAAGACCTTGTTGAGGTCACGCGCAGGTATCAAGGTCTCCTCTCCCTCTCCCTCTCCCCTTAACCTGCGTACTTCCCCACCTCTGTCCTGTGTGGCAGTGAGAAGTGATATCACCCTCAGTGTCAAGACCTGACTGAATTACTCACAATAGGCAAACTGTACTACAAGCTTTGTCAATAAATTTGTTAAACTAAAACTCCACCTACCTCCTCCCACTTCCCCTCCTCTCCCCTACCCATACCACACACACACACACACGCACACACACGCACACGCACACATGCTCGCGTGCGCACCTTTGTACTTCAGTGTTGTCGCTATAGTTGATATGTGAATTCGTCTAAGAATTGGTCGTGGTGGTCGTGGTGGTCGGTGGTAGTCGTGATGGTCATGGTGGTCGATGGTGGATCAAGTGATGGTTGTGGTGGTGGTTGTGGTGGTGGTCGTGATGGTCGTGGTGGTCGTGCCAAGGTGTCTGGTCACAGTTGTAATTTTACACCTCGTCACGAACACTGGGAAGGGACATTAAACCATCATATTCGTCCGTTGATACGTACAGTCACGGACACGAGTTCTTGACACGCCTGAGACCCCGAATTGTTGGCACCGGGCGTGTAGTGGGCGTGGTTGGCAGATGGGCGAGTGTAGTGGGCGTGGTTGGAGACAGAGGGCGTGTAGTGGGCGTGGTTGAGATACAGAGGGCGTGTAGTGGGCGTGGTGAGAATTGTATTGACGTGGACGCCTTCAATACTAAAAAGGGTCAAGTCAGGTGAAATATGATGGGTTTTACCTGTATAGTAGGGGAGGGGTGGAGAGGAGAGAGAGAGAAAGATGGGAGGAGAGAGAGAAGGAGGAAACAGAGAGGGGAAGGAGATAGGGGAAATGGATGGGATGGGGGAGATGGTGGAAGGGGAAGGCTTATGGGTGGGAGGGGAGACGACGCGATAGGAGGGAATGAAGAGGGAGAGAGAGGGGAGGTGAGGTAAGGGTGAAATGACCGCAAAGTGAGAGGGGGAGAGAGAGGTGAGAGACACGAGGTAGGATGGGAGGTGGGGAGAGGAGAGGGGTTAAGGAAGTAAGACGTAGAGTCGAGGAGTGAGGGGGAGGGGAGACATGAAAGAGGGAGTTGAGGGGAGAAGGTGAGAAAGGTGAAGACGTGAGAGGGGGGAGGGGGAGTTGAGGGAGAAGGTAGAAAGGTGAAGACGTGAGAGAGAACCATTGGGGAGGAGGGGGTGAGGGGAAAGGAGGGGTTGAAGGCCCGGAATTAATTGAGGATTGATCATTCTTTGGGTCCATCAACTCCATTGTAGACGACGGCCACTGCTCCCCCCCCTCCACCCCCCCCTCCCTCGGTGTGGCGGGAGGGGTAGATAGATGGATAGTTAATTAGGTGGATGGAGAATAAGGAAATAGGTAGATAAATAGGGTAGTTACGAAGGTAGATATTTCATAGACTCAGGTAGGTGAAAATATTTCTCAGTGGGATAATCAGCCAGTCGGTTCACAGCTGAGATTAACGCCAGTACGAGCAGTGAATACCGTCTGGCGTTTGTTCCTCTTCACTAACCCAGTAAAGACACTTAAGGGAAGAAGCTCCGCCAGACAGACGTTCGCCAGCTGTCTGCCCGCACTGGCGTTTATCCTTTAAGGTGGAAAGTTTATGTGGCGGAAAAAACGGAAAGATTTATTTAGTTTCTTTCCCCTTGTCTAGTTTCTCCCTCCCCTCCCCCTCTCCCCCTCTCCCCCTCCCCATCTCCTCCCTCCCCTCTCCCTCCTCCTCTTATTCATTCCTATTTAATTCTCCCTCTGACAATTTATTCTCCCCAACTCCTCCCCACCACCTCACCTCCCCTACCACTCCACCTCCCCACCACCCTACCTCCCCACTCTCCCCCCCTCTCCATTCACACACACACACACACACACACCCACATATGGAACACAAATTTAATTCATTTTATTATTTATTAATATTTTTTTTACATTTATTTTTTTCTCTCTGGGTTCTTGAGCGTCAGCGAGCCAATCCAGATAGCGGATTAAATAAATGCGAGATCCGAATTTGCGCAATTCAGATTTGTCACGAACGCGGGTAAATGAGTTCCGTTCAGCTACCACAGACGTGACCTGAAATACTGTGGGTGGAGGGTGGTTCTACTGCCTTCTTATTTTACTTCATTTCTTTCTTTCTTTCTTCATTACTTCATTCTTTATTTCATTACTTCTTCTTCTTCTTCTTCACTACACCATTACTCTCCTACCCTCCCTCTTGCCTCTCCCCCTTCCACCATTTCCTTCCCTTCTTGTCTTTCTTCCCTCATGTCTCCTTCTTTCTCTTCCATCTCTCCTCCCCTTCCCCTTCCCCTTCCCTTTCCCTTCCCCTCTCTTCCCCCTCCTCTGCTCCTCTCTCCTTCCCTTCTTCTCTTCCTTCCTCTTCTCTCCACCTTCTTTCACTCCCCTTCCCTCCCAATCCTAGGACACGAATGACCATCTCCCTCACCCCCTCCCCATCTACCCCCTCCCCATCTCCCCCCCATCTCCCCAAGGGGATTGGCCTTAAGGGGGGAGCCAGGTAACTGCCTGAGGGGAGACTATTGACCCGCGTGAGGGGAAACAAGGGAGGGGAGAGGAGGAGGAAAGAAGGAGGAGGAGGAGAGAGAGAAGGAGAAGTAGTAGGTAGAAGAAGCTACAATAAACGAGGCGAAAGCAAATAATAAATAACCAAGGGGAAATAAAGACTACGTTAACGAAGAAGGGAATAGAAATAACTACAACAAACAAGAGAAGACAACAATAGCAACTACTAGCAGAAAGAGAGTAACGCGGAACTAGTAGAAAGAAGGGGGAGTGATAAAGGTTAATGAAAGAAACAAAAATAAGAATTAATAGCAGGAGAGAATTAATACGAATGAGGAATAGTAAGAAAACACAATAATAAAAACTAATAGAGAAAATAGGTATAGAAAATTGAGTAAAATAAGAGAAAGGGGATAGAAATAATAATAGGGAAATAGTAATAATAGGAACTAATAGAAATAATAGGAACTAATAGTAAAGGAGGTTGTCAAGGTAAATATTTTTAATTAGTAATTTTTAGCTGGTGCAGGTGTGGGCTAGACCTTGTCACCCGTCACCCCCCACACACACACCTGGTCCACTGTAAGATCTACCACAGCTTCACCACACAGCGTTCACAGCCAACACAGCTTCTACCACAGCCACCACTCAATTCTACCACAGCTTCACCCACTAGTTCACACAGTCACCACACACCGTCTACCACAGCCTCAGACAGCTTCACACAGCCACACCACCTACCACAGCTTCACCACTAATCTACTACAGCTTCACCACTCAGTCTATACCACAGCTTCACCACACACCGTCTACCACAGCGCCAGCATACAGCTTTCACACAGTCACCACATCTACCACAGCTTCACCCACCAATCTACACAGCTTCACCACTCAGTCTATACCACAGCTTCACCACACACCGTTTACCACAGCTTCACCACACAGCGCTGTTCACAGCTCACCCACACACCGTACTACAGCTTCATCACCTTTTAATTGACTTATATTTGAGCCGGTGTGATAATTCCTGAATAATGTTTGTTGGGCTCTCTCTCTCTCTCTCTCTCTCTCTCTCTCTCTCTCTCAGTATTATAGCTTATTTTGTCTAGTTTTAGCTGCGTCAGAAGCTCTATATACGTGGCCTTCACTCACTCACTCACTTACAGACGGAGGAGTGACTTTATTATTTAAGGAATTACGTTAAACTCGGCTAATAAAAGTGTATTGTGTGTTTAAAACTTAATAATTATTCGGGTCTTTTTTTTTTATTAGAAAATTATCTGGGGATGATTCCAGCCAATTATTTGTGATTATTAGTAAACCTCCGATTATAGATTATTATTAAAATTATGTAATTATCTGGGTTAAATATTTGTAGTGTTGGGGTGGGGGAGAGGCTTAATGATTCTTTTCCCCAACCCCACCTCCCCGATAACACAGGGTACATGAGAGGGTAAGGAGAGGGTTTAGATTCTCCTCCCTCCCCCCGCTCCTCCCCCACACCCCCCCCCATGATAACACAGGGTACATGAGAGGGGTAAGGAGAGGGTTTATTCTCTCCCTCCCCCACGCTCACTCCCCACACCCCACCTCCCCCCATAACACAGTGGCTGATCTTGGTACCTTTGTCCCCAGCCGTCAAGTCCTTGGTGATCTGAGACCTTGCCATTGTTATGTCGTCTTTCCTGTTTTATTATTGTTATTCAAGTGATTCAGTTACCGGACTGTTCCCGGCTCGAGTGATCGTTACACTATGTTCCTGGCAAGAGTTTGAAAATAACGGTCACGTTTATGTGGCGACTTCAGTTGTTTTACAAGTTTGAAAATAACCGTCAAGGACAAGTGGCCGGTTTTTTTCACATTTGAAAGATAACCGTTAGAGGCGCGTGGCACAGGTGCCGGTTGACGAGTTTGAAAATACCGGTTAAAGGCGAGTGGCGGGCTTTGTCGGCTTGAACAATATTGCGGTCAGGAACACTTGACGGGTGTGTCGGTTAGCAGTGTTGAAAATAACCGTCAGGACCACTTGTTAGAATTGAAAATTTTGAACACTAACCGCTGGAAATAAATGGCTACCGTGCCAATTGAATATTTTGAAAAATAACGGTCAGGTAAACTTGACGGTTATGCGCCAGACAAGTGTGAAGATAACGGTCAAGGGCGAGTGGCGAGGCTGACAAATGTGAAAATATAACGGGCGAGCGCACGAGAGGTGAGGGAGTGAGGAGAAAACAAATGACGATCAGGCGATGGACCAATCAGCGCCCCTAATTAGTCTGCCAGGAGCGACCACCATTGTGAGGGGCGAGGAGTGAGGGGGAGGGGAGGAGAGGGAGAGGAAGCCATAGGGGGATGAAGGAAATGATAAGCAACGTGGACTGAGGGAAGAGAAGCAAATTAGATAAAGGAGGGGATAGGGACCTAAGACTAAAGGGGGGTGATGATGAAGAAGAGGGAGAAGAAGGAAGATGATGAAGGAAGAGGGGAGAAGAAGGGGTGATGATGAAGGAAGAGGGGGAAGAAGGGGTGATGATGAAGGAAGAGGGGAGAAGAAGGGGTGATGATGAAGGAAGAGGGGGAGAAGAAGGGTGATGATGAAGGAAGAGGGAGAAGAAGGATGATGAAGGAAGAGGGGAGAAGAAGGTGATGATGAAGGAAGAGGGAGAAGAAGGGGTGATGATGAAGGAAGAGGGAGAAGAAGGATGATGAAGGAAGAGGAGAAAGGGGTGATGAAACAAGGTGGTCAATACTATATGGTTCAGGTAATTATCTGTCCATCACTGCCCTCCTCACCTCACCTCACCTCACACCTCACCCCTACCCTCACCTCACCTCTCACCACCTCACACCTCACCTCACCTCACCTCTCACCTCACCACCACCTTCACCCCTCACCTCACCACCACCTCACCCTCACCCCTCACCTCATTCTCACCCCTCACCACCTCACCTCACCTCACCACCACCCTCACCTACGCCCATACACTGTTACACATGCCTCAAGCACTACGCTCTTATACGCACGTCGATTCATACATACAAACATACATACATACATACATACATATATACAAACATACATACATACATACATACATAAAAACATACATACATACATACATACATACATACATACATACATACATACATACATATACATACATACATACATACATACATACATACATCCACCACTATACGCACATACCATCATACTGCCATACATAAACAAACACCCACACTACCATACACTGTGACCATTTATGTATACCTAGAGATGATACATAGAGACTGTTGTATACCTAGAGATGATACATAGAGACTGTTGTATACCTAGAGATGATACATAGAGACTGTTGTTGATGGCACTAATGGAGGAGGGCCACAATGGCACTCTTCCTGGCCATGGCCCTCCCCCTCTCACTCCCTACGCTGCCCCTCCTTTCACCTCTCACCCCACTCTACCCTCATAGTTCCTACCCCTGCCCTCTCCTTTCACCCTCCTTCCTTTTACATCCACTTTACCCAATCCCCCTCCACACTCACTCATTTACCCGCCCTCCTCTCAACCTCCCTATCATCCACTCACCCTTCCCTCCTCCATTCTTACCCCTCTCCTCTCCCCTCACTCCCCTTCCGCATCATCCACTCACCTCTCCCTCCACTCACTTTCTTCACCCCCTCTCCCCTCCTATACTCACCCAACCTCCACTTCACCCACTGCCCACCCCTCTCCCTCCTGGACTCATTCCTTTACCCTTCTCACCTCTCCCACCCCTCTTTCTCCCCTCCCCCCTCCTCACCCCTCTCCCCTCCCCTCACCCCCCCCTCTCCCCCCCCCTCTCATCACCCCTCTCCCTCCCTCCCTCCCCTCTCCCCACCCCCCTCCTCCCCTCTCCACCACCCTCCTCCCTCCCCCTCTCCCTCCCTCTCCCCCTCTCCCTCCCCCCTCTCACCCCTCCCCTCCCCTCTCCCACTTTGATCTCGGCTTGGTGCTTATATTTTCGGCCTGGGTTGAAAAGATTCCTATATGATTTAGACTTCCCTTTGATGTGTCACCCTCTATGTCAGGGCTTTACACCTGTTTTAGTAGTGATGATGATAATGGTGGTGGTGATGGTGGTAGTGGTGGTGGTGATGGTGGTGATGATGGTGGTAGTAGTGGTGATGGTGGTAGTAGTAGTGGCGGTGATGGTGGTGATGATGGTGGTAGTAGTAGTGGTGGATTGGTAAGTAGTGGTGATGTGTGGTGATGATGGTGGTAGTAGTGGTGATGGTGGTAGTAGTAGCAGTGATGGTGGTGATGATGGTGGTGATGATGGTGGTGAGTGGTGATGGTGGTAGTAGTAGTGGTGATGGTGGTGATGATGGTGGTGGTGATGGTGATGGTGGTGGAGGTAGTGGTGTTGGTAGTAGTAGTAGTTGTAGTAGTAGTAGTTGTAGTAGTAGTAGTAGTAGTAGTAGTAGACAATAGTTATTCTGGATTTATGTCTCAGGGCTGTGTTAGTTAACCTTGTGTCCGCCTTTCTTGACCTAACTGATCATGTTTTTCCTGCGTGTGAGATGTTACTTGTTGATGTTGTAGTCGAAAAAAGATTTTTACCGCCAAAAAATATATATATATATATATTTTTCCCGCCAATGATCTTTCCCGCCAAAATAATAGCGTTTTCTATTATTTGGCGGGAAACACATTTTACAAATTATCTACTAAATGCTGCAGTTAGACTATCAGGGCAGGAAAAGCGCTAATGGAGTTTATGTATACAAAGTGAACTCTACCTCCCCCCTCCTCCATCACTCCCCCATCACCATCAGAAAATTAATAAATAACTAGAATATTTGAGTAAACATTTTTAGAATCAGATTTGGGCAAATAAATTTTCACACAAAAAGAAAAAGACTTAAACTAGATTCCATTTATCCATTTGTCTGTCAGTCCGTTTATTTCTCTCTTAACTACCGAAACTATCACAAGGTCAAGGTCATAATGGTCATTAGTGTCGCCTGTCTGGGTGCTGGTGGTTGACTGTTTGTTATGCCGCGTGGAAGACAAGTTTAGAGAGAGAGAGAGAGAGAGAGAGAGAGTTTGTCTTGATCTCGTGAAAGTTGTCTTGAAAACTCTTCTGGAAAACAACATAACATTTTGTATTCTGTTTAGGAAGAATTTCATCATGTGTGAGTGGAGGTGTATAGTTATAGGTTAGTGGATGTATAGCAGTATGGTGTAAGAGAGAGAGGGTGTACAGTATAGCAGGTTAGTGGATGTATAGCAGTATGGTGTAAGAGAGAGAGGGTGTACAGTATAGCAGGTTAGTGGATGTATAGCAGTATGGTGTAAGAGAGAGAGGGTGTACAGTATAAAGCAGGTTAGTGGATGTATAGCAGTGGTAAAGAGGGAGAGGGCAGTATAGCAGGTTAGTGGATGTATAGCAGTATGGTAAGAGAGAGAGGGTATACAGTATAGCAGGTTAGCGGATGCATAGCAGCATGGTAAGAGAGAGAGGGTGTACAGTATAGCAGGTTGGGGTGGGATGTATAGCTGTATGGAAGAGAGAGAGGGTGTACAGTATAGCAGGTTAGTGGATGTATAGGCAGTATGGTGTAAGAGAGAGAGGGTGTACAGTATAAAGTATAAGGTGGATGTATAGCAGTATGGTAAGAGAGAGAGGGTACAGTATAGGCAGGTTAGTGATTGTATAGCAGTATGTTGTAAGAGAGAGGTGTACAGTATAGCAGGTTAGTGGATGTATAGCAGTATGGTGTAAGAGAGAGAGGGTGTACAGTATAGTAGGTTAGTGGTTGTATAAAGTATGGTGTAAGAGAGAGAGGCAACAGTATAGCAGGTTAGTGATGTATAGCAGTATGGTGAAGAGAGAGAGGGTGTGCTGGTATAAAGAAAGGTGGGATGTATAGCTGTATGGTGTAAGAGAGAGAGGGTGTACAGTATAAAGCAGGTTAGGTGGTTGTATAGTTGTATGGTGTAAGAGAGAGAGGGTGTGTCATATAGCAGGTTAGTGGTTGCATAGCTGTATGGTGTAAGAGAGAGAGGGTGTGGCTAGTATAGCAGGTTAGTGGATGTATAGTTGTATGGTGTAAGAGAGAGAGGGTGTACAGTATAGCAGGTTAGTGGATTTACAGCAGTATGGTGTGGCAGAGAGGTGTACAGTATAAAGCAGGTTAGTGGTTGTATAGCTGTATGGTGTAGAGAGAGAGGTGTGTACAGTATAGCAGGTTAGTGGATGTATAGCTGGGTATGGTGTAAGAGAGAGGGTGTACAGTATAGCAGGTTAGTGGATGTATAGCTGTATGGTGTAAGAGGGGAGAGGGGTGTACAGTATAGCAGGGGTTAGTGGGATGTATAGCTGTATGGTGTAAGAGAGAGAGGGTGTACAGTATAGCAGGTTAGGTGGATGGTTAGGCTGTATGATGTAAGAGAGGGAGAGGGTGTACAGTATAGCAGGTTAGTGTGTTGTATAGCTGTATGGTGTAAGAGAGAGGTACTGTATAGCAAGGTTAGTGGATGTATAGCAGTATGTGGGTGTAAGAGGGAGAGGGTGTGCTGAGTATAGCAGGTTAGGTGGATGTATAGCTGTATGGTGTAAGAGAGAGAGGGTGCAGTAGCAGTTATAAGGTTAGTGGTTGTATAGCTGTATGGTGTAAGAGAGAGAGGGTGTACAGTATAGCAGGTTGTGTGGGGTTGTATAGCAGTATAGGTAAGAGAGAGAGGGTACAGTATAGCAGGTTAGTGGATGTATAAAGGTATGGTGGGAAGAGAGAGAGGGTGCAGTATAGCAGGTTGGGTGGATGCATAGCAGTATGGTGGGCAAGAGAGAGAGGGTGTACAGTATAGCAGGTTAGTGGTTGTATAGCTGTATGGTGTAAGAGAGAGAGGTGTACAGGAGCAACAGGTTAGTGGATGTAGAAGCTGTATGGTGTAAGAGAGAGAGGGTGCAGTATAGCATATAGTTAGTGGATGTGATAGCCAGTGGTAAGAGAGAGAGGCACAGTATAACAGGTTAGTGGTTGTATAGCAGTATGGTGTAAGAGAGAGAGGGTGTACAGTATAGCAGGTTAGTGGATGTATAGCAGTATGGTGTGTAAGAGAGAGAGAGGGTGTAATAGTGTAGCAGGTTAGTGGATAGCAGTATGGTGTAAGAGAGAGAGGGTGTACAGTATAGCAGGTTAGGGTGGATGTATAGCAGTATGGTGTAAGAGAGAGGGTACAGTATAGCAGGGTTAGTGGATGTATAAAGCAGTATGTGGTGTAAGAGAGAAAGAGGGTGTGGGGTATAGCAGGTTAGTGGATGTATAGCAGTATGGTGTAAGAGAGAGAGAGGGTGTACAGTATAGCAGGTTAGTGGATGTATAGCAGCATGGTGTAAGAGAGAGAGGGTGTACAGTATAGCAGGTTAGTGGATGTATAGCAGTATATGGTGTAAGAGAGAGAGGGTGCATGGTATAGCAGGTTAGTGGGATGTATAGCAGTATGGTAAGAGAGAGAGGGTGTACAGTATAGCAGGTTAGTGGATGTATAGCAGTATGGTGTAAGAGAGAGAGAGGGTGTACAGCATAACAGGTTAGGTGGATGCATAGCTGTATGGTGTAAGAGAGAGAGGGTGTACAGTATAGCAGGTTAGTGGATGTATAGCAGTATGGTGTAAGAGAGAGAGAGGTACAGTATAAAGCAGGTTAGTGGATGTATAGCAGGCGGTGTAAGAGAGAGAGGGTGTACAGTATAGCAGGTTAGGTGGATGTATAGTAGTATGGTGTAAGAGAGAGAGGGGTGCCAGTATAGCAGGTTAGTGGATGTATAGGCAGTATGGTAAGAGAGAGAGGGGTGTGGCAGTATAACAGGTTAGTGGTTAGCAGTATGGTGTAAGAGAGAGAGGGTGTACAGTATAGCAGGTTAGTGGATGTATAGCAGTATGGTAAGAGAGAGAGGGTGTACAGTATAACAGGTTAGTGTTGTATAGCAAACATGGTGTAAGAGAGAGAGGGTGTACAGTATAGCAGGTTAGTGGATGTAGTTAGCAGTATGGTGTAAGAGAGAGGGTGTACAAAGTAGCAGGTTAGCGGATGCATAGCAGTATGGGTGTAAGGAGGGGAGAGGGTGTACAGTATAGCAGGTTAGGTGGATGGTTGGAAGGTATGGTGTAAGAGAGAGAGGTATGGTAATGGGTTAGGTGGATGTATAGCAGTATGGTGTAAGAGAGAGAGGGTGTACAGTATAGCAGGTTAGTGGTTGTATAAAGCAAAAGTGGTGTAAGAGAGAGAGGGTACTGTATAGGCAGGTTAGTGGTTGTATAGCAGATGGTGTAAGAGAGAGAGGGTGTACAGTATAACAGGTTAGTGGATGTATAGCAGTATGGTGTGTAAGAGAGAGGGGTGTACAGTATAGTATAGTGGATGTATAGCTGTATGGTGTAAGAGAGAGGTGGGGTGTATGGTATAGCAGTTAGTGGTTACAAGGAAGCAGTATGGTGTAAGAGAGAGAGGGTGTACAGTATAGCAGTAATAGGGATGTATAAAGCAGTATGGTAAGAGAGAGAGGGTGTGTTGTGCATAGCAGGTTAGTGGATGGGGCAGTATGGTGTAAGCAGAGAGAGGTGTACAGTATAGCAGGTTAGTGGATGTATAGCAGTATGGTGTAAAGAGAGAGAGAGGGTGCGTGTATAGCAGGTTAGGGTGGGATGTATAGCAGTATGGTGTAAGAGGGAGAGGGTGTACAGTATAGCAGGGTTAGTGGATGTATAGCCATGGTGTAAGAGGCGAGAGAGGGTGCAGTATAGGTAGTTAGTGGGATGTATAGCTAAAGGGTAAGAGAGAGAGGTGTGGCTGGTATAGCAGGTTAGGTGGATGTATAGCAGTATGGTAAGAGAGAGAGGGTAAGCAGTATAGCAGGTTATGGATGTATAGCAGTATGGTGTATATTAGTGGATGTATAGCAGCATGGTAAGAGAGAGAGGGTGTACAGTATAAAGAAAGGTTAGTGGCTTGTATAGCTGTGTGGTGTAAGAGAGGGAGAGGGTGTACAGTATAGCAGGTTAGTGGATGTATATAGCAGTATGGTGTAAGAGAGAGAGGGTGTACAGTATAGCAGGTTAGTGGTCAGATAGCTGTGTGGTGTAGAGAGAGAGGAAACAGTATAAAGCAGGTTAGTGGTTGTATAGCTGTATGGTGTAAGAGAGGTAGGGTGCATGTATAGCAGGTTAGTGGATGTATAGCAGTATGGTGTAAAGAGAGGAGAGGGTGTACAGTATAGCAGGTTAGTGGTTGTATAGCAGTATGGTAAGATGAGAGAGGGGGCTGTGCATAGCAGGTTAGTGGATGTGTTAGCAGTATGGTGTAAGAGAGAGAGGGTGTACAGTATAGCAGGTTAGTGGTTGTATAGCTGTGTGGGTGTAAGAGAGAGGGTGTACAGTATAGCAGGTTAGTGGTTGTATACTGTAGTATGGTGTAATAGGTGACGTTGGTGACAGTAAAATATCAAGCAGGTATACATAGAGCATGCCAGTGTATAGTTGTATACATACGAGTAAATGAAGCACTTCCTTCTTCCTTCCTTCCTTCCTTCCTTCCTTCCCTTCCTTCCTTCCTTCTCTCTCTCTCTCTCTCTCTCTGTCAACGTGTTATTTTGCGCCACTGTAAAATCCATACAGCTTCTTTATACGGTATGGGGGGGTGTACACACAGATGACAATATCTTCATGCTCCTCTGCACGTACATATGTCGTTCAAATTTTATGCATGCTCGCTCGTGTGTACTAGTGTGCTCACTCATGTGTACATAAGTGTGCACTCATGCGTGTGTAGGTATAAGAGTAAATATGCTTGTTTTTGTGTGTGTGTGTGTGTGTGTGTGTGTGTGTGTGTGTGTGTGTGTGTGTGTGTGTGTGTGTGCTACAGAGAGAGAGTGTGTGTGTATTTGTATGTTGTCATTAACTACTGTGTAAGTAAGTACACACACACACACACACACACACAGGTAAATCACTGCCTTGATCTCTCACTGGGGAAA
The DNA here is from genome assembly GCF_018991925.1 of Homarus americanus. Taxonomy (NCBI): domain Eukaryota; kingdom Metazoa; phylum Arthropoda; class Malacostraca; order Decapoda; family Nephropidae; genus Homarus; species Homarus americanus. The sequence continues at coordinate 952,381 of NW_024737697.1, forward strand.
AATATTTCTCCTGGTGAGGCAACACAGCCGCGTGTGTTATACATATCACGCCGTTGTCCTCCTACCTCTATCCTCTTTGGTCTCCTACCCACTCCACCTTGGTTCTCCTACCCCCTCCACCTTGGTCTCCTAACCCCATTGGTCTCCCCTCCACCGCCTCCCCCCCCCCTCCACCTGTCTCCCCCTCACCAAGCCCTACCCTCCACCATAGCCTCCTACCCCTCCACCATAGCCTCCCTACCCTCCCACCTTGGTCTCCTACCCCCTCCACCATAGCCTCCCTACCCCTCACCTTGGTCTCCACCCCTCCACCATAGCCTCTCCCTCCTACCTCCACCCTCCACCTCCTACCCTCCACCTTGGTCTCTACCCCCTCCACTTTGGTCTCCTACCCTCACTCTCCACTGTCCGTCACTCAGGAATATTTTTCGGGTTGTTCCTCAATATTGTCTGCCTGAGAGCCTAGCGTCCCCACTGACCATTGTGAAGGGTCCTGCCTAGCTGTGTGTGTGGGGGGGAAAGATGGAAGGAAAGGTGAAGGGAGAAAAAAAACAGAAAGGGTGTATGAGAGGGAGATAGAAAGGGTGTGTGGGAGGGAGGGAAGGAGGGTGTGTGGGAGGGAAGGAGAGTGTGTACTGTGTAGGGATGGAGGGTGGAAGAGAGGGGTGGAGGTGGTGTGTGGGGGGAGGGAAGGAGGAGCGTGTGTGGGGAGGGAGGGAGGGGAGGGGTGTGAGGAGGTGGAGTGGGAAGAGGGTGGAGGTGGTGTGTGGGGGGGAGGAGAGAGAAGGAGGGTGTGTGGGAGGGGGAGAGAAGGAGGTGTGAGGGAGAGGGAGAGGGAGGGAGGGAGGGAGGGAGGAGGGAGGGAGGAGGTTGAACAATGACCATTTCGAGCTGGGTGATGAGTGGAGCAAAGAGGTGGAGAGAGGGGGGCAGGGAGAGGAAGTTAAAGGGAAAGGATTGATGGTGGGAGGAAAACGGAAAAGAATAAGAGAGGAGTGATGGAAGTGAGAGTGGCGCCAGTGTGTGTGTGTGTGTGTGTGTGTGTGTGTGTGTGTGTGTGTGTGTGTGTGTGTGTGTGTTCTCCTTTATATGTACTTATTATCCCATCTGTACTTATAGCTCCTACACCTGTACTTATAACCCCACACCTGTCATAACCCCACCTGTTATTCTCCTCACTTATAACCCCACACCTGTACTTATAACTCCCACACCTGTCTTTAACCTTGATAACCCCACACCTGTACTTATAACTCCCACACCTGTATATAGCTCCCACACCTGTACATATAACTCCCCACCTGTCCTTATAACCCCACACTACTACACCACACCTGTACTTATAACCCCCCACACCTGTACTTATAACCCCCCACACCTGTACTTATAACACCCACACCTGTGCTATAACCCCCCACACCTGTACTTATAACACCCACAACCTGTACTTATAACACCCCACACCTGTATATAACACCACAACCTCCACACCTGTACTTATAACCCCACACCTGTACTTATAACCCCACACGTCTATAACCCCCACCTGTACTTATAACCCACAACCTGTACTTATAACACCCACACCTGTACTTATAACACTCACACCTGTACATAACCCCACACCTGTACTTATAACACCCCACATTTCCTATAACCCCTACATCTGTACTTATAACACCCACACCTGTACTTATAACCCCCACACCTGTATAACACCCACACCTGTACTTATAGCTCCCACACCTGCCCCCACTTGTATAGCTCCCACACCTGTACTTATAACCCCCACACCTGTACTTACCCCCACACCTGTACTTATAACCCCACACCTGTACTTATAACCCACTGTCTTCACCCACACCTGTACTTATAGCTCCCCACACCTGCACTTATAACCCCCACACCTGTGCTTATAGCTCCCACACCTGTACTTATAACCCCCACACCTGTACTTATAACCCCACACCTGTACTTATCACCCCCACACCTGTATATAACCCCACACCTGTACTTATCACCCCACACCTGTACTTAAACCCCCCCACTGTACCCCCACACCTGTGCTATAGCTCCCACACCTGTACTTATAACCCCACACCTGTGCCCTGCCCCACACCTGTACTTATAACCCCCACACCTGTGCTTATAACCCCCACACCTGTACTTATAACCCCCCCACACCTGTGCTTACCAGCTCCCACACCTGTACTTAACCCCCACACCTGTACTTATAACACCCACCTGTACTTATAACACACACCTGTACTTATAACACCACACCTGTACTTATAACCCCACCTGTACTAATAGCTCCCCACACCTGTACCTTCCCTCAGTATAAAAATAGCTGGTAAATTTCATCTGATCTTCGCCTCTACAGTACAGCAATAAGCTCCCTGTAGATAGTTGACGAGCAGACGTACGCCTGGCATAGCGTCCCATAAACGTGCCATTGAGGGTGTACAGGAATGCCAGGCGGTGCTGAGTGCTCGTCCTGGCTCTGATGATAGTTGCTGGCGTTGTTGATAGCCTGTATTGGCGTTGTTTTATGTCAATGGCTGGAGTTTAGAAATGAAGGAGGGAGGAGGGAAGAGTGGGAGGGTAGGAGGAGGGAGGGAGGGAGGGAGGGAGGGGGTAGGGAGAGGGGGAGGAGGATAATCATCACAACATTCCAGATACAAGGTTCCGACACGTCTTGGAATGGCTGGTACTGGAATCTGGACTCAGTAGTGTGAGCCAGGAATATACCCAGATAATGAGGGGTCAGTCCACCATCTACACCACAAGGCTGCTGAGGTGAAAAACTCGTTAACCTGATATTGTTTCCTTGTCTACCTTACCTATTGTGTGTGTGTGTGTTTATATATTGTGTGTGCTTTTTATGTATGTATGTATGTATGTATGTATGTATGTATGACCTAACATTGAGTATCACTATTCATTTATACGCATAATCTTTCAGTAGACACACACACACACACACACACACACACACACACACACACACACACACACACACACCTGTACATAATATCGACTATTACATCAATCGTAGGTAAATATTCTTGTATATTTTAATGTTTGTATAATCCTGTAGATATTATTCTAATCCGTATAATTACCGTAAGTTATAGCGAGTTATACATATTACCGTAAGTTATAGCGAGTTATACATATTACCGTAAGTTATAGCGAGTTATACATATTACCGTAAGTTATAGCGAGTTATACATCCGTAAGTACGAGTTATACATACCGTAAGTTATAGCGAGTTATACATATTACCGTAGTTATAGCGAGTTATACATATTACCGTAAGTTATAGCGAGTTATACATATTACCGTAAGTTATAGCGAGGTTATACATATTACCGTAGTTATAACTGAGTTATACATATTACCGTAAGTTATAGCGAGTTATACATATTACCGTAAGTTATAGCGAGTTATACATATTACCGTAAGTTATAGCGAGTTATACATATTACCGTAATTATAGCGGTTATACATATTACCGTAAGTTATGGAGTTATACAAATACCGTAAGTTATAGCGAGTTATACATATTACCGTAAGTTATAGCGAGTTATACATATTACCGTAAGTTATAGCGAGTTATACATATTACCGTAGTTATAGCGAGTTATACATATTACCGTAAGTTATAGCGAGTTATACATATTACCGTAAGTTATAGCGAGTTATACATATTACCGTAGTTATAGCTAGTTATACATATTACCGTAAGTTATAGCAGGTTATACATATTACCGTAAGTTATAGCGAGTTATATATATTACGTAAGTTATACCGAGTTATACATATTACCGTAAGTTATAGCTAGTTATACATATTACCGTAAGTTATAGCAGGTTATACATATTACCGTAAGTTATAGCGTATACATATTACCGTAAGTTATAGCGAGTTATACATATTTCCGTAAGTTATAGCAGTTATATAAATTACCGTAAGTTATAGCGAGTTATACATATTACCTTTATAGCGAGTTATACATATTACGTAAGTTATAGCGAGTTATACATATTACCGTAAGTTATAGCAGTTATACATATTACCGTAGTTATGAGTTATAATATTACCGTAGTTATAGCGAGTTATAAATTACCGTAAGTTATAGCGAGTTATATATATACCGTAGTTATAGCAAGTTATACATATTACCGTAAGTTATAGCGAGTTATATATTACCGTAAGTTATAGCGAGTTATACATATTACCGTAAGTTATAGCGAGTTATACATATTACCGTAAGTTATAGCGAGTTATACATATTACCGTAGTTATAGCGAGTTATATATATTACCGTAAGTTATGAAGTTATACATATTACCGTAAGTTATAGCAGTTATACATATTACCGTAGTTATAGCGAGTTATACATATTACCGTGAGAAGTTATAGCGAGTTATACATATTACCGTAAGTTATAGCGAGTTATACATATTACCGTGTTATAGAGTTATACATATTACCGTAAGTTATAGAGTTATACATATTACCGTAAGTTATAGCGAGTTATACATATTACCGTAAGTTATAGCGAGTTATACATATTACCGTAAGTTATAGCGAGTTATACATATTACCGTAAGTTATAGCGAGTTATACATATACGTAAGTTATAGGAGTTATACATATTACCGTAAGTTATAGCGAGTTATACATATTACCGTAAGTTATAGCGAGTTATACATATTACCGTAAGTTATAGCGAGTTATACATATTACCGTAAGTTATAGCGAGTTATACATATTACCGTAAGTTATAGCGAGTTATAATATTACCGAAGTTATAGCGAGTTATACATATACGTAAGTTATAGCGAGTTATACATATTACCGTAAGTTATAGCGAGTTATACATATTACCGTAAGTTATAGCGAGTTATACATATGTGTTATAG